>NC_141103.1:22820691-23420691 GCF_041138505.1 Cibotium barometz | reverse complement strand
AATGCATGACGTCTTTAGTTAACCTTGGAATACGATTGTCTTAGGTCTAGGATCAAACCATCTTAATGTTTGACACCTGCCTGTGTGTGTGTTGACCTCTAGGACATAGCTTTTACCCCTTGTCGAAAGGATGTAAGAACACATTTTAGTTCAGGAGCGAAGATCAAAAGAAATTTAAATTTTAAAAAAAAAAAGCCTACAATAAATGGCAATACAAGTCTATGATGTGCTTTAATGTTGGCCTATCCCCTTATTGATACTTGGTAGGCGAGGAGTATTCTACTCCAGACCGATACCTTGGTTGGTAGGGGTAGCCTTGCCTAAGGTGAACTAATAGATTCCTGGATAATGCCTTGTGTTAAACATGGTACCAGGATCGATGTTAGTTTTGCCTTAGGAAGGTCGCCATTGTGTGTAAAAATTGTCATGTGCATTTTTTTTTTAAAGGGCAAAAGGCTCCTGAACTCTAATGTTTCTTGTGTCCCTAGACTCGTGGTATTAACTTGTTCTTAGAGTAGACACAGTGTGGTCATCTGTTTATTTATTAAGCTTGGTTATTTTCCTTGACGTAGGCCAGTTATAAACCTTGATTAACCTTTGACACCTTGCTAACTCTTGATTTACTTTCAATAATTTTAAACTCCTGTTAATTTGCTACACTAGCTCACTTATGTGACCCTTAAACTAAGTTCTCATAGCAACATCCATTGTGGTCTAACATGCTTGAATTTATACACTTTATATCTTTTGAATTCCAGCATACCTTCACTCTACTTCCCTGTTTTGCAGACGGTCTACCACACCAACCCTCTCGAGCTTACCATACCATAGCTTCCGAGGACGGAATCTACATCAGGAAGGGGGGCATGTTAACCCATGGCGGACATTGAGACGTACTATGTTTTACGTCATTAATTTAAATATTCTGAGTCATGGGCCGGGCTTGTCGGCACCATATGTTAAGGATAAAGGGATTGGGTGATCGCCGATGAGAGGCGCACCTTAAATATCAGCAGGGTAAGGGTTAGGATCGGCCGGCCATGTATGGGCACCCAAGTGTGAATGGCCAAGTCACCTATAAGAGTCAAATGTAACCCTAAAATCCTCATTCTCATGTGTTGTGAATACAAGAGTGCTCTTGCCTTATCTCCTTGGTTTCCTTCTCCTACGTGTGTGTGTGTGAGAGAGAGAGAGAGAGAGTGAGAGAGCGATCGAGCGCACTGTGTAGCGGCACGGCGACGGTGGCGAGGCGGTAGAGCGGCGCGACGACGGCTCCTCCTTCACGGCTGCGACGCGGGAATCCTTCAAGGCGGCAGTTAAGCGGTGAGTGACACACCTTTTGCATTCTGTTTTGAGCTTGCCTTCCTGGTTGTATGCTTGCAGCCATTCGTGGCTCGCATACGGTGTTTGGCAAGTCCCCAGCTACGACCTGTGCGGCAAAAGCGCACTCTCTCTCTCTCTCTCTCTCTCTCTCTCACACACACACACACACACACACACATGTACACACCGCACATACACTAATCTAAATGCACACTCTCTCCTCCCACACAAACTATCTCCTGCGTAGAAATTATCTGTTGTCTCTCTCTCTCTCTCTCTCTCTCTCTCTCTCCTCTCACACACACACACACATGTACACACCGCACATACACTAATGAAAACACACACTATCTCCTCCCACACAAACTATCTCCTACATAGAAATTCTCAGCCTCTCTCTCTCTCTCTCATGCACACACACACACACACACTCTCTCTCTCTGTCTTCACGCACACTCTCTCACATAGAAACTCTCTCTCTCTCTCTCTCTCTCTCTCTCTCTCTCACACACACACACACACACACACACACACACTTAAATAGATTTACACACATATATATCATTTTAATTAATTAAATTTTAGATTAAATTTTAATGGTAGGGATGAGTGGTGAGGTGTGCTCACTCTCAAATGAATGCATCTTACATGTAATCTCTCTCTCTCTCTCTCTCTCTCTCTCTCTCTCTCTCTCTCTCTCTCTCTCACACACACACACACACACACACACACACACACACACACATGCACATGCACACTATTTATATATAAATGCTTACATACCTATAGATACACATATATACATAATATATATAAGTGTGTGTATCTATAGGTATGTAAGAATGTATACAAAGATTTCATTGAAAGATGTGAGATGAGATCTTCTTAGATTCAAATTCAAAATTGCATTGGAAGATGTGAGATTTGGCTCCTCCTCACGCTTGCAGGAGGAGTGGTTATTTTGAAATAGTCCCACCTCCTTTGCCCACATGGAGGGAGGTGGGGTTGTGGTTAATCCTGTATAGATAAGGGCTACATAAAATCTCAACCATTTTTTTTCTTAATTCCTGGCCAGTACAAACACACTGAAATGCCATTTTTTTCGAGCATTGGTGCCATAAAAATGTTGCAGAAGAGAGATAGTCAAAGAATGTTACGCTATGTGCATCATGTAAGTCGACAACCTCACATGATTGTGTTCACCCAAAAAGAAAGGTCTTGCGGGGTGGCAGAGTTCATCTCACATGATGTCCTAGTAGGCGGCTAGCACACTTATTTCTTTTACAAGAACTCCTTCTCTCTAGGAGACCCTTTACAGTCTACATGCTCGGCTAGGCTTGATTTTTGGATGAGCGTCATGCACGTTTTTGGGTATTTTGGACGTTAAAAAAGAACCAGCAAAAATAATTTTCAACCATCAAAAATTATATGTAAATGGTGAAAAAACTTGCAAATCCCATCCCTTTCTCGTCAAATTTGACATAGACGGGTGCAGCTCATCAAAAGGCAACCTGTGCCCGGCTATGAGCATTGAGGAGTCTCCTTTGAGCAGCAAAGCAACTCTCACAAGGAGAGAAGACGTTCAACCAAAATAATAGTAGGAACTCGAGAGACATTCTCACTTCTATCTTTGGTATTAATTAATGCCTATTATGACCCATGTTCATTCGTGTGACTTGCAGTTTTTTATGGTGTCTAGTGTGGGAGCTTGTGGAGAAATCTTTCACACAAAACTTTGAAGTGAGATCAAAATAAGAAGGAAGAAAATATTAGCTAAAAAAATAACTACTCTATTGTGCAGTTTCATTTCTTGCAAGTCCACGCTATCTTTCCTATAAAATACTTTCATTTATAACCACTTGCAAGACTTCAAGGTAATCATAGAAGTTGAGATTTGGTGCACGGAACATGCTAGCTAACCAAACTTTTGCCGACTCTTAAGTTTTACAAATCAAGGCGAGACATAACCCTTAGAAACCTCTCCTTATCCACATCACCACACCCTCCTATCTGTGCAACCACAAGCACTTATGCCTGACTCCCCCCTCTACCTCCTCCTTCGCTAGTATACCCACTAGACCCTCCCCCACCCTTGGCTGCTTAAAAACACGAGAATGACCATCGCGCGTAAACGTGCAAGAATGGCAAGGGAAGCATATAGCACCAATGCTTAGAGCCCTAGAATATGGCCATCCACATATGAGACCAAATTTAACGAAAATGGACACTGTCCCATTAAATACATGGAATAAGTTTGTGTAGCTTTTGGAAGAATTGATGATCCTACTAAAATTTGTGTATCCTGTCTTTGCCTCAAAGGGAAAGCTAGTAGTTTAGATATTTAATCCCACTTGAAAAGGCCATGTACAAAGATTAACCTAGCCAACCACAGTTTAAGTGTGTGTGAACACTTTTGGACTTGTATATAAGTTAGCTTCGCCTAACCTAGCCGACCAACCACCACCATACCTTAAGTGTGTGTGTGAACACTTCTAGACTTGTATATAAGTCAACTTCTCTCATAATGCAATATACTCTCCCACTGTTCTCCCATTATAAAGTTGAGTCTTGCTCTTGCTAACCTTCTTCTCAATTGCATGCTAGTGAGCTTTTGTAAGGAGTGTATTAGGACAGAAAGGAACAAAGACCCATAGTGCAATATGGTTGGTGAGGTGTGACAACATTGTTAGTATGCACTCAATGCCCGCCCCTCAGCGTGTACCTCACATCTATGTTTGGTGCACATTTATCCAAGGCTCCCTTGATGAGGAGAAGCCATTGGTGCAGCACATGTCTTTGGTGGGAGCCCCAATTTAGACACCGATGGGCTTGTTATTATAACCTAACCATTGATGGTTAGGAGATGGTCAGGGGTTTAAGTATTAGAGCTAGGGTCCTAGGGGGACTAGTGGCCTCCCTGGTAGGGGATCTAAGGGTGGGAGACCTAGCCTAATGGTATGGGTTCATTATTAATGAGGCGGTCAATGGGCCACATTTTGAGGGCAGTGACCATGTCTATGCCGCGCAACCACCTGCGTTGTATACGTGCCTACTATCACATCACCTATAACACTATATATGAACATAGTTATCAACAGCTAAGGCATCCAATGCTTGTGAGTATCCATACCCTCTACACTTAGTACATCCTCCATCTAGAGTCTGTGTAGATCGCCATCTAAGCTCTATTGAGAGCACATGGGTGGACAATACCATCACATTGCACCTATCTCAGAGTTTTAAATTCTCTGCATTCTCTATCTATTGCACTTTGTTTTGCTATCAATCTTTCTTCTATGCTATATTCTTATGAACACTCATGGGAGATAGAGAGGAAACCAGCCACCCAAGGAGGTGTGGAGCTCTTGGAGCACACATAGCTCGAGCTCGGCCACAACAAAAAGTTTCGCATGATAGTATTAGAGATAGAGTGGATCCCTATTCTCTAAGTTTTCACATATTTGATGCCCTTGCTGGGAAGCATTCCATTGGCTTTTTTTCGTTTTTCTCTAGAACTATGCATTGCCAATTCCCCATACTCTTTGAGAGTAGTGGATTTCCATGTAAAAGAGCTAGTTTTAGATTTATATGTGTTATGCTACATATTTGCTCTCTTTTTTGTGCGTAAAAGAACGCTTTTTAGCTTAACTTTAAACTATACTTATCATCTTTGTACAACACACATTCATTATCTATCTATCATCTCATTGTAAGGTTTCCACTTTTAAATTTGTACTCATGAAAGTTGGTCTTTGGTGGCTTGTGAGTGGAAGGTTGAAGTTTCCCGGATCGAAAGGAGAAGAGAAAAGTTTTTATCTTTAAAGAGATGAGAGAGCCCTAGACATCATTGTAGTTTTATCCATCATATTGCATCGAAAGAAAATATCAAAGGAGAATAAGATGAACTAGAGATGCTTGGTGCCAAAAAAAAAAAAGGAACTCTAAAATTAGTCTAAAAATTAAGTTTTTTGGATTAGACATCAAAGAAAATGAGTCACTTCAATCTCACTTAGATAAAATGAAAAGTGTTATGTAAAAACTTGTGTGTGTTGGATCTCTAGTGGATGAGGAGAAAGGTTAATGATTTGGAGTTAATATATCAGCAAAAGTCATGATCGCTACCCTATTTTCAACATTTGGTATCAGAGCATACACTCCTTGCCCCTGTGATGCTGACTACCCTTCACCCCGAGTTGTCTGTCTTCTTGAATCAGATCAAGGAGCTCTTTTGGGAGAAAAAAGAGGACCATGAAGTGCACAGTACTTGAATCAGATCAAGGAGCTCTTTTGGGAGAAAAAAGAGGACCATGAAGTGCACAGTACTTTGTCCTAAAGTTGTTCAATCAAATTTTTATTCTAGGCACGTTTTGGGGGACGTTCGTGTGGTTTTCGGTTTTCTACAGACATCTTCAGGGATCAGATTTGCACTGTTCTTCATCGGATTCTAGAGTAGTTTTGTCATATCTACTACCAGATAAGTGTGCAAATATACAAGAAAGCATTAATAGACACTCATGAGACACACTGGGTCTTGTCTACGGGCTTCACTTTAGTGACATCAATCTCTATATCTTACGAGTAAAATTTCTACTCACTATACTTTGCATTTGTTTCATACACCTTGCAGGTATCCATTGTCAGTGACCAGCCACCTTAGTTGTATATCAAGGAGCAGTCATCACTTTGAAGGTTGCATGACTACTTGCTTAGGTATTATTAGAAATGGAAGACAGTGATGTATTTGGATATTATCTACTAAAAATAAGCTTGACGGGGCCAACTACCCTTTATGGTCTTGTATGATGCAGTATGAACTGGTAGCCAAAGAGTTGTGTAATGTTGTGGTCGATAATGAGAAACATCCTAGTTCCTCTAATAAAGATGATGCAAAAGGCACATTTGCAAACACTTGCTTAGTTTCACATGGTGCTTTACCACAGCATAGAATACCTCCTACATAGGGACAAACAAAGTGGGATGAAGAGATGCGCAGGCACATGCATCATTCCTCACATTTGGTCATGCAAGACTACTAAGCATACTTGGGATGCACTTGCATCATTGTACCACGTACGTGATGAACGTACGTGATGAAGAATGTGTTGCTTATATACACAAGCAATTAGATTCAAAACATATAGATGGTCGATGGATAGTTTCCTTACAAAATCAAGGATTTTAAGGAGTAGTTGGCCAATGTTGATGAAGTATATCCTGACAGTTCATTGGTGCCTACTGTCTTGAATGTGTTTTTGGACTCGTATCAAGGTTTTTTTTTCGAACTCATGTGATGAAAGGTAATACAAATTCCTTGATGTTTAGGAATTGTTGTCTATGCTCTTGTAAAAGAAGAGCAATCCAAGAAAATCAGATCTGTCATGCATACAAGAAATTAGGCTTTTACTGCCAGTCAACAAAGAGGCAAAGGTAAATCCTTTCCTTAGAGTGGTTTCAAGCTGAAATCAAAGTCATCAAGCAAGTCCTCTAGAGATAAGGAAGGCAACAAGCTAAATAAAAAGGGCAAATGTAACTATTGCAGAGGAAACTGGTCACTACATTAATGAGTGCAAGAAATGGTTGGAGAAGGAGAAAAAGAAAAACTCAGGTTTGGTTGTAGCTGATGCGTCAGCATCTAATGCAAAAAACAAAGAATCTACAAACTATACATGTAATGATTGGGCGGCTCAACTTGCATCAGTGAATGTGAGAATGGATGAAGATGATGCAGTGGGCTTTTTTGTTAAAAGCAGTCAAGAAGGTGTACCCCACCTTAGTCAAGAACATACCTAATTCCAACCTTGAAGGAAAATTCAATCTTGTCTTGATGAAGAAAAGAGGCCAAAGGGAGGAGCTGAATCTTCAAGTGCAACAACTTCATCGAATATCGAACAAGTCTTGTCACATCAAGTTATCAAAGTAAGGTGTGTCACATCAAGTTATTGCAAAAAGGTGGGTCATTTGGTAATTGTTGGATCAAATATCCCAACAAGATGAAATGTAACAAGTGCAAACAAACGGGACATATCACTTCTAAATGTCCTAACAAAGAGTCAGAGGTTAACTTTGCATCAGCCTCTAACTCCACTAAGCACTTGTTTTAAATCTCAATGTAACAACACCTATATTCCTAACCTCGTACGCCTAATGTTATAAAGGCAACCTATGTCCAATACCACCTATTCCAATTCTTTCATAGTTGGTATTGAGGGGGGTATTAAAAGACTAAGGTCATGTAAAAAGGTAGGAGAAGGTGTGTGTGTGTGTGTGAATGGACTTATGGTCCACTAGCTCACCTATTTAAAGGCAAAGCTAGAAGACATTTGGTATGGTGCAAAGGCCAAGTTGTATGTCTAAGAAACTTAATAGCAAGATCTCTTCTTGTATTTTGGGGTCTCTCTCCTCCACATGTTTGAATCTAGCATGAGGCACCACGTTTTTTCAACAGGTTCTTAACACTCAGTATATGGTCTCAATATTGTGAGCAGACTTATACATAGCTCAAGAAGGGCAATCTGTCAAACAAGTGTTCCGTTACTAAAAGGGCATTAAGCACTTTTGGTTATTTTTTCCCAAGGGTGGTAAATCACAACTGCATACATTTATAGAATTAGAGTAGGTTGGATGTTATGACACACAAGTGTCCACGAGTGGTTTTTGCTTTCACCTTGGTGATTCATGTATATCATGGCTCAACAAGAAGTAACCCACTATGGCCACTTCTAGCTATGAAGTTGAATAGAGGGCCACGTTTACAGTTGAGTGTTTTTGGCTGAGGCACGTTATTATTGATTTGGGTATTCGTGAGTCCTCAACCACTACCATCTTCAATGATAGCAGTCAGAGCACTATGGAAGTTGTGAGGAATCCAGTTTTTTCATGCTCACCCAAAGCATATTAAGGTGAACTATCATCATGTCAAGGAGAGATGCTTTGTAGAAGAAATCAGCTTGGCTTATGTGCCAACACAAGATAACTTGGCGGATTTGTTCATGAAGGCTCTCCCATGAGAGAAGTTTAAAGCTTTTTGCAAAGCTTTAAACTTACTTCCCTTTGGGGACTAGTCTGGGCTCCATATCACAGTCCAATGACCGTGGCACATCTATGTACTTCTAGTGCCAACTCACCCCATGGTCACATCATCACTCCAGGGGGGATTTGTAGTCATATTTAGTAGTGATGTGTGTGAACACATTAGGACCAGCCAGGACACTTTTTTTCCTTTTTAGGAGGTTTTTTTCCCATGCTAGTATACACCCATCGTGAGGTATTCTTATCATCTTTGTATATCACACATTCATTATCTATCTATCATCTCATTGTGTGCTCCCTTGAGCTTCTCCACTCTGTGTGTGTGTGTGTGTGTGTGCATTCTTGCAACCCTATTTCCAATACCAAAAGTATAAAATACTAACTAGTATGTACAAAGGTTTAAGACCTTAGCCTTACAAAAATATTATTGCTGAAATATGAAACCATAAAAGGTGTTCACATGTCTTCCAAAATATCTCATAGTGTTCCAACACATGTTCCACCCATGATTATACATAATGTGCCACTCAATCATCACCTACATCCAAAATAATATTAGTCACTGGCACACAACTATTAAACACATTAATCCTAACTATATCATAACAATGCACATAACTAATTAAACACATTAATCTTGGTAGATGATATAAATAAAAGGTACATCCAAAATAAAATATCCTGAAAAAAATAAAATATCCAAAATAAAATATCCTGAAATATGAAACCATAAAAGGTGTTCACATGTCTTCCAAAATATCTCATAGTGTTCCAACACATGTTCCACCCATGATTATACATAATGTGCCACTCAATCATCACCTACATCCAAAATAATATTAGTCACTAGCACACAACTATTAAACACATTAATCCTAACTATATCATAACAATGCACATAACTAATTAAACACATTAATCTTGGTAGATGATATAAATAAAAGGTACATCCAAAATAAAATATCCTGAAAAAAAATAATGGGCGTCTCCATAGAGGTCATGACTAACATCAAACACCATTATTGAGAGCTTTCATGGCATCCAACCATTCTTGTTGCTTCTTTGATATTGGCAAAGCAATGTGTATATAGTCAATTATCTGTTAACTCCTTATCAAGAAAGATACTTAGGATTTGAGAGTTTTTAGAGGAGTTGAGAGATGAGGGAGATGAGGGCATGGGTTTAGACAACCTAAATACCAACTACACATTATGTTAACACCATTTTGAGCCCACTTGTATTTTGAACCATCTCTTGATAATATATTTTGATGTAATGATTCAAGGGATTTAGCTAGTGTATTTGGCCAAGTGAGTCTTTTTTGAGTCCATGTAAAGAGACTAATGTTATAAAGCCTTGATGTTTTAAATATGTCTATTAAATTATTATTATTTTCCATTGTGTGAATACACACATACTATGAACACACATTCTTACACATAATAGAAGACTACGGATCAATCACATAGAGGTGGATAGAGAGAAGAAGCTTATGCATACAAGAGGGATCCTATAATCAAACCTATCTTACAAAGTATCCAACCAAGCAAACATGTTTCAATAGAACACTAGCAAGTGGGTAGGGAGAAGAAGGAGAGCTCACAAAAGTATTCTATGACAAGGGAATGAATGTGTATCTCTTAATGTCAAAATTGCAAGTATTCTATTGCAAGGGAATGAATGCATCACTTAATGTCAAAATTTCAAGTATTCTTTTTTGCACGGGTGAAGAAGGAGGGCTCACAAGTATTTTGTTACAAGGGAATAAATGTGTATCTCTTAATGTCAAAATTGAGTTGTATACAAATGACTAGCCTTCACACTAGGCCAAACAAATCTTAAAAATAGTCCATTACCACTAGTTCTTGTCCTAAGAAACTTTGTACAAAAAGTTTGTCACTTCCTTATCTGGCATTAGGGTAAGGCCGATTTAAAAAGTCTAGCATGCTTCCACTACATGTGGGTGTGAGAGATGGCAAAGCACCTTATGGTAGGTCAGGTAGGTGAAATCATGTTAACCTGTGAAGTGGTTAACGACTTTGCGTCTTTATGTTTGTTTATTAAGCTACAGAGAAGGTGAGTAACATTGCTAGCTAAGCCTATAATTTTCTCCTTTTTAAAATTTCAAGTTTTTGACCACAATGTACAAGGAAAATCCTAGATTTACAATTATTCTAGAAGCATGTATATTATACCCTCTTGAGCACATGATAACATGGCCATGAATTTTTTTATTTAGGGATTCTCCCAAAAGGTTAATAAGATGCTTTCCTCGCGCTAATAGTACTTTAGATCCTCTATATATGAAGGAGCATGTGGACTATCTTAGAGTGTATATCATTGAACATATGATACTAAGCTTCTAAACTTGTTGTTTAAGGATGCTTCCAAATTTTTGAACATATGAAGAATCATATGGGTTATTTTGCTGTGTATATCATTGAACATATGATAATAAGCTTGTAAACTTTTTGTTTAAGGATACTTCCAAATGAAGGTGATACTCAAGGTTCCCTAGAGGTTGTTGAATATTTCACTACCTTGGAGGGATCTCATGCATGCCTATGTTCTTTGAAGGACCTCATATCCTTAGTTATAAAAAGAAAACTACGTTAAATTATTGAATGAATGAAAACTACTTCAAATTATGTTTTTGGAATGATAATCACTCTTAATCACACTAGCTAAGTCTCTTCTTGGCCTAATGTCGTATGAGAGATGTTTTCATTTCTTTTATCTCTCTTCAACCTTTTGGGTTTCTTTTTAGCTAGAGGTTATCAACCTCCTCATGGTGGGTACGCTATTAATAATGACAAGAAGGAGTGAAGATTAAATGTTTTTTAAAGATTTGCTTATATTTTTGACACAAATCTAAGATGGGTTTGTTTTTAGCTAAAGGTTATCAGCCTCGTGATGGGTACCCTTTGCCTTCAATAATGACAAGTAGGAGTGAATAGTAAGCATTTTTTAATATTTGCTTATAATTTATGACACAGATCTAGTAATATTAAAAATATTGAATATTCAAAATGCTTTTAAAAAAAACAAGCATGATAGCCATAAAAAAGTAAACCTAAACTTACAAGACCCAAACGGTCACTGCCCCTTTGACCCCCCTCCCCCCCTGACGTAATGTTAGCCCACACACACACACACACACACACACACACACACAAAAGAATCATGCAGAGGGTTTTCCTTTTCACGAGTATCTCTGCCCTTTGAAATGATAAGAAGAAATAAATACCAAGCATGTATTTTTAGCATTTGCATGTATTTTTTAAAATGATAAGGAATAAAAACCAAGCATTTTTTAGCATTTGCATGTATTTTTTATTGGGCCTCTAATAATTATAAAAGTATTAGATAGTCAAAATATCGAGAAACTGAGCATCATGCGATTTAAAACCAAGCCTAGCCTTAGACCTTCAACACACACACACACACACACACACCACCACCATCACCACCACACCCCAACCCCAAAATCATGTCATTCAAACTGCAGCCTTCTTACTTTAAGACTCAAGCTGGCCCTTCTCCAAAAGTGGTGGAGAGTCCACATCCTACTTCTCTTTCTTAAGATAAAACAAGACAAAGTCATATATATGACTTGAAAGGCAACGTACCTTTAATAAATGGCAGCAGAGTCAATATGAGCCTGTGATGATTGCCTTTTTCCACGTGAAATGGAAGGTCAATCTTTTTGACGGAAAAAAGAGGCTTAGGAAGTCGGATCACCCGACTCTCATGGGGTCGATCCGACGGTCCTAAACGTTGGGCGCGGTGAGCTGATCCGACGGCCCTAAAACAATACAAAAGTGGAGTCCCTGACGCGTTTCCCTGTTTTTTTTTTTAAATCTTCAAAGGTGATGGATACATTAATACTTTGCATTATTTCACTACGGCACTACTAAAGAGATTAATATGCTTTCCGGGAAGAACAATACAAATGGGATACCCATGCTTGATTTTTGACGGGCACCCTTACCCTTCAAAATTGACAGGTTTGGTAAAATATAGTACGTTATTTTTGTATTTCAATGTAATTTTTGACGGGCATTTTAAAAATTTATAAGTATTTACGACCAAAATGCTTAAAAACGGGCATGACGCTCGTCAAAAAGAAACTATGGGGACACCCACTTCATTTTCGTCTCGCTTAGATTTATGTAGTCTTTTGCCCTTTTCTTCACCTCATTCACGATCAATGTCAACTTTACTAGGCTTTGAAGAAAGAAATAAAGATAAAGTGCAAAATTCTAACTTGTCCAAATTGATGCTCAAGCAAGTACAAAAATTTTCTTCTTAACATTCACATACCCACTTTTCAATTACCAAAACCTCATGCAAAAGATTCATCCATCGATATGATTCAAAACCAAAGGCTTAGTTTGTTGATCCCAAAGAACTTATAAAAACATGATTAGTTTGACACCCTTCACTTCAGTATGGTGTAAGACTTGAGGCACTGGGGTCGATGGAATTTCTGGTACCCAATCTAAGGGCAGCAATAGGAGAAAAGCTAACTCCAAAATACTTTGAGAGGCATATGATAGAACATCTCCTAAAGCTTGATGATAATAGACCACAAGGAACCAACACAATAGAAGTGGTCTAGAAAAGAAGGAATTACAAGTTTACAACTTTTAAGAAAGGAGATGCAATGCTAGTACTCATAGTGTTCAATTCAACGACGGGCCCACACTCCAGGTAAGCTAAAGATGCGATGGGAAAGCCCATACAGGATACAATTCAAAACTAGAACATTAAGCTTTCCAGTCTATTTGGAGTATGGGTACACCCATACAGGATACAATTCAAAACTAGAACATTTGAGCTTTCTAATTTCGATGGAGTAAAGTTTTACCAAACCCAATGAACAATTATATCCTTGAGTCGTACTGTGATAATCTCATAGATCTGATGCCACATCATCAAAAACACACAATGGAGAGTAGGATGTTGAGACATGAAGACATATGAATGGACATGGAATGCATGCCGAAGTCGTGCCGCTATCTCCAGTCTCATCGGAGAAAGAAGTTCTGGACATAGGGAGAAATTTTCACCGGCATATGTATACGAAGTTTTCAAGCTGCCGGAGGAATGAGTTTGTCACTTCAAACTCTTGGCTCATCAAGATCTCCTTTTCATTGTTCCCTTTCAAGGTGAGGTCATCCACAAAAAGGTCATGCTCATCACGTACTCTACTTTGAGAAAATATACAATTTTGCATATAGTCTTTTTGAAAGACTAATACTTACAAAGTATACTTATAAAGTAGTTGTCGATTCTCGAGTACCGTGCTTTTGAGGGACTGATACTTTTCTAAGTCGGCAAATCCTTTTTTCTAAGCCAAGGATCAAAACTCCTAGTGGCTATACTATATACATCTCCACCTTGAGATGTCCATTTAAAAATGTTGACTTCACATTCATTTACATGACTCCCCCCCTTCCCCCTCTTATCTTGTTAAGTCTCTACTAAGGCTAAAATTGTGTCAATTGTGGTTAGTTTGGTTGTGGTAGCAAATCTCTTAACCTATTTAAAACCCTTGACCACAAGCCGAGTCTTGTACTTCTCCAATTATCCATTAGATCAAGCCGTCGGATAGCCTTATACATTGACTTGATGGAAATGAACTTATGTACTTGTGGTGGATGATCCACAAGGTTCCAAGTGTCGTGCTTCGTGATGGGAGTCATAGTATATCTGTATGGCTCCCATCTTGGTGATGCCTTAATCCTTCAATTGTGTGTGTGTGTGTGTGTGTGTGTGTGTGTGAGAGAGAGAGAGAGAGAGAGAGAGAGAGAGAGAGAAGTAAAGAGACACTGGTATCACTTAGGGCTTATAAGAAACCACGTGTGTTAGTTATGATAATTAATTAGAAAGAAAAAGGAAAACTATGTGGGGCCCTATTCTCCTCGACCTATGTAGAGAGCTTGCCTTTATTCCTCAACCTAATATCGAGAGAGAGAACCTTGCCTTTTCTCCTCAGCTTAATATCGAGAGAGGGAACCTTGCCTTTCCTCCTCTCCACTCCTCTCTGTAGGGAGAGAGAACCTTGCCTTTTGTCCTCGATCTCCAACATTCTAACCCTATTCCTCCTCTCTGACAAATCCCATCCTTGACGATGTTGGGGTTGGACAGGGGAGGACAACTTTCCAAGCAAGAGCAATCTAGGAGCCCTTCACTGATAATCATACATTCAAGTCGTCGAAGTCATGCACTTACAGAATCTAGGCTCTAGCTTCAAAGAAAGTGCATTTTAAAACCTTGAGTAGGCCACTAAAGGTTAGATAGCTACATGATTGAACAACTACTGCATGGAACTACCCCAATAATTAATAGCCTTCACAGACCCAAGGCACCAGGCATTAGAAATAATATGTTGAGCCAACGCATTGCATCCAAATTATGGAAAAATGAATCATACATGCATCCATGTAACCATATTGCATCTTGGCACAACCTATGGTTGAGTAGCCACTTTCACAGTTTCATATCAACTCATTTTGAAAAAAGTATTCAAGATTATCTTTATGAAATTGCAACCCTTAAACACCATTACATGCTCATGTAGCTAACAAATACCATTCGAAGTATAACAATATAGCATCTTGCAATGCATGCCAAAAACTATGTACTAGGATACAACTATCCTAGGTTAGCTACACAAGAGAAACTCTTGCATGCATGGGGAAGATTGAATTTATTTACGCACCCGTCTTAAGCACCACTAGAACTTGTGCACGATATGTGCAACTTAGTATCATATACCCGAACTCAAACCAGCATTTCAATCTCAAGACCGTCAACCTCTCCCCTCCATGTAACAAGGGGGAAGATTAAGCTTGTAAAAAACTTGCAACGGGTCATGTTTGACCAATTGAGTCACAATCACCCACAAGTGGATCCTAATATTGAGTCATTGAGCCTTGTGCTTGTAAGGGTACTCATTCTTAATCAGCTCAGCTAAGGCCCAAATTATGCATGTTGAATTCTCCATTCAAAACCTAACAGCATAGCAATTTGCAATGCATGCCATAGACTACATGCTCAAATACATCACCTTAGGATGCTTTCACTTCTAAAACTTCCACCAATGAACAGCATTCAATCTGTTAACCCACCCATCAAACACAAAGAACCATTGAAACAGATGAACAGGATGTACACCATAGTACTCTTGATCCAAATTTCTGTCAGTAGACTCAACCTCTTGCACCAAAGTCATTGCAATGAATCATGATTCTTAAAACAAAGATAACAATCATAAAGCCTAAAGCCACCTTGCATAGTACAGTCCAAGAGCTCACCCTTTCAAGGTATTACAGAAAAAGGCCACCCCGTAGCACGGTCCACCAGTCATAGATGGATGGAATCCAGTCTATGCCGTGGCACCCCTCAATTTGCTGATTCAGCACGCTTGTCATGACTTGCTCCAATCAATGACAGGCTATGGTCTTTTGCAGCCTCAAAAGCTAGATATGTTGGGGCTTGCAGATAGTTTCCATGAGAAACCTTCCTAAGTCACAAAGATGACATAGTATGGCATCATACCGTACACAAAGTAGCTACCTCCATGCATCACACAGCCTGCAGATTAAACTAGCTCTTTAGGGTCTCTTTCAACATTTACACATTTTCCAAGCACATCAACTGCATAAGCTTTGTAATATAGAGATGACCCTTTCTTTTATTGAATGTCTAGAAAACACAGTAGCTGTAGAAACCATGAACAACAAAGTCCAGTATACCAACACCCAATGTTCCAAAAAGGAGCATGACAAACCCTAGAGTTTGCAATTTGTATACCCAATGGTCGAAATATAGTATCCGGTTTGCTAATGCGTGGGGTCCGCGAGATAGCAAGACAATGTGGAAGAGGAAAATCGAGATTGCAATGTACTGGTAGAGAATTTCCATGCTCAAGTCCATGTAAGTTTTCTTTATGTTGTGGAACTCAGGGTATCCAATGTAAGGCCATAGAGAAAGCATGACAAGGCTAACGCAAACTGCAGCCCATCCAAATGCCACAAGCTTATTGGATGTATAACCAATATGATCAACCTTATCACCATCTTGTTCTTGTGTAGGGTATGGATACGGCTCCACATAGACCTTGCTAGCAACCCAATTAGAAACCATAACCCTGAACAACCCTAAGATTGCCAAGGGTTTAGAAATGGTGGGCAAAAACCCAAGGGCCTGTGATGAGATTGTGAATTGAACTGCCATTATCCCTTGGTAAGCTGCAATAATGCTTAGAAGACCTTGCGAGCTCACAATACCAGAAATCTCAAGCCTTCTGATGCAGAAATTCTCGATGTTTTCTCCTATGATATAAGGGATAGGGGGCCTGAAAGGGTAGGCTTCAGAATTTATTAAAGCAAGCTGCCTTTCACCCCAAGTTTTGGCCATGAAACGGTAGGCTATCATGGAGTAGTAGCGCCAGAGGAGGTTCACAGGGTTGAAGTACCTTACCAGCCATGAGATTTTGGCAGCAAAACTGCCTCCTGCGAATACAGTGTCCACCTCTCCCGCCAAGATGTGGGTTGCAAAAACTGCGAAAAAGGATCGGAATGCACCCTCCAGCAGAAGCAAATCGCTTGGCTTCTGGCACAAATTGTCGGAAGACTCCGACATTCTGAACAAAGCTTGTCTCTTAATCTTTGCTAAAAAGCCCTATTAGAATAGCATAATATACAAGCTTTGGCTAGGTCTTTTAGAAAACCCTAACCATTGGGCGAAATGGCATGACAGGCTTTTGATGGATTATGCAGAAAAAACCCTAACGATCGAGGTTTGCAGAAAAACGTTCTGATTAGTGGGCGCAATGCCCTATTTGCAGAAAAACTTCCTGATTAGTGGGCAAAATGAGCTTCTGATAGGTTGTGCAGAAAAACTCTAAATACGCTTGCCATAAAATCAAAATGATAATCAGAAGAAACTCTAGGAGACAGTCGGAGAATGCTACGCCATGTGCATCACGCAAGTCAACAACATCAATATGTTTGCGTGTACTACGCACCGTCCCCCGGCCCCCCTCCCCCCCCCCCAAAAAAAAGGGGTCCACAGTTCATGCCAACACTTCTTTTTTACATGCCTTTACAATCTACATGCCTCGCGAGGCGTCACAACTAAGTGCCACGGGGTGTTAAAGACCCTTGTGAGGTGAAATCAATGGATGGAATTGATCAAAAATCGTGACGCTTTTTTTGGGCTGTCGTATAAAGTAAACTAGGTCCAATAAATTAGGGTTACTAAGTGATCAATGTTTACTTCCTAGTTTACTAAACTGGCATAATTTACTTCCTAATTTACTAAGTGATCGTAGTTTACTTCCTAGTTTACTAAGCAGGCATAGTTTACTTCCTAGTTTACTTAGCAAATCATAGTTTACTTCCTAGTTTACACCATGAAATGAGGGTGAATTTGGGTTTAGGACTTAGAAAATTTTGGAGCAACATGTTATGTGCAAAAGAGGATTTGAACTCAAGACCTTGGGTCACCGTTGGAAACATCTTCCCACTATACTATACCTTCAAACAACAAAGCCATAGAGTTTCAAGCCATTATATTCTATGTTTTTCAAGGTTAGTCTATTGGCCCTAGTTTACTGGATCTAGTTTACTTTATCTGACGGTCCAAACAAGGCGTCACGATTTTGATTAATGCCATCCATTGATGTCACCTGACAAGGGTCTTTAAGACCCCGTGGCACTTAGTTCTGAGGCTCGCGAGGCTTGATTTTTTATAATGGGCATGTACGCCATGCACATTTTTGGTTATTTTGGACGTTAAAAATCTGCAAAGATAATTCTCAACCGTCATTTAAACAATGAAAAACTTGCAAATCCCGTCCCTTTTCGACGTACAAGCGTGCTCATCACATCCCATCCCGTTATCGTCCCTTTCCGACGTACAAGCATGCTCATCAAAAGGCAATCTGTGCCCGGTTATGAGCTTTGAGGAGTCTCCTTTGAGTTGCAAAGTAACTATCACGAGGAGAAAAGACGTTTAACCAAAATAATAGTAGGAACTCGAGAGACATTCTCATTTCTATCTTTGGTATTAACAAATGCCTATTATGACCCATGTTGATTTTTGTGACTTGTAGCTTTTATGGTGTCTAGTGTGGGAGCTTGTCAAGAAATTTTTCACACAAAGCTCTGAAGTGAGATCATAAGAAGAAGGAAGAAAATCTTAGTTAACAAATAACTAATATGTTGTGCAATTCCATTTCTTGCAAGTCCACACTATCTTGCCTATAAATACAATCACTTACAAGACTTGAAGGTAATCATGGAAGTTAAGATTCCATTTCTTGCAAGTCCACACTATCTTGCCTATAAATACTTTCATTTACAATCACTTACAAGACTTGAAGGTAATCATGGAAGTTAAGATTTACATGCTAGCTAACCAACACACATGGGACAACTCTCTTAGAAACCCCTCTTGACCTCTCCTAATCCACATCTCCACCCCCCTCCTATCTATGCAACCACAAGCACTTATTCTTGACTTGCCCCTCTATGAGCCTTCTGACGCGTAGCCTACCTCCTCCTTCGCTAATATACCCACCAGGCCCTCCCCCACCCTTGGCTGCCCCTCTATGAACTCCTCCTCTCTACTAGGAGGCCAGGCATGATTTTTGATGGACACATCATGCACATTTTTGGGTATCTTGGACGTAAAAAAACCTACAAAAATAATTATCAACCGTCTTATATATGAAAAGATGCAGGGGGGAAGAGAGCTTGAGCTCTTGCAAGCACACACACACACTCACAAAACCCTAATAGAGAACACACAAGGTGAGAGGCTGAAAATCTTCTTCTTCTCTACTCCACACTCAACACACCATATACAAGATAAGAGTACACATAATATGAAAGGTACTCAACCAATACATACACGAGTTCTCTATAGTGTGAACCCGACTAAATGAGCTGGCGCTATAACTATGCCAGTCTCTAGAATGGCTGTCACACAGCCTGTCATCCCACTGGCCGCATATCACCCAAGATCTCACCAACCATGCCAGTGGTATAAGTGCGGGGCCTATCCCCCAGGCGGGTCATCACAGTGTCCACCGCCTCACTAGACGAGCTCGATATCTCAACACTCCCCCTCGAGCTCAACTCCATCTCATGTGCATCACGCAAGTCAACAACATCAATATGTTTGCGTGTGCGCCCCCCGCCCCCGCGCCCCCTCCCCCGCCCCCCCCCAAAAAAAAAGGGTCCACAGTTCATGCCTACACTTAAAAACTTTTTTTCACTAGAACTCCTCTCTAGGAGGCCCTTTACAATCTACATGCCTCGCGAGGCGTCACAACTAAGTGCCACGGGGTGTTAAAGACCCTTGTGAGGTGAAATCAATGGATGGAATTGATCAAAAATCGTGACGCTTTTTTTGGGCTGTCGTATAAAGTAAACTAGGTCCAATAAATTAGGGTTACTAAGTGATCAATGTTTACTTCCTAGTTTACTAAACTGGCATAATTTACTTCCTAATTTACTAAGTGATCGTAGTTTACTTCCTAGTTTACTAAGCAGGCATAGTTTACTTCCTAGTTTACACCATGGAATGAGGGTGAATTTGGGTTTAGGACTTAGAAAATTTTGGAGCAACATGTTATGTGCAAAAGAGGATTTGATCTCAAGACCTTGGGTCACCGTTGGAAACATCTTCCCACTATACTATACCTTCAAACAACAAAGCCATAGAGTTTCAAGCCATTATATTCTATGTTTTTCACCGCTAGTCTATTGGCCCTAGTTTACTGGATCTAGTTTACTTTATCTGACGGTCCAAACAAGGCGTCACGATTTTGATTAATGCCATCCATTGATGTCACCTGACAAGGATCTTTAAGACCCCATGGCACTTAGTTCTGAGGCTCGCCAGGCTTGATTTTTTATAATGGGCATGTACGCCATGCACATTTTTGGGTATTTTGGACGTTAAAAATCTGCAAAGATAATTCTCAACCGTCATTTTAACAATGAAAAACTTGCAAATCCTGTCCCTTTTCGACGTACAAGCGTGCTCATCACATCCCATCCCTTTATCGTCCCTTTCCGACGTACAAGCATGCTCATCAAAAGGAAATCTGTGCCCGGTTATGAGCTTTGAGGAGTCTCCTTTGAGTTGCAAAGTAACTATCACGAAGAGAAAAGACGTTTAACCAAAATAATAGTAGAAACTCGAGAGACATTCTCATTTCTATCTTTGGTATTAATAAATGCCTATTATGACCCATGTTGATTTTTGTGACTTGTAGCTTTTATGGTGTCTAGTGTGGGAGCTTGTCAAGAAATTTGCTCTGAAGTGAGATCAAAAGAAGAAGGAAGAAAATCTTAGTTAACAAATAACTAATATGTTGTGCAATTCCATTTCTTGCAAGTCCACACTATCTTGCCTATAAATACTTTCATTTACAATCACTTACAAGACTTGAAGGTAATCATGGAAGTTAAGATTTACATGCTAACCAACACACATGGGACAACTCTCTTAGAAACCCCTCTTGACCTCTCCTAATCCACATCTCCACCCCCCTCCTATCTATGCAACCACAAGCACTTATTCTTGACTTGCCCCTCTATAAGCCTTTTGACGCGTAGCCTACCTCCTCCTTCGCTAATATACCCACCAGGCCCTCCCCCACCCTTGGCTGCCCCTCTATGAACTCCTCCTCTCTACTAGGAGGCCAGGCATGATTTTTGATGGACACATCATGCACATTTTTGGGTATCTTGGACGTAAAAAAACCTACAAAAATAATTATCAACCGTCTTATATATATACAGTGAAAAACCTGCAAATCTCATCCCGTTGTCGTCGGATTTGACGTACAAGGGTGCTCATCAAAAGGCAACCTGTGCTGCCCAGCTATGAGCATTCAGGAGTCTCCTTTAAGCACCAAAGCAACTGTCATGAGGAGAGAAGACGTTTTAACCAAAATAATAGAAGGAACCCGAGAGACATTCTCATTTCTATCTTTGGTATTAATTAATGCCTATTATGACCCATGCTGATTTGCGTGACTTGTAGTTTTTTATGGTATCTAGTGTGGGAGCTTGTGGAGAAATCTTTCACACAAAACTCTGAAGTGAGATCAAAAGAAGAAGGAAGAAAATCTCAGTTAAAAAATAACTAATCTATTGTGTAATTCCATTTCTTGCAAGTCCACACTATCTTTCCTATAAATACTTTCATTGCAAGACTTGAAGGTAATCATGGAAGTCAAGATCTGGTGCATGGAACATGCTAGCTAACCAAACTTTTGCTGTCACTCCTAAGTTTCACAAATCAACATGGGACACAACTCGTAGAAACCCCTCTACACCTCTCCTAATCCACATCACCACCCCCTCCTATCTATGCAACCACAAGCACTTGTGCATGACTCCCCCCCCTCTATGAGCCTTCTAATGCACAGCCTACCTCCTGCATCACGAATATACCCACTAGACCCTCTCCCATCCTTTGCTTAAAAACATGAGAATAGTCCCATCATGCACAAACATGCAAGGGTGCTATCAGTGGTGGCTGCCCTTTCCATGGTTTTACTATGCTTGTTTTGACTAGTGAATATGTAGAAGACATGCTCAGAACAGCAAGGTAAGCATATAGCACAAATTCCCCAGAGTATGGCCATCCACATATGAGGCCAAATTTAGTGAAAATGGACATCCCATTTAATGCCTAGAAAAGTTCATTAAGTTTATATAGCTTTGGAAGAATTGATGATCCCACCAAAATTTGTGTATTTTGTCTTTGTCTCAAAGGCAAAGCAAGCCCGTAGTTTAGATCTTTAATCCCAATTAAAAAAGGCCATGTATAAAAATTAACCTATCTAGCCATAGTTTAAGTGTGTGTGTGTGTGTGTGTGAACACTTCTAGACTTTTTGTTAATCTTTAGCTCTATTTTAGTCTTAAACATTGAGCTTAAGTGCTTAATTTTTATAATTTAATTTTGGTTTTTGTTGCATTTAAGTGTATTAAAGTGTTAGCAATAAAAACCTTTAATAGAGTGGTTTTTGGGCTTAGTATTAGTGAGCTTAAGAGTCAAAACAATTAAAAAAAGAGACCTTCAGTGGCATTGGGATCAAATTGAGTGTGGGAATATTGAGTTTTTGTGTTTATGGACGAGATTCTAGCCGCTCCTTCACTAATTCGAGCACTAAAATTGTTTCAAGCATGGATTTGAGCTTTCTTTTGCATCACTTAGCATAAAAGAAAAAGCCACAATTTTGAGCTTAATTAATCTTAGATTTTTTATTTTTTTAACATATTAGTTTATGCATAGATTAGGAATTGGATACATTATTTGATTGTGTGTACAAAAATGCAAATTAATCATTACTTAGTGGTTAATTAGAGCTACTAACTTAGATCATAAAGGGGAAAAATTAGTGTAAGGATTAATATTTAATTAATTCCTAATCACTTTTTTACATAACTCATTATGGGTTAGGTGCAATTAATGTGGAGAGGACTAGCTACCTACCTAGAGCCCACTTTTAGTTGATCCCTTATGACATGTGTAAGAGGGGGGAGAGAAAACCCACCAAGAAAGGCATAAGGGGTATTAACTCTTTGTCCCTTACCTTTTGTGTAAAGGCATAAGGGGTATTGGGAATCCAAAAAACTACCCTCATACACAAACCTAAACTATGTTAGAATTCATGTGCGTGCCACCCAAAAAAGAAGAAAGAAAAAATCTTTTCCACACTCCAATTCTCACAGACATGAAAACCTTGTCCACATGAAAACTTCAATTCTCAGAGACGTGAAAACCTAATCCATGTGATAACTTTAAATTTCATGTGAATTACATTTTCATGGACATGAAAACACACATACACGTGAGCATTACATTCTCATGTACATGAAAGCCTTAACCATGTGCAAACCTTGTCTAAATGAAAACACAAATTCACATGCAAGAAAAGAAATGCAAAAAAATTGTTCTTTCACTCTCCAATTCTTATGGTCTATGTGAAAATCTTATCCATGTGAAAACTCCAATTTTCATTGATGTGAAAACTCCAATGCTCGCACACATGAAAACTTTTTTTAAGTGAAAAAACTTTTTCTTACATATGAAAACTCCAATTTTCGTGGATGTGAAAACCCAACTTCATGTAAAACTTAAAATCGCAGGAGAATTCACATTTGTGTGAAAACCAACTTCATGTCGTAAAAATCAAGAATCATAAATTCATTTAAAGATCATGTTGAGATCATCAGAGAATAAAAAAATCAAAGTTATGTACTAACTCATCAAGGATCAATCAACACAATAAAACTACGACTAACCTAAGTAGGAGGATTAAACGTTCACTTGACGACGAAATTGAATCTAGCGCCAACCCTTGAAGTCCATGCTTTAAGTGTAAACTCTAACGACATGGGCCATGCACTTCTCTAGTTATGCCACTAAGGTTCGCACCCTTAGCGACCTAATTCTCATAGTGACTAGTCCTCTACCTAGCACAACAATGAGGCCCAACCTTCTCCAGATGCTCAAACTCAACCCTTAACCACCCTTGTAGCCCCTAGATGCCCAAACCATAGCAATAGTCTAAAGAGCACTCAATGTAGCTAATTAACTCCAAGCACTAAAACCCAATGCACCACCTAAGGCTAAGAGTAAAAATCATGCCAAGACCCATGAAGAAGGTAATAATCAAGCTCAAGAGAGTATGCTTATAGGATTGTTGCCCGAGTCACTAGTTAACACTGAGCCACACCATCTCAAATTCACAATGGCTAACCAAACTCAAAAAGAAGAGTACCAATTTCCCTTTTAAGCAGAAGAGGTTCTATCTTCTGAGATGAACCCATTCTTTGAACTATGAGAAAGAGTTGGAGGAATAATCTATGGGGATGATACTACAAGCAAGTCAAAGGATTTCTACGAGGCCTTGCCATATACCATGCTAGGACCCAAAAAGCGATGGCTAAAGGTGATCTATTTGCATGGAAAGATGAACTCGAAGGTGATCTATCTGTATAGAAAGATAAACTCTTCTACAATTCTATAGTACCATTGTGTGTACACATTCAGAACCCTCAACAAGGTTTAAAGTCATGCGTGCATTACCAATTCCTTGATGACAAACAAAAAAACTACAAACTTAATGTTTCCTCACTCTTAAGATTAGAGATACCTGACCAGGGTAAAAAATAAAATGCCTCCATGAATATATAAGTGTAGGTGGTTGGTGATTATTCCTCCTTATACAAATCTAAAATTATAAAAAAATGGGGTGAATGTTTCCAAAACATGTCCTATAATGTCAAAATTAGGCAAATATTTTCTAAAACCCTTCAAAATGGCCAAATTTGGGCGAATGTTTTAAGATATCGAACATTTTTTTAAACAAAAAAACCACCAAAAAATAGCCAATTGGCATAGATTAGTCCCTATTTTTTTTCCTTGTACGTGACTTGGCTTTAGAGGCCTTGAAACTAGAAGACTATGATGAGTTTTAGGGTTACTATACTGGTAGTTTGAGATAACAAAATTCAGTATCTTTAATTTTCAACTTTTATATATATTTTGGTGGTTTTGTAATGACAATAAAGTGGAAGATTATTCAAGAATATTGTTCTATGATTCCTCATTCTTGGCTTGAGATACCTAACTTGGCTTTAGAGGACTTGGACCTAGAATACTATGATGAGCTTTAGGGTTACTATACTGGTAGTTTGAGACAACAAAATTTAATATCTTTATTTTCAACTTTTGTATATATTTTGGTCATTTTGCAATGACAATAAAGTGGAAGATTGTTCAAGAAGATTCTGGCACTAGCATTGGAATGGTGGAGTGGCATCTTTTGGTGGCTATGTGCCAATGTGTACATTGTAAATACCACAAGTATGCTCTATGAATACTTTGTTATGGTTGTTTAGTCTAGTGATGTGGAAATAAAAGTGAGACTTATGCCTACATATCTTGGTAACTCTATTAAAATAAGATATCTTTTGGTGGCTATGTGCCAATGTGCACATTATAAATACCACAAGTATGCTCTATAAATACTTTGGTATGGTTGGTTAGTCTAGTGATGTGGAAATAAAAGTGAGCTTTATGCCTACATATCTTAGTAATTAAATAAGATGGCAAACACATGCCAAGCTTGTGGATGGCATGTGGAGAAGGTTGGACTAGAGTAAAGGATTGGGATTTGGTGGCAAGAAAGATGGTTGTATTTAATAGCCAAGATTAAGGGCATCCAGCTGCCATGTGCCAAGTAGCCCCTTGCATGTGAAGGGTTAAGCAGCCCCTTGTATGTGAAGGGTCTAGCAGCCCCTTGCATGTGAAGGGTCTTGTCTTACATCTAGTCGGAAGGAAATCTTGGGGATTGGCCAAAGATATGATGAAGGGTTGCAAAACATGAGAGGGTAACATCCTTCATGCCTCAAGAACAACGCCATTGGTTGCGAGGTTTCTTCTCATGTGATGATGCTACTAAGGAAAAGGAACCACTTGCTAGATTCATGTACGAGGGAGGAGAGCCTTGCAACCTTCCCTAGAGAGACAAATGTCCTATCTGAAAATTTATTGGCTAGGGTTGTTGCAGAGGATTAAGAAGAACAGATAAAGATAGGGGTGGCTGCAAGATAAGGGGCACCACTTTTGACAATTGGCTACCCTAAAGGTAGCCTAAAAACATGCATCTCCATAACTTAAAGGTCCAATCTCTCGTGGTTACGTTTGGAATTTAGTGGCATGGTGTTTGGGGCACATTATGCATATATTGGGTATTCAAATGGCACCCCCTAATTGGAAATCCAATTTATTTTAGGGATTGTTTCATTGCACGAAAGTTTTGGTATTTGCATTTTTCAACTTTCTTTACTGTAGTATATGTCACACATAAAATGCTTAGTACTTTCGCATCCAAATTCCAATGATCATCCCAATTCGTACTTGAAAAGAAAACATTGCATAGGGCTTAACTTTATTTATTGAGAATTAAGGTATTTAACTATTTTTTATAAATATTTTTTTATCCACTTTATGTTGCAAAGCAACATGTGATTTTCTATTCAAGATCTTGGCAAAAGTGAAGCTCATCATTATCTAGAATGTGGCCATATTATCAAATTGCAATTTTAACGGCGGTTGAATTTCTTTCAAGAAAATTCACTAAGTCTATAAGAGGGCCTGTAGAAGTTTAATAATTTAATTATATAAATGTAATACAACCCTCATTGTTGTTGAGATATCGAGCTCATCTAGTGAGGCGGTGGCCACTGATGACCCGCCTGGGGGATAGACCTCACATTTACACCACTGGCATGGTTGGTGAGATCATGGGAGATATGCGGCCAGTGGGATGACAGGCTGTGTGACAGCCACTCTAGAGACTGGCATAGTTATAGCGCCAGCTCATTTAGTCGGGTTCACACTATAGAGAACCCGTGTATGTATTGGTTGAGTACCTTTCATATTATGTGTACTCTTATTCTTGTATATGGTGTGTTGAGTGTTGAGTAGAGAAGAAGAAGATTTTCAGCCTCTCACCTTGTGTGTTCTCTATTAGGGTTTTGTGAGTGTGTGTGTGTGCTTGCAAGAGCTCAAGCTCTCTTCCCCCCTGCATCTTTTCATGGTATCAGAGCCTGGTTCATGCTAAGGGCTGAGCTGCAAGCAAGAGAACCACAAGAAGCGGTACGAGGGTAAGAGCTTCAACTACTCTTCCCTATTGTGTTGGTGACTACACCCTTGTCGGGAGCTCTACGGGAGGCACCGGCAAATGATCTCTGATTGAGGAGCTTTCTTCGCGGGAGTAAAGCTATAGGGCAACTATATAGTTCTTCGGACTGAAATTTTTGGGCCGAAAATGCGTTTCGGGCGCGTCTGGATCTCCGTTTTTCAGAAAGCAGGCGATTTCGAGCACTGCAGGTAAGTCATCGATTCTCTACAGAACTCTGTTTTAAGAACTGCAGGAAGACAGATTGACAGTGCAGACACTGTGGGTGCTGCAAAGAGGTCTACAGTTGCCATTGGGTGTATGTATGTACATTGAATTCACTGTTGGTGACATTTGAGAGTACTACAGTACCGCTGTGCAGAAAATACAGCGGTTTGTGCAGAAAAACCAGAGTGCAGTTTCTGGTAAAATTGTGTGTTTGGCAAGATGTCAAATGATGGGATAACTCAGATTGTGGCTGAGAAGCTTGACAAGAATAACTTCCATGCTTGGAGGTTCAGGTTGACGAATTTCCTAATGGGAAAAGGCTATTGGGACTACATAGAAAGTGAGCATGAAGAGGCACCGGAGATACCGGATATAAATCCAACTACTGCAGATGTGAAAGAGTTTAAAGACTGGAACCAAGGAGCCAGGAAGGTTATGTATTGGCTCTCCATTAGTATACAGGACACCATGATTGGGCACATTCAGGATGCCAAGTCTCCCAAGGAGGCGTGGGACACCTTGGTAAAGCTCTATGAAACAAATACCAAGGCACGTAAGATACAGTTGAAGAATGAACTTCATACTGTGGAGAAAAAGAGCATGTCTGTGAATGACTATGCGCTGAAGATAAAGGGTATTGTGGAATCCCTTGCATCTATTGGTGTGTCAGTAGATGATGATGACAAGGTGGAAGTCTGTCTACGTGGTCTCGGGCCACAATACAAGGCGTTCAAGACGTCCATTCAGACTCGGGAAAACATTCCCAACTTTACAGATTTGGTGTCTATGCTGATTATCGAAGAGAAGAACTTGGGTGAAGACCAACAGTCTTCACAAAGCAAAAACAGTTCAGAGCAACAGGCCTTCTACACGAGTTCAGGAAGAGGACGAGGTAGAGGAGGCCGTGGACGCGGTCAAGGAGGTGGCCGAACAGGTAATCAGAATTATGGCCAGCAGCAGCAGCAACAACAACAGTCCCAGAATCAACAACAACAACAACACGCAGGTGGAAGAGGCAAATTCAGAGGCAGGGGGAGTCAAAGAGGCCGTGGAAATTGGCAAAGACAATATAATGATGCACGTGAATGCTATTATTGTGGTAAGCCTGGACATGTGCAGGCAGAATGTTATAAGAAGCAGGTTGACATGCAAAATGGGAAAGTGCAGCAAAACAACTATGCATCCTCAAGCAGAAATAATGAGGATAATGAAAGGTTGTTTGTTATGCAGCATGTCGTGAATGCCATGTCTGAAAATGTTGATGCAGCACAAAAGGATAATGTATGGTATGTGGATCCAGGCGCTTCGAACCACATGACGAGTCATGGGGAGTGGTTCAAGGAGATGAAAAACCCGGAAAGACCAGGTTTTGTGGAAACAGGGGATGACACTGCTCATCCAATTGCCCACGTTGGAGATGTGCCATTGTCTATGCAGGATGGCAAAGTGAAGTACCTTGCAGATGTACTTCATGTACCGAACATAACAAAGAATCTGGTTTCAGTTGGTCAAATGATTGAGTAGGGTTTGCAGGTTCGGTTTAACCCTGATGGGTGTTATGTTGAAGATTTCAAAGACAAGTGCAGGTTGGTTGCAAAAGGCATTAGAGTGGACAGAATGTTTACATTGAATGTAGACATGCCTGAAATGAGTGCTGCGATGTTTGCAAATGGTTCAGGAGTTGTTGCAGACACAGACATATGGCATAAAAGAATTGGACATGTAAATGTGCAGAGATTGAAGTCTATGTAGACAAAAGGAATTATGACAGGGCTGCCAACAGCCATTCTAGAGACTGGCATAGTTATAGCACCAGCTCATTTAGTTGGATTCACACTATAGAGAACCCTAGTATGTATTTGGTTGATTGAGTACCTTTTCATATCGTGTGTACTCTTATCTTTGTATATGGTGTATTGAGTGTTGTGTGAAGAAGAAGAAGATTTTCAGCCTCTCACCTTGTGTGTTCTCTTTTAGGGTTTTGTGAGTGTGTGTGTGCTTGCAAGAGCTCAAGCTCTCTTCTCCCCTGCATCTTTTCATGCAGCTCTCTTCTCCCCTGCATCTTTTCATGCATGGAGCAGATTGTTTTCTTCCTGCTGGAAAGGAACAGAGGGACCTACAGTTACGGGCATCTCTATGTTTCCAAATGTTTCATATGAGGAAATAGGTAACTAGATGTATGCTGTGGTTTGGCACCCTTGTTGAATGGTGTTGTGAATGGTTCTGTATGGAAACAGGATAGGTTTTGAAGGGAAACAAGCCTAAGGGTTTCACATGGAAACGGGTCATAGGTTTCTCGAGGAAACATGTTTATGGTTCTCCAGGAGATAGGTCACATGCAGGCAGAAGGTATAGGAATGGACACATGTTTGCTATAGCCTTACTATACTGATTGGATAGGGGACATGGGATCCATGACAGAGATGGATAGTACCCTTGGAAGGTAGAGAGGGTTGGTAATAGGTGTGTTGACTATAGGGTATGCTGTGCTGTGATGCGAGTTCTCTTTTAGGAGACAGTTTGGGAGTCTATGTTGTGATGCAGAAGTACTGGATGTGTTAGGGTGTGATGTTGTTCATAGGGTGAGAGGCTAAGGATGGTTGTGGTAGCCCTGATCATGGGAGAAAGCTTCTGTATATGCAAACTCAATGTGTGAGAGTCTTTTGATGTGAACAATGGCTGGGCTTGTTTGTGGATGCCGAGTGGATATGAATCCATGATGCAGGGTCGTGTTGCAAGCTTCAGGAATTCTACTGTGATGGGCTGAGTTTCATATGCTCATGTTGTACTACCAGTCGTGGGTCCTGTGGGATGCCCATGGGCGTAAGGCTTGCGAGCAGCCCTTAGATTGTTACTTTAGAGTAGGTAGAGCATCTTGAGGAGCATATTGTTTGCGAATGCATATGTGTGTCATATGTAGAATGATGCATGGTTTTGTTTTTGGCTAACACAGGTTATGTGTTTCCACTTGGTTTTAGACTTTTGTGTTTTTCTCTGGATAGTATGCAGGTGTGCACAAGGACATGGTGGATAGTGTGAATTTGGAGTAAAAAGAAAAAAGGAAACCCATGTGTGGACAACCCCAAGTGTGAAGGGGACAAAGGAATTAAAATTCAAAAGGTTTTTTAACCTTGGGTGGCCCCTAGGAAGGTTTTATAACCTTGAGTGGCCCCTAGGCTATTTATGGGGGCGCAGTTAGCAAGTTGCGCATAAAGGTTGAATAGCAGGGTAGGCGGGCTGTTTACAGGCAGTGCACAACAGTTGAACAGCAGGCCCTGGCGGGCTATTTGTAGGCGGCGCACAGAAGCTAAACCACCTTCTCTCTTTGTCTCCCTCTCGTACTTCGAAAGCTAGATGCATTCGGGCAGTGAGCATGTTTTTCTCTCTCTTTGAGGACTGGTAGGGCTGGACAGTAGGCAGCATCGGGTTGGACAGCAGCCTTGCTTATGCGTTTTTCTTTCTCTTTCTCTCTCTCTCTCTCTCTCTCTCTCTCTCTCTCTCTATCTATCTCTCTCTCTCTTTTGGGAGGAGGGGTTTGGCAGCTTGGAGATTGGATTCCAGGGACTTTTTATGGGCTATTTTTGTCTGGCAGCCAATTCAGCTATGTGCTTGGTTTTTGACTCTGCAAGTACAGATCACTTGAATGCGTTTCTTGGCATGGGAGTGATGCAAGCTCGCATGGCTGCATGCTCATGGAGCATATTGTTTTCTTCTTGCTGGAAAGGAACAGAGGGACCTACAGTTATGGGCATCTCTATGTTTTCAGATGTTTCATGAGGAAACAGGTAACTAGATGTATGCCGTGGGTGGTTGGCACTATTGTTGAATGGTGTTGTGAATGGTTTTGTATGGAAACAGGAAAAAGGTTTGAAAGGGAAACATGCCTAAGTGTTTCACGTGGAAACAGGTCGTAGGTTTCTCAAGGAGACATGTTTATGGTTCTCTAGGAGATAGGTCACATGTAGGCAGAAGGTACAGGAATGGACACATGTTTGGTACAGCCTTGCTACTGATTGGACAGGGGACATGGAATCCATGACAGAGATGGATAGTACCCTTGGAAGGTAGAGAGGGTTGGTACAAGTGTGTCGATTGTATGGTATGTTGTGCTGTGATGCGAGTTCTCTTTTGGGAGACAGTTTGGGAGTCTGTGTTGTGATGCAGACGTACTGGATGTGTCAGGGTGTGATGCTATTCATAGGGTGAGAGGCTATGGATAGTTGTGGCAGCCCTGATCATGGTAGAAAGCTTCTATATGCATACTAAATATGTGAGAGTCTTTTGATGTGAACAATGGCTGGGCTTGTTTGTGGATGGCGAGTGGATATGAAGCCATAATGCAGGGTCTTTGCAGGCTTCAGGAATTCTACTATGATGGCTGAGTTTCCAATCTTATTGTAATCAAAGCTCTCTTTTAATCAATTAAAGAAATACCGAAAGGGGCGCCACTGTATTTTGGGGCCAATCGGTGTCTGTGTACTGCTTGCAAGAGCACTCTAGCTCTCCCTGTTTTTTTTCCTTTTCTTGGTCCTCAAAGGTCTTGAAGTGTTTTGTGTGCGAGTGTCTGTTTCACACCACCCTTTGGTTTTGTCTGAAGACCGAGGCCGGTTTACAGGACTAGTGGCCTCCCTGGTAGGGGATCTAAGGGTGGGAGACCTACCCTAATGGTATGGGTTCATTATTAATGCGGCGATCAATGGGCCACATTTTGAGGGCAATGACCATGTCTATGCCGCCACGTAACCACTTGCGTTGTATACGTGCCTACTATCACACCACCTACAACACTATATATGGACATAGTTATCAACAGCTAAGGCATCCAATGCCTATGATGAGTATCCACACCCTCTACACTTAGTAAATCCTCTATCTAGAGTCTGTCTAGATGGCCATCTAAGCTCTACTGAGAGCACATGGGTGGACAATACCATCACATTGCACCTATCTCAGAGTTTTAAATTCTGTGCATTCTCTATCTATTGCATTGTCTATTGAACTTTGTTTTGCTATCAATCTTTCTTCTATGCTATATTCTTATGAACACTCATGGGAGATAGAGAGGAAACCAACCACCCAAAGGAGGTGTGGAGCTCTTGGAGCGCACACAGCTCGAGCTTGGCCACAACGAAAAGTTTCGCATGATAGTATTGGAGATAGAGTGGATCCCTATGCTTTAAGTTTTCACATATTTGGCGCCCTTGATTGCTGGGAAGCATTCTCTTGGCTTTTTCTTCATTTTTCTCTAGAACTATGCATTGCCAATTCCCCATACTCTTGAGTAGTGGATTTCCATGTAAAAGAGCTAGTTTTAGATTTGTGTGTGCTACGGTGCATATTTGCTCTCTTTTTTGTGCGTAAAAGAACGCCTTTTAGCTTAACTTTAGACTTAATTTATTATTTTAATGGCATGTAGATTAGTGTTTTGTGTATATATAGCATGCACACATGGATTTTTAGGCTTAGATTGCATTAATGACATCAAAATGTTCTCTAGCATAGCATTTTTGTTTATCTTTAGCTCTATTTTAGTGTTGAACATTGAGCTGAAGTGCCTAATTTTTACACTTTAATTGTGTTTTTGTTGCATTTGAGCGTATTAAAGTGTTAGCATTCATTTGAGCGTATTAAAGTGTTAGCATTCATTTGAGCATATTAAAGTGTTAGCATTCATTTTAATAGCTTTTAATGTTAAGTAAAAACTCTTAATAGACGATTTTAATAGCTTTTAATGTTAAGTAAAAACTCTTAATATACGATTTTTGGGCTTTGTATTATAGTGAGCTTAAAGTTTCAAAACATTAAAAAGCTTTTAATTTTCACTAAAAACTCTTAATAGAATAGTTTTTGGGCTTTGTATTTTAGTGAGCTTAAAGAGTCAAAATAGTAAAACATATAGACCTTTAGTGATCATTGGGATCAAATTAGGTGTGGGAATATAGTGAGTTTTTTGTGTTTATGGACTAGATTCTAGTATTCCTCCACTAATTCAAGCACCAAAATTTCTTCAAGCATGGATTTGAGATTTCTTTTATGTCACTTAGCATAAAAGAAAAAGCCACAGTTGTACACCATTGCCGCCTCTCCTTTCCGCCCGCCTCGCTATCGCCTTCCCCCTCTTTGTGGTGCATCCCCCCTTTCCCCCTTGCAGAGCCCATGTACGCTACACCACCCCATCCCCTCCTAGTGTGTGCCTCTCAGCCCTCCCTCCCCCCTTTCACCTACGTTGTTTGCCCCCGCCTTCCATTTGAGCTTACCTGTTCGACGTCCTATCTTTGTCCTCTTACACAACCTCCTTGCGCCCACATCCACTTTTTCCTCCTTTGTGTTGTTCGTCGCCTGTCCTCCCCCTTGTTGTTGCGAGCTCTCCTCGACTAAAGATTTTTTCTCCATCCATTTGCAGCATAAGTGCTACTTTGGGCTGTTTTTGTCTCTCAGGCAAGATTGGGCAGCTTCTAGTCTTGAGGTTGTCGTCTCTTGCCTCATAGGCTAAAAACCTTAATATGGCCATACAAAACCTTCACTCTCTTTGTTTTTCTTGGTTTCGGCTCCCAAATTTTTTGAAGAAAGCTAATTGATCTTCCATAAAATTTTCCACCACTTGTATTTGGATGTTCTATAAGGTCCAATATAAGAACATTCTTTTATAATCATTTTATGAATTCTAACATAACTATTTATTAATATAATAATGTATTACTCTCCATTTAAAAGTCCTACTACTTGTTCTCATTGTGTATATAAATTTTAAAATAATGTCATTACCAAACACCACTCGGAACAAGCAAGGGCAAGACTCCAAAATGATTTTAAAGTGAGTGGCATACATTGTCACATGATTAATTACTATGATTGTCACATACATTGTCACATGATTAATTACTATGTAGCAATTTAATATCCTCCACTTCCATTAATCATGAAAGTGTTCATCTAAACAAGGGAACGACATGTTCCTCTATGATTATGGTTTTAACATTAGGTTTCTCCCTAGCACACCTTGTGTGTAGTCGTTATCTTTTCTCCCACTCACCCACATGGAGAGGTTTGGAATGATGCATAATAGAGAAGAATCCCTCTAGAAGTCCTATGTGGACTAAGGAGACTTTCAACATGTGTACATGAGAGGCCTTTATGTGGGCTCAAAGTGGGGTTAGATCTTATCCCCCACCAAGTCAAGGATTATTTGATTAAATAATTCAAGGAGACATATGCCAAAATTAGCCAAGAAAAAAAATTGGTAGTGATATTCAACGTTATTTCATAGAGGGATGAAAATTTCTATTTTTGTAATTTGTAACAAGATGAGAGAGGTTGATTTCTTCATCTATAAAAGAAGCCCTCCTCTCCCTTTTTAAAAGCTCTCCTCTCCATTTATAAAATAATCCCTTCTCTCCCTTTCATAAGGAATGACTAATGGGGGATTTGTTTTGACGAGCACTGAATTCGGGCAAGCAATTTCCCAAATATGGCGAGCAGGTTTTTGTCAAATATGGCAAGCAGTACATCATTCTCTCTCTCTCTCTCTCTCTCTCTCTCTCTCTCTCTCTCTCTCTCTCTCTCTCTCTCTCTCTCTCTCTATATATATATATATATATATATATATATATATATATATATATATATCACTCACTCTCTGTCTCTCTGTCTCTCTCCCTCTCTCTATTTCTGTCTCTCTTATCTATCTCTCTCAATAGCAAAATAAAATTACTCCATGGAAATTTTTCCAATAAAATGATACCCCACAACATTTTTGCACATCCCATACATCTCTGAACTTAAATTAGAAACATGAGTTGTCCACTAAACCAATTCAGGATAAGTTCGTTCTCTACGTAGACATTTAAATGGTTACCTCCCTTTCTATCAAAATTGGTTGGTGAATAAACATATTTTTATTTTGGCTCAATCCCATGAATCTCATGTACACAAAATATAAGTGCTTACATGATGCTAAGTAGGGTTTTTACTAATTGATCCTTCCCAAAAAATCTAGACATGAGCATGATGGATGCATGTTGATATGCACATCATAACTTCCCACATGAGAATATTCTCCAAAAGTCTCAATGGTGAAAGCCTCATGTTTGGAAGATTGAAACACCTACACTTGTGTAACTTGTGCATTAATATGTAGTGCTTTCTTGATCCTTTTTGCAGCTTCTTCTAGAATGCCTATTCTGTATCTTGTATTCTGTATCTTGTGCGATGCCATCTCATAACATATTATTTCTAAATGTGTCTGTCGCTTATCTAGGCACTTCTGGTTAACTTAAGCTCAATGGAGTTTGGTGCTTCCTTCCCAATGGCTTACTCTGTAAGTTATAGCCTTCAAAGCACCAATGCGTTGACCTCCTCAATTGTCATATTTGTGCCTTCAGCCACCACTGGCCATGTAGTAGGCACATTGTGTGGGGGATGGTCAATGTTCTTGTCCACAACCCATGCATGCATGATATCATTATTGCAAAACCACATCATTTGACTAGTCTTCCCCCAGCACCATGGGACTTTGTTGAAAAAAATGATGGTGCAGCACATCCTACAATCATGCAACCACACTCGTGCAACCACACTTGATAATACCTATATAACCCAAACACTTTACTCTGCTACCCTTTGGAGTTCTCCTAATTGCCCAAAATGTCTTGTGTATGGTGCTTCCATTATGATTTTGTCACTCGATTCATTTCTTGTGTCCACATCTTCATCCATGAATCTTGCAAACATCCAATAGACTTTCTATCTCTCACATGCACGTTGTACTGAGTTCTATGACTAGCATCATCATCCACATCAATTACATTACATTATCATCTCTTGTGTTAGGTTGATTCCCGATCACCTGCCAAAGGAGTTGAGGCCTTATACATGGGTGTACCTGAAGTGGTACTGTTTACTGTCCTTAACTTTTGTTGGGCTTGGAGTATGCACATTTTCCCTCTCAATTGACTTTTCAATACTTGGACCTGCTCCGGTATGCTTTCCCATCATGTATGAATTTTGCTTTACACTCTATAATAAAGCATTAGCCATGTCTGATACACATGCATTGTAGAGTGTTATTTTTTTTTTGAAACCCTCCCCTGCTAACCAACTTCCATGTTTAGACTTTGACAAGTTTGTTCGTGGTGTACATGACTGTTCAACCACTCTTCTCCAGCTATGTAATAGCTAGAGACATATTAGAAACATCATTAAAGACACTATTTTTTAAGAAAATGATTCTTATACATACCGAAATCATTACATTGTCCCAATGTGCAATGCGCACTTCCCACCAGCTCAGCCAAAGGTCCATGATAGGTATATCTGAATCTCTTACATTTCCACTATGCCACCATTATCGGATAAGTCACCCTTGAGCTAGTGAAGCCTTTTTTGTTGACTCGGTCCGCCACTTCTCGCACATGCTCTTATGCACGCCTTGGAATGCCTTTATAACATAGTTTGTGGTATGTATATTTAGGCTTTGTGCCCAATGAAATAAACATGAGGGTTTCCGACCTTTCATTTCTTGTCCTTCATTGTATACTTCTCTGATGGCATTCCAATTTGCTTGGGCTTCATCTGCCCGCCTGAAACCAAATAAGTTTACCTTTTCAAATCCATGTGTCACCATGACATTATTTATGCACTCCCAAAACAATACTTAGAAAGTCTTGTCCTCCTCTTTCATCTCGAAAGTTGCAAAAGTTAGAATGTCATTGAGAATACAACTAAAAGTCAATATTTAATAACAAAGAACTACTTTTTTTCAAAAGCCATTATTACTAGCGACAAGCCATTGTTACTATCTTGGATCATAAATGTGACAAGGCATTGTTACCCAATCAATGATGTGTCTAGTGTGGTCAAATTAGATCCAAGGTCTTCTTAGATCACCATTCCTTGAATTCCTCATTCTATTGACGAGTTCGATGCCTAAGCTTGGTCCTTTAGTATACATCATGAAAACAAAAAAACGTTCAATTTTATTGCCTTGACTTGGAAATCGACTTCCATGGAAGAAGTCATAATTGCAATCCCTCTTCAAACGTAGCAAGTCATCATAGCCTAATGATGACTTAGGTGGTCCTTGGTGTGAGGTGAAAAAAAGAAGAAAGAACCTGCCTCTATAGCTCTTCCACCTCGCAAGCTTGGAAACACTACCACGAACGGGGCACCACCAGCCCCACCGGCTAGAACACTCTCTCACCATGCACCACCCACCCACACCATAAGACAGCTCAGAACCACAATGAACAGGTGATTATTCAGCAAAACACACAGCACCATACACACTGTATAAACACAGCAAATACACCAAAGACCACGATACTGGCCAGGATTTACTGCCAAGGGAATCACACCCTTGCGTCTGACAACCAAGCCTCTGTCTCCCAGTCCCTGCAATCTCCAGAGGGCGCCCACACGAGCAACCCTTCTTCACTTTCTCTTAGCCCGGCTACTCTCTGTCCCCAGCTGCTACCTGCCAAGTGTCGTAGGCGAGCCCCACTGTCTCCAGCCCACACATCAGCACCTCTTCTGCATCCAACACACACACTGTGCTCCAGGCTCTCTCTCTCTCTGGTCAGCATCCACGCACTGCCTGCAATCATCGCCCACACAAAACCAGCTACTCCTCTCCAGAAGGCGCCCACACCAGCTAACCTTCAACTCTGCAGCCCATCACTTCTGCGTGTGTCGTCAGCAGAGCAGCTACCCAAACACATCTCCCTCTCTGTGCTGATCCTCTGCCAGCCAGTCCAAACCCACTTGCAATTTATCTGCCCTGCTCTACCGGCCCACCACCAAGCAGCAACACTTCATCTCTCTCTGTTTCACTCGGCACCCTGCTCAAGCTGTCCACTGCCCTGTCTCCTAGGCGGCCCACACCAGCTAGCCTGTCACCTGCAGCTTATCTGCTCCCCTTTTGTCCTCGCTAGCAGCTCCCTTTGATGCCAGCACCCGCCGGTGCTTCCACTAGCTCCCACACTTCACAAGCCCACCAGGCTTGTCAGCACCTCTCTTCCACTCGCCTGTCTGCCAGCCAAAACCTCCAGCTCTGGCGGTCCTTATACTTCAGCCCACGCTCAGCTCCTACCAGCTGCGCTCACCTCTTCACACGGGAGGCCCACGTCTGTCCTCGCCAGCCACTCCTTGTATTTTGCTCTGCGCCAACCACCGCGTCCATCAGCCCATAGGCGGCCTGTCCCACTGGCTCCCACAGTCGTCACACCAGCAGCCCACAGAAGGCGTCACTCACAGCCTGTTGGCTTCCACGCCAACCTTGCTTCTCTTCTTACGCGGTCAGCCCGCTTGCCACTGTTTCCACTCGCTAAAACCTTGTGCTGTCAGCCCATCCCCCACCAGGCTCTACTCAACGGCTACACCACATCTTCAAGGCTCTGTCCGCCTGTGGTTGCACTTCACTAGGGGAGGCCCCACAACCTCTGCACGACTGCCACTTCAGCAGCTTTGTGTCGGCTTAGCTCACCAGCCCGTCGCCCTTGCATACCCACTACGTTGGCTTCCTCCGCTCCAGGGCTTCCGGCTGCACCTGCACGGCCACTCTTCGCTGCTCTCTGTCAGGCGGCTCCTCTCAGAAATGACCCCCCCATCAACAAAAACGAGGCGACTTCCTTACCACTTGTATTCTGCACACTGCGCCCAGCTCTTCTTTTTCTCTGTCTCGCAACTGCACCCGAGAGCAGACCAAAACAAGGCGACCTTTTTTTTTCTTCTCACCAGCCCACGCCGACTCCCACGCTTCGCCAAGCTTCGCCAACCTCCAGAAGGTGCGCTGGCAGCCCGGTTAGCCTCCACGCTCACCTTTAACAGCTGGCCACATTGTTTTATCATTTTCATTTTTTTATTTTTACTTAAAGCCACCTATTATATTTCTTTTCACACCAACAAGGCAACATTGGCCACATCACATATTGCTTCCCGGTTTCCACACACATTCAAACCCAGCCTTCCACTGCCCATGCTTCCATACCTCTTCAAGATGCAGCATACGAGTGCCACTCCATACACCTTCAAATAAAACCTATAAATGCCCACTCATTTCTTTGGGGATGCGTACACAATTCAAAGCCATCAAGTGGCTGAAACCATCTTCAGTGGACCTTACTCCGGACAGGCCTGCACAAAGCTCAAACCAAATTCTTCCACCCTGAGCATCTGGCAACACATTCAAGGCCAACCTCTTCACACACTTCATACACACGTATGTTCACAAGCCAAAAATGCCTTTCAGAAAAATGCCTAACACTTGGCATGCGTGAGCTATTGATCTTCGAAACCTACAAGAAAAGGAAATTTTAATCACTTTGTATATATGGCCTTAACAAATACTTATCTAATTTAACTCACCACTTGTTCTCAACTAGTGGGTCGAGCTCTTCTAGCACATTATTAAATTCTTTATCTCCAAGCTCATGTCCTTGATCTCCTTCTCGGACTAATGAAGTAAGCACCAACTCCTTGGCAACACACATCTGCACCTTCCTGCATCGACTTTAGTTATTCTTTGAACCATTTCTTTAGTCTTATCAAGCAATGCCTTTAATGTTCCAGCCTGGACACCATGTGAATGAATTCTAGTGTGTATTAGAAGCCGTGTTAGTATGTCATCACTAGGCATGACATAATACACATAACACGCAGAAGATGCCTTGCAAGTAGCTAGCTTTTGTTACAATAGTAACAATTAAGCTTTCCATCATTAATGGCTAGGACACCAACTGCACAAGTTTACTTTATGCACCCTTTGAAACTAATGTCATTAGGGAACCCATTGTTCAAATACCAAGGGCATGTGTTGTGTAAACAATACGTTTCACCAATGCAATGGCTTATCCTACACACCCCTGGAAAGTTGACATTCGATGTAGCTGCCTTTGTCCACAACTTATGATCCATGTTATCCATGCCAGCTCTAGAACCCATGGTGGCAGGAAACTCAAATATTACATTCCCATCATAGAATCTAGGAAGCTCATTCACTTGAAAAACCTGTGGTATACATCTCACCAGCTTTGCCAAAGTGTTCTCCTTCCTCATGGTCAACAAGAACTCTACACAGTGCTTTTCAAATTCAAGGGTGAAAATACTTCATGGTTGGGTAATTGGGTGTATAGAGGCACTAATGGAGATGTCTTTTGTAGTAGTAGCAGACTATTATCAGAATTTGTTAAACTTTCAATATTCACATAATTAAAGGTACCAATTTATGTAATGGATTTTGAGCTTACACATAACTAATATGTAAGAGATATCAGGTCATCAAGGAGGTAGAGGTCCTTACACCTTCTATATCTTGTAGTGGAACAAGGGCAACACATGTCTCTTTATCTGGTGTGATTGTGATTGCCTCTAAACCCTTGAACTGTAATGGTAAACATTTTCGAATAAGAAATTCCTTGTTCACAAAGCATTTGCCATTGCTCAAAGGCACCCTCATCTCACCTGTTTCATTGTTGGGGAGAATAAGCTTGGCCTCCATAATGAGATAGAGAGAGAGGTGTGTAAGAAAGAGAGATAGAGAGGGATGTGTGCATGTGTGTGTGTGTAAGAGAGAGATAGAGAGGGATGTGTGCATGTGTGTGCATGTGTGTGTGTGTGTGTGTGTGTGAGAGAGAGAGAGAGAGAGAGAGAGAGAGAGAGAGAGAGAGAGAATCACTTGTTAGAAGGTCTTAAATAAATGATTACCAAATATCATTTACATTACCATTTGTATTAGGGTTAGTGTTAACCAGTTTTACTTTAGTGTTAAAAAAAGAAAAAATAAATAAATTTTTAATTTTTACCAAAAAACATTATTTTTTATTATTCTTTTAATTTTTCTTTCCAATGTTCTTGTGATTAATCGTTTTATGATCATGTCATTCTTTCTCTATATCAAACTCTCTCTCTCTCTCTCTCTCTCTCTCTCTCTCACACACACACACACACACACACACAACTCACCTCTCCCTCTTACTCTCTCTCAATATCTCAAACACACACACACACACACACACACACACACACCATTCTAATAGCTTTTATGTGGTCAATAAAAATCAACCTTTGAAAATAAGTCTTCAAAGGTTTCCAAACACAACAATTGTGGTAGTGTATTTTTTAATGTGAAGAAAAGGGAGATTACTAGCCTTAAGTGTGGTATAAAGTAAGCATGCAGGTCCAAACTCCAAACTAAGCAGTTGACCCTTAAATCTAGCTCCTACTACTTACACTTCTCACATGATGCTTGTGGCATTCTTGGGTCTAGAAATGCCATCCAAAAATTAATTAGAAATGCAACTCTAAGTATCATAACATAACTTGATTACTTCCCATGTGAGCCATTTTTCTTGTCTCTTATATAGTAGTGTGTATAGAAAGCCATATTTTTAGAGTTTATTTTCCTTTATTTATAGTAGTGTGTATTGAAAGCCATATTTTTGGAGTTTATTTTCCTTTCTTTTCTTCTCAGTGTAGAGAGGCTATAGTATTTGTGTATAGAAAAAATTATCAAAATTTTCTAGTTGATTTTTCAAAAGCAAATTTCTTTTCCTTGCTTTAGAAAGAAATTGGCAACTATTTTTTTGCGTAGGCAAATACAAGTTTTGCTAAAAAAGTGCATGCACTTTTGAACCTTGTAAAAGAAAGGGAGATTTAATAATAAGAAGCTATTTTTTAATCCCACACTCTGACGATTTGAAGTCGTCGTGCATGCGTACATGCCTTCACAGGCAAAGGAGTGTCATGTACCATCAATAAGACAGGAACTCATTGCCCATGTCGTCCTTGCCTATGTCGCCCGTCGCCCACGTCCCATGTGGCAATATGACATGGTAGCCACGTCATATTGCCACATGGGACGTGGGGGGCGATGTAGGCAGTGGCAAATTACGCAGGCGACGTGGGAAATGACGGCGATGTGGCAGATTACGTAGGTAGCGTGCATGACAAGGGTGACATGGACGACGAGGATGACATGGATGACATCGTGGCTAAGTGGCAGTTGATGTGGCAGTCAATTGCCACGTTATATTATCGAGCATAGAAAATATAACATGGCGGTTGACGTGGACGACATCGTGGCTTGATGTGACAATCAACTGATCATATTGCCGATACTAGCAATATGATGGAGCGACTTGGACGACGAGGACGACAAGGGCAATGTGGATGACATCGTGGATGACATAGCCTTATGATTACAAGAGGATTCAAATAGCCTTACAAGAGGATTCAAATAGTCTTACAAGTCTCCTTATTCCATGTATATAATTTTGCATGTTCTAGTTATCCATTATATTGGATATTTAGAAATAATATATTATATTGCATATTTAGCAATATACCATTGGGTGTATTGTATATTTAGCAATACAACCAATATCTAGCTATTGTTGCATGGGTAAAAAAGAAGGCTTATTTATAGGCTAGCATTGAATGCGCCTTGATTTTGTAACCTCATTACTCTCTTCACACGCCCCCAACATCTTAACTTTTTTTTTCGAAGGTACAGGAAATTTTGGAAACACACGCACACACCCATCCTCCATGAGGTGGAGGCGGCCCCGTCGGGATGAGGGCTGGCGAACCCATCGTACATGCTTATAATCAACCCATCAAGGGTAGGTACCTAACGAGGCCCCCAAGACTTGAACACAAGACCTTGGGAGTAGAGACCAACGCTCTATCAGATGAGCTAGCACTTGTTGGTGAGAAAATGTTTTTTCAAGTGTGAGTTCTTACAGCCTCCCTAACTTCAAAATATTATAATAATAAAGCTTCCAACAAGTCCACTTTGGCCTATCTTAGTATATGCCATTATTTTATCCAATTTCAAGGTGCAATTATTATTATCAATGCTTCATCATTCCTTAGGTCAATTTCTCCTAGAGTTGATGCATAGAAATGGAGGATACCGGGTCGGTTCAAAAGTGTAATTTTAACCCTGTTAGTGACAAGTTTGGTGATTCACTTTAAAAAATCTTCTAGGTATTCTCAGTACATGCGTTCATTGGGTGCATGACTTTTATTACAAATGGTATGCCAGCCATAATAACACGGGTTGCAATTTACAAGAATTGGTGTAACTTGCCTTTATTTTCAAATAAGGAATTCCTAGTTGCATATGATCTATAACTCGAGTGGTTAGGTTAGGGTTCAAGTTGGGTTAGATTTAACCATGGTTAGTTTATTTGTGTATAAAAGTCCATCTTGATGCTTTTATCTTTGTATTAACCAACATCAAGAGCAAGGAGGTGACATTCTCTCTCTGTTAATTTTTGCTTTTGAACACTCACATCTTGCATGCATCTCTCCCCCACAAATACACACACAAATAAAAACACGCCAGTGGATAATCACTCTCTCTATCTTTTACACACATTGTAAAGGAGATTCTCTCTCTCTCTCTCTCTCTCTCTCTCTCTCTCTCTCTCTCTCTCTCTCTCTCTCTCTCTCTCTCTCTCTCTCTCTCTCTCTCTCTAATATAAGCACACAGACTTGTGTCATGGCTTCAATGCATGCAAACAAGTAAGTTAAATTCACACTTCTTTCTTTGAAATGTTTTCTAATTTCCTTGAAATCTCTAATATAATTTTCTTCATTTTCTTAGATACATAGATTGGTTACATTCGAAGGATATGTATCCTTATGTTCAGTGTTGCGTCATTTCCCAAAGGAAGAAGAGGCAGAGTTATTGATGAAACTTGCAAACCTTAACAGGTATTTAAATATCTCGCAAGCTAGACAAGAGATTCAATGTCTTTTATGTAATTATTCTCTCTAAAACTGTTAATTGTTGGTTTTTCATCAAGGTGACTCGTGTGCATTAGACAAGAGGCTCAATGTCGTGTATATAAGTATTCTCTGTGAAGTTGTTAATTGTTGGTTTTTCATCACGGTGACTCGTGTGCATGTTCCACACACACCAGGCAATGATATTTTTCTTATGCACAACAATTCGGTCTTGAAAATCCAAATACTGTACTACAAAAGCTAATAGAGGATGAATAGAAGTGGGCGACCACAATAGTTTCTCACAATAATAAAAAAGTTGGCAAACCAAGTTGGTTCAGTGTCCCAATGGCACTATTGTCCCAATTTGTTTTTCAAGTAACATTTATGCGTACTTCTAATATTTGTGCTCCAATTTTCTTTAGCTCCAACTTTCTTATAATTTTCCATCTTGATTTGTAATTATAGGATGACTTCAAGTTCAGATGATTCAATCTAAAACAAGAGGATTTCCTAAGGAAGGGGAACTCACAGAAGATGAGGAGGAAGTGTACCAAAATTACTTGAAGGAAATTACCGAGCTGATTTTCATGAAAAAAGGGTACACATTCGCAACCATCGCAAATCCTGCAAATGGAAAGGATTTCTTTAATGTTATATTTAAGTATAAAGATTGGCATGAGAAACAACAACAATTCACAATAGAGAAGCTACAAGTCATTACCCGCTCTAGCTTGCCTCCAAATGAGTAAGTCTAGGCTGCTATATAAAAAGAGAAAGTTGGTAGAGCAAGTTGGTTTAAATAATGTCTGAGAGTGTAATGTATGGCTGCTCTATTTTTGTAGAAAGAGAAAGCTGATTTAAATAATTGCTAAAGGAGTGAATGCCATAAAGACTGCATGTATACAGTAGTGTGGAGAACTTGCATTCCGTGCATTCTTCAAGCACATGTATTGGCATCACTTAATAACCGCATCACTTGATATAAAAGTGCAAAATGGAAGAAGAGAAGCCAATCTTGCAGGAGGTTCACCAGGAAGGAAAATTAAAGGGAATAATGTCCTTGAAAGATTATTTGAGCGATTGCAAATCAAAACACTTCGAAACTACATTTGTTTTTTTGGCAAAAAGCAATATGGTCTTTGGTCACAGCATCAGCTCAGCCACACCTCATGTGTGTACATCAAGATGCACCATATATATGTATGCTTAGAATAGAATACTTCATTCCATGAGTTTGTACACCATGTATAGGTATACTGATAAGACTACTTTTGAATTGTCCTATCATTAGGAACTCAATGGAGTCTTGTTGGGCCCTTTAATTTGGACGTTTAGTGAAATGCTTAAAATGCTAATCCATCTTTGACCAAGCCTAGAGGCCTAGTCCTAAAAGCATATATTTGATTTGTCACAAAAACAAAGAAAAATGAAAAAAAGGATATATTCTTAGATCTGGCCACCTAGGTGACTTTAAAGCTTTGTAATAGGCTGTCAGTCAGTTATCATAGCCTTCTCTACCTTTTCGAACTCCAAACATTCCAAAAATTCGTCACTTTCTTCCCCCCCTTTTTTGTGTGTGCACCAGATCTCTTTCTCTCTCTAAATCCTCGCTCTAAAACGCCCTGCACTCCTCCATGGAAAAAAGCATCTTTCTCTACTCCAAAAGCCATAGCTAGCAGATCTGTACTCCTAAATGAACCTTCTCTCTCCAAACCCACAGTAGTAGCCATGGCTTAAGGAAGAAGCTTACCATGAGCATTCTCTCTACAATACTTGGTCCTCTCTCCATAGCTAGCAGGTCTGTACTCCCAAATGAGCCTTCTCTCTCCAAACCCACAGTAGTAGCCATGGCTTGCAAGGAAGAAGCTTACCAGGAGCATTCTCTCTACAGTACTTGGTCCTCTCTCCAAACCCACAGTAGTAGCCATGACTTGCACAGAAGAACCTTTTCATGATGTATTCTCTCTCTATATTGCTTAGCAGCCATAGCTTGCACTAAAGAAGCTTCCCATGATGCATTGTCTCCTTTGCATTTTCGTCTCACCATTGCCAACCCTCTCTATGATTCTTTGGCTCCCTTTCTGGCTTCTTTCTCTGTCCACAATGCAGCTCTAGAGAAGCAACCCTCATCTCCATTCTTCCCATTATTTTTTGATACCATATACTGCTCCTTCCACTCCTATTCATCAACCCAAGCTTACAAGCCTACTTTCTTGTAGATGGCACTACAAGACATCACCAATAAGCCTTCTAAGATCCGCCTTCAGGTTGATTTGGAGACAGAATATGCAACCCTATGTAGTAGGCATGTTGCACCCAATATTTCATACGATCAGCTTTGAATGCAAGGAGCAAAGGCCATTGATCTTTGGATTGATGGAAATCTTTATCCACCAGATCCAATATTTGGTGCCCCTCCACCATTCAAAAGCATTACAAGTTTTTTTAAGTTTGTTGGTGATGGTTTCAATGGGCTTCTTGGCTATTGTAGGAGATTACACATGTTGTGGCTAGATGAGGCAGCTGAAAAGAGGCAAACACAATTTGCCTTCGACCAGCTTCAAGCGGCATCGACTAAGCAGATCAATAGTTTGATGCAGAGGATTAAAGAGCTCTCAGAGGAGCTTGAGGTGCAGAAGAATAATTTAGCGGATCGTGTGCGCACAATAAATCAATTTACCGATAATTATGTTCGTCTTCAACATTCCACTCGTAATCTTTGGTGTCGTGTTCACCATTTCACTCACCTTCCCATTGGATATCACGCAAGGCAAAGAAAACGTAAAGCTGTTGGGTTACTTTCTAAGACAGCAGGCGTATGCAAGAGGCGTAAACAAACAACCAGGAAAAAATTTTTGTAGGAATTATAGCAACTTTGAGAAGCAATTAATGAATAAAGCATCTCTCATGGATGACTCTTGCGATTGTAGGGCATGTGCAACAGCTATACTTGGATGTAACAATGCTGAGGACAATGTTAATGTCTCCCTTCTTCAGCATGTCCTTCAGGAGAAGGATATCATGGAAATGATAACAGGTTCTGGTAATGATAAGCTGCGGGAGACCCTTCGTCAACATTTCTTGAAGGAAATCAAAGAAATTGTCACACCCAAAGAGATGCTTGATATATGTGACTCAGCAGGTATTAGCCAGAAAGGTTACAGAGCAATGTACAGGTCAATCACTTTAGGGTTGCAAGCAAAGGGAGTTACGTAATCCGTGCTTCCAACACTTTATAGCTTACAGATGGTAAAGAAGTGTGCTAATGGTGATATTGCATCCATGTTTAATGGTGGGTACAAGTGGATGGAGGATATTATGCCAATGCCAACAAACAAACCCTTTGAATACAATGCATATAACAATGTCTACATTGACATGGAAGTGCTACAAAAAGCAATGATTCAGTACTACGGCCTCACACTTGAAGAGACAGGTGGAAATACCGTGTTTGTCTTGAAGCTGGATGAATGTCAAGTGGTTAAAGGTCAAAGACTGGAGCATGTTAGTTTAACCTTGATGAGCCGAGCACTTAGAGGAAAGCCTTTAGAGACCCAAGAGTTGGATGCAACTCAAGACAGCAATAATAGGGGTCAAAGGCATAAGCAAGACTACTACGGCATTCAATCAGAGAAGAACATCTGGTGGCAAGCAGCATGGGTCCTCCCAAAAGAGAACCATGATACCTTGAGGTGGTATTTTGAACAGTCTGGCATTCAACATGTCGTCTCTTATTAGGTCAATGGTCAAAAGCTTGATGTTCCCGAGATAGGCTGCTTTAACATTGAATGGCACTTGGGTGGCGATCTAAAAACCTTAAAGTGTATGTTGGGTTGTAAAACAGGTGCGAATACTATATTCTCATGTGTTTATTGTTGTCATTCCAAGACAGCAGTAGACTCAAGAGTAAAAGGGAAACAACCTAGCAAAGGCAAAAGTCAAAAACAGGTGGGTGCAAAAAAAGCAATCGTTTTTGATGCTGAACAAAGGAAAGGATCAAAGGTATGGCATAATGGCATATTAAGTTGTGACCAGAGCAAGCCACCTAGTCGTGACCAGGAGGACAATGCTTGGAACCCAATCTTGGACATTCCACTATGTCAAGTGCATGTGTGCACATTACATGCAAGACTCAGGATTTTGGATAAGCTATTGATGCTCCACATAAACTATGTCTGGAACATGGAGCCCGAAGATTGACGCGAAGAGTCAATACGTGCACTAGAGGGTGTACTTTCCTCTATTGGATTACATGCTGGAGCAATGGTCTTGACAAAGGACAGAAAATCAAACCCTACACAAGACAACCCTTGCTATCAAACCACTTGGGTTCTCATAGCCACACTAACTTTGAAATTTGGAAGAAGATATGTGATGTTACAACATATCGAGGAAATGATGCTAGGCTTGGCCTAAAACGTGCACGTGTATGGGAGGTGTGTGATAAAATGGTTGATCTTCTAGAGTGACCTCACCTGGATGACCATGGTATTAAGGCACTTAAACAAGCCACTTGTAGATTTACAGAAGAAATGGTCGAGGCATGGGGAGAAACACACATTACTCACTACATGGTAATGTTATATTTCTTGTGTCCTTGTAGTATGTTCTTCATACTGTTTGTTGACTTTTTGTAATTTTCTATGCAGCATATATTGTATACACATAGGCCATACTTTCTCGATAGATATGGCTCTTTAGCACTTTGGAGCAATCAAGGCATGGAGAAATCACATTACCAAGCAAAGGCCGTGTATTTTAAGGGCACTCGCCATGGTGGTGGCAAGGTCAAGAGTAATGCACTCCATGAAATGTTCAACTGGTTCTATCACGTTCTGGTTGGCAAAAAAGGCAGAAATCTTGCGGTAATTTGTCTCTTAGGCGTCAAATAATGAAAACTGTTAATGCAAGAAGAACTGAAGGATACAACAAATCAAATGCTAGGGAGAGACTACGGTAGTGGGTAGCAAGCAAGCGTCGGTGTGGTTCCTCATGGGCTTAAACTCTCTGATTATAATCTTTTTATGTTTTTAAATTTTCTAAAAGTTTTTAAAAAATATATTTATAAACATATTTAAGTCATTTTTCATTTATAACCACCACATTTCAATTTCTTCTTTGTGCTCTACTCTCTCTTGCCCTCCCACTATCTCTCGCACACGTACATACCTAGGCCATGCCAGAAGAACAGGAGCAAGACGAGCGATTTTTCGATCAACTCGGCCCACTACCTGCTCAGCAAAAAGGACAAATCTACCTATAGTAACAGAGCAAGAGGCAAAGGAGATGAGAGAAGAAGAGCGCAGGAAGGAGGCCGAAAAAGCACAGCGTAGGAAGGAAGCTGAAGAAGCAGAGCCTAGTAGAGAAGCGGAAGAAGAGCGGCGTCAAAAAGAAGCCGAGAAAGGTCAAGGGCAACCACCCAAGATTGTTATTGAGACCAACACCCTAGAACAGCTAGAGGTTATCTTACAGAATAGGGAGGTCGAGCTCTTGTCCTATGGCATCACGAAAGATACCATTGACAAAGAGTTTGCTCTTATGAGGGCAGCTTGGGGGAAAGAAATGCAAAAGAGATAGCAGGCCAAAGAGGATGCAAGGAGGGCAAGCCAAGCACAGCCACAAGCAGCCACAACATCCAGACGTCCAGTCAAGATGTGTGGCAAAAGAATGGAGGGCAAGTTTCGAGACCAGCTAGAAGAGGAAGAGCGTGCACAAAAGAAAAAGAAGTTCAGGTCTGAACGACCACCGTGGGAGAATCAAAGACCACCACCGCCTCCACCGGTTACAAAGTTTTGAGACCAGCTAGAAGAGGAAGAGCGTGCACAAAAGAAAAAGAAGTTCAGGTCTGAACGACCACCGTGGGAGAATCAAAGACCACCACCGCCTCCACCGGTTTACAAAGAAGAAGAGAAAATGGAGGCCAGGGATAGTCGCACTACGAGAGATTAGGAAATATCAGAAAAGCACAGATCTTCTCATCCCCAAGGCACCATTCTCTCGACTGGTGAGAGAAACAATGGAAAAATTTACTGACAGGGTTGACAGCGTACAGAGCACAGCTCTTGAAGCTCTTCAAGAAGCTGCTGAAGATATTGTAGTTTTTGTTTCTGAAGACTCAGTGCTGGCTATGGTACATGCCAAGAGAGTCACTTTGAAGCCTGTAGATATGTCCCTAGCCCTACGCCTACGTTTAGAGCGTAGCCTTCTACCTCAATAGGCTAACCCACTTTGTAATTCTCCCTACAAACTTTTGTAATGTTCCCAAAATCCTTTGTAGCATTTTCAAACATTAATGGAAGCTTTTTGAGTTGTGTTAAATTCTTTTGTTGAGTACAATTTTTTTTGTATGCTCAGTGCCAATGAACATTTCATTAAAAAAAATATAAAAGCACTATACACACAGGAAAAAACACACACAGACGCACACACACACACACACACATATATATATATACACACACACACATATATATATATACACACATATATATATATACATATATACACATACACATATATATATATATACATATACACACATATATATATATATACACACACACACACACACACACACATATATATATATTTATATATACAAAAAAGGTAGAGTCTATAAAGTCACCTAGAGACCCTTATGAGCCTCACAAGACCAAAAAAATCAAAAAAAAAAAATGCCATGTGTGCTACGGCGCGCTAATCGGTAGTTTGACCAGGTCAAAATGCCAATTTTCGCGTTGTAGCGCACATGGCATTTTTTTAATTTTTTTTGACTTTCTTGGTCTTGTGAGGCTCATAAGACCCTTTAGGTTCCCTAATAGCCCCAAAATATTATATATTTATATAAGATATTATATATATATATATCTTATAATAGCCCCAAAATCTTATAATATCTTATGTCATATATATATATATATATATATATATATATATATATATATCTTATATATCTTATATATATATATATATATATATATATATATATTATATAGCACTATATATATCTTTTAATAGCCCCAAAATCTTATATATATATATATAGGTACACACACACACACACATATATATATATATGTATATATATATACATATATGTACATATATATACATATATGTGAGTGTGTATACATCTATAAATACAACATTTTTTCGTACCGCTCTAATCCAATCTCGAATACTTTTTTTAATCACGATCACATTTAAAATGAATCCTTAACAATATTTTCTATTAACACATGAACAAAAGCTTGAAATTGCGAGGCGTGAAATGGTATATCACAAGTACGCTAGGAAAAATCACAACTTACAATGCACAACAAAATTTTTTTATTAAACTTGGAAGAGAAGTTTGCATTACATCTTTTTAATAAGCTCTTAGAAGAGCTCAGGAGAGAGAGTTCTAGAGGCTGGTTTCTAGCCTAAGCTTTGGAATATATCACTCGGCTCATTGATTCCTTGAGCCTGAGAAAGGGCACAATGGCTTAAAACTGAGCCGGGATGCTTGCCCGTAAAGCAATACAAGGCAGCTTCCCTAGCTACCAAAATACATTTATTTACGTTTGAGGCTAAGGGGTTCTCCGACAAGACTGCACTAAGTGCTTTACATTTTAGGCGCTCGGCATAGGCGATCTCTGAATAGTCTAAATGAAAAACCCGCACTATGTCGGCTTTGAGGGCAGGTATGTAGTGCCAAAGAGATGCATCTCGACCCTCTGACTTTGGCCGCATTCCTCCTACGCGCATAGCAAACTTGTCCACTTCAAAAGCAGTCTGTCAACATGTCAATGTAGAAGTTAGGAAGCGTGAAATGATACAACTAAAAATAATTTGCTTTACAACTAAGAAGTTAGGACATACCTCAGTTGCATCGTCACTTGCAACTAGTTGCTCATTTGTCAAGTTTATACTTCCTTGGTCTTGAGCATCGCCAGCTATCAAGGGCATGTGTGGTTCAAAGGCAGCTACGCTCTCATAGAATTGCACATCTTGCTTTATTTCAACGAGCGCTTTGGCCACTACATCTTCCAAGAAACTGCTACCAATATCGTATGCAAGCGCTTTTGTGAGGTTGTCATCTTCAAAAGAGATTTTCACTTTTCCTTTGTCTTGACCCTCAGCATTCACGGCAATAATAGACAGTGCCTCATCCTCGCGAAACCCGAGTGTCTTGGTAATGTCATCCAGAAACAAAAATTCTTTTCCATCAATAATGATTGGATGCAAAGACATGACAACAAGGTATGGGACCTCCTCAAGTACTTCATCGCCCTCGAGAACTAGGTCCGGAACCTCCTCAGGGACATTCTCTTGTAGAGCCACCAATGCGCCTCCCATTGTTCTGTAACATTCTCTTCCTCAGCATGGGCCTCTTGGACCTGCTCCATTAGTCCCAGCTCATGAAAGAAGTGCCGATGTTGCCCATTTGTAGATCCAAGAGTAAGTCTTCCTCCTCATTCTTGTAGTCCTTTTGTAGATCCAAGAGTAAGTCTTCCTCCTCATTCCTGTAGTCCTTTTCTGTGAGGGATTTTAAAAACCTTGATAGGCGGAATCTAAAATTCTTGTCTTCCCTGAATATGTACTTGATGAGGTCAACCGGAACCCATAGGCCCTCATCACCCTCAAACATGATGGAGTACGTGCTGATGTGTTGATCCATATACTCAATGACATCTGTAAAAGCATCCGCGTGTAGATGCATTGTTGCACGCACATCAATTGCTCCCTCAAACATAGGGACGATCTCGTCAACCCTATGAAGTAGCTCAAGCTTTCCTAGCTATGCAATAAGTGCGTCAAGTAGAGGTGCCATGACTATGAGTGATTGCAAGAAATAGAGAGTGTGTGATACAAAAAGGTGTGCGAAATTGAGAGCAAGTGTTAGGAGAGAACGATAATTGTCAATTGATGAAAATGAGTAAAGTATCGTTTATAAATGGGCGACCTTGTTATAAAATTTTTAAAAACTTTTAAAATTTTTAAGTACCAAATTTTTTTTAAAAAATGGTATGCGAAAGCAAGAACGTATCCTTCCATCGCAAGGTCATTTCTAATTTACTAGTGGCTCAAGCCACAGATGCTTGTGTGACTAACCTTACACTATCACAAAAAAATAAAACTTGCACAAGACAATTGAAAAACCTTAATAAGACAGTGAGGCAAAAAAAATTGAAATTGTATTTACTTCAATCCAAGATTACATATCCAGTGGTTATTTGATAGCTACACAGCCAGGGAAAGTAATTTCTCTACAAAGAAAAAATCGTTCCTGCCTTTTGCGCACTACTCTACCATTGATTATCAAAGCAAAATCACCACTCAGTGAGAATCGAAGAACTAAGTAGTCACATAAGTTGGCAAGGGACCAATCATCATTCACAGCAACATCTTCTACATCCCCACCTTGCATGGATATATGTAGCACACCCTATTCTGTAGAGGTTGTGTCGGAGTCTAACGCCTCCCATTCTCCATTTGTAAGCTTCCATCGCCTGTAAGGAAACGCAATGGACAACTATTGCTTGGCAATATGGTAGCGCATCACAAACTTCTCAACTATTACTCCGCATCTGATGGTGTCTCCATTGTGTTGAACAACTTTTTTATCCCATGCAGGTGATAAGAAACAAGTCAGAGCTCTCTCCCCCTTTGCAATCCATAAAGTTGGGGTGCGATGTGTGTCACTTGTACGAAATAGGTACACAAAGAGGTGTAGAGACCTGTATGAAGCAGGTTATGGTTGCTTTGTGAGATCCATATGTGCACTTCATAGCATTTTGCACCTTGCTTTCGATCTGCAAACAAGCCATGGCCACTGAAGCATTGTCTAGAATTGGCCATTCAATAGATGTGAGAGTTGGTGTAGGTTCTAGAACTAATTTTCCAGTACCATTTGCTGTCGTGGGAACCACATATGTATCCTCATGTTGTGCAAGAAGTTGTGCAGCTGGACACCCTCCAAAGATTAAACTACCAAGCTCCACATGGTAATGCTTCAAAGGTTCCTGAAATTGCCTCCATAGGCTCCCACTCACACTATAGTTTGAGGGAAAAATATCTACGCAGAGGAACCCAAGAACAAAAGCAGTGCTCAGTATACCATTATTAGCACACAATTGATTTAAAAACAAGAATATAAAGTGGTGAAATGACTTACAATTTGCAGGAAATCGTTGACGTTGGTCATGGTCTGCTAGTGTCAGCTCTGTTGCCTTGTAAACATGTTGGACCTTGGCTAGCTTTTTGCCATCACGATCTTGTTTGAGCTCCAATATCCGCCCTTTCCAACGGTGACTTTGTATATCAACGTATCGCTTTGACACCTTGTGGGTTCCTCTTGTACTAGGCTGCATCGTAATCCAATTCCACTTCTCGTACTGTTTGATGTTCCAGTGCCCATCCTCATCTTGACCACTGCTACAAGAGAGAAATTGAATACTGATCGGAGGCCTTCGAGCTTTAGAAGAAGACATCAGAGATGTATATATTAGGGAGATTATAAACCTTGATGGCAAAGGAAAATAGAATGGTAAGAAAAAAACTTAGACTAGGGAGATGTACAAAAGAGAAGGAGTTGTAGAGCAAGTTCCAAGGGCTTGGCTGTGCTATTACTGCACTTTGAAAGAGGATATTAGAGGGGGTGAGAGGAGACAATGAGTAAGATTATGAGAGCCAAAGCATTTGCAACTCAAGCTTCCATAGCTTGGCTTTACTGTTACACTTTGTAAAAGGAGGTTGGACAAGGTAGAAGGATGAAGTAAGGAAATGTAAGCTATGGATCAAACTTCCATAGCTTCTGAGAGGAGGTTGGACAAGGTAGAAGGATGAAGTAAGGAAATGGGGCTTGGCTGTGCTATTACTGCACTTTGAAAGAGGATATTAGAGGGGGTGAGAGGAGACAATGAGTAAGATTATGAGAGCCAAAGCATTTGCAACTCAAGCTTCCATAGCTTGGCTCTACTGTTACACTCTGTAAAAGGAGGTTGGACAAGGTAGAAGGATGAAGTAAGGAAATGTAAGGTATGGATCAAACTTCCATAGCTTCTGAGAGGAGGTTGCAGATCAAGCTTCCATAGCTAAGCTTTGCTATTACACTCTGTAAAAGGAGGTTGGACAAGGTAGAAGGATGAAGTAAGGAAATGTAAGTGAGGATCAAACTTCCATAGCTTCTGAGAGGAGGTTGCAGATCAAGCTTCCATAGCTATAGATCTAGGTTTCTGAGTGAAGAGAGAGGTAGATCAAGAGGTAGATAGCTAAAAGAAGTAGTCTAGAGAGTGAAAAACGCCCTGCTATGAGAAAGGGGGAAGAGAGAGCATTTTGGAGGGAACGTGGGAGAGAGGGATAGTGGAAAGTGAAGGGGAATGTGCATTGAATGCAAGATAATGATGGGAACTCGTTTTTGGGCCTCTATCACTTTAGAGACCTTACTTAATGATGGCTGCAGGCTGCAGCTATCCTTTTCTATAAAAAATAGGGAAAAAATTCATATACGTATAAATTTTTTGAGTTTTAGGTGATTTTAAAAATTAAAAAGGAGCCTATTTAGCCTATTATTCTAAGTTTGACCACTACCTTCTAGGCTCTTACAAACCATTGGTTTCAGTCCACATGTAATCTCCCTATTTGTCTATTTCTTAATCACCTCCATTAGGCAATGGCAAATTAAAGGGCCCAAAAAGACTCCATTGAGTTCCTAATGCTATTACCAGGTGGTGGGTTTTAATAAAGCACATAGTTTCTTTCCCTGAGCTTTGTCATCCCGCAAAATGAGTAGATGTTGAGTAGTGAGGTTGAGGATAATGGCATATATCCAAAAATATGGATAGAAGAACTTATTAGAAAAGAGGTCTAGAGATTATGCCCATGGCGATTAGATTATGCCAATGGGAAATACCCCCTTAATGAGGAGGCCTTGTAGAAAGGTATAGTCGCATACCTTGCTCCATGTGATATATTGCATGCCTTGCTTCATGTTATCCATTTTTTTGACATAATTTTGTGATGCAAATATACATCAACCTAAGCGATCTGCATCTAAGGGATTAAATCAACTTACATGCTGTAGTAACAAGAAAGATGTAACAAAGGTAGGTAGTGGGAAAGCATTTCCTACAAATGTCACCAAAAGATGCAAGTGCGCAAGATAAAGGTGCAACTAATCTTGGCACGAAAAAAAGGGTGGCAAGTTAACTGTGGAGAGAAATGGTCCCCAAAAAAGGAATTAAGTCACCAAAAAAGAAATCTTGTAAGCAAAGATGAGGATGATCATGACAAGGCAAAGGAGGACAATGACATAGAAGATGAGGAGGTAGAGGAGGATGAAGACAATGACATAGAAGATGAGGAGGTAGAGGAGGATGAAGACAATGACACAAGTAGTTTAGATAATCCTCCAACTAATAATGGTTTACTGACATTCTTTTATAGCTGTTGTAATCGTTTCCTTTAAAGCATGTGTTTAATTGTGTAACCATGTTTTGTTTTTTGTATAACCATTTTTTTTTGTATACAAGTGTTTCAAAATATATCACCAAAGCACATGGCTATTTTGGGAACCATCATTGGTATAGCTGACAATATAATTGGGAGAAACATCTCACAGTAAGCGCATGAAAACCCTAACTTGTATTTGGAACATAACTATTTCTAGTTCCAACAAGGTTGTAATATTAACTTGGCTCCCAGGCATTACAGTAGGTTGGCAAAGTTTGTCAGGGGCTTGAACAAGTCCAGAAATATAGGAAGCCAACCCTCATCTTTAGGAGATTTTCCAATAGGGTTGCCTATAAATAAGGACACTCCGCTAGTCCCTCGGTTGGAACATTTGGCAGCAGAAAGAGCTTGTTGAGGTTGCATGTGTGCTTGCCAATGATTTCATAAGAGAGGATGGAACCTTTGTAAACCACTTACATCTGTGATCATTTTGGTGACATAGTGGAGACAATAAGAGCGCATGATCTAGCTCTACAATGCACTTTATATCTTGAGTTACAAGAGAGTTACCATCGCTCTTGATGAGATAGATTTTGAAGAGATATGAATCACCACTTTCGTTAGTAATAGTATTGGGAAATTAAAAGAAAACTCTAAATTATTTTTCAATCAAATGAGGTGTATGCCATGATGTGCAAGTAATAATGTTGATTGTTGGGGTGTTTATTCGGCACCCACCAAGCATCCATCCTCCAACATATATGAGAGTGAACGTTAATTATGCATCAACCTACAAACTATGGCTTTACACACTTCACTGACCTTTTGAGAAAGTCACTCCACCTAAAAGGAAAGCGTGCCACACATATTAGGGGGAAAAATAATCATCCACTATGGGGTGGAGCTGAGCGACTCGTTGAGGCTGCAAGAAGGTACAGAATAAACACTACGCACTTTTGTTTGGTAATGATTAGATATAATCATGGACGTTGATCTTACGTTTTTCTTCAGTTTGGCAGGTGAACCCTTGGTACTTTCACAATGGTGGCCTTCCCATTTGTGCATTCTCTTTCTCTCTATTTTAACTCATCGAGAAGCCAAGATATAAAAGGCCTATGATCTCTTTGGTTCTATTTTTTTGAGACCCATTCCTTTGACAGGTCATGCCCAATAGTTTTTATTATTTTACCTATATTTTATTAATAATTTGAGATCACGCTAAGCCTAGTGCTAGTTATATATTAACCATATGCTTAAGGAGGCTCATAATAATCAAGATAAGCCATGAAGCTAATTTGCACACTAATGAGAGGTGGACAAGATAAGCACACTCAACACCTTGTATTTGTGTAATATGTTATGAACCATATAATGAAAGGCTTCTAATATAGATACCCTCTAGCCCAATCTTCATTACACACCATCATGCCATGTGGAAATCCCTTTTACACATTGTTTTACATGGCTCTCACCATTCACACAATATCTCATGTGACATTCTTATCTTTCCTCAACACACAAGATAATATCTTGCATCTCGAAGGTGGGTTAACTTGATGAAAAACAGGTAGAGGGAGAGGAGACACACACACACACACAAGAGAAAACCCTAATGTATATTGCAAACCCTAACCATAGAGAGAAGCCATCTCCCTTCTCACACAATGCATAAAGCCATAATCCATAATACACAACACCCCACTATGTGTTGTGTCCACACACAGCTAACCCTAGCTAATATCCACACACTATGACCAGCTGGACGCGGTCATTTATGTCTCACACATGCTGCTACCTAACATGCCAGCACATGGTGCAGCTGGCACAAGCTGACATCGAGCTTGAATCTCAACAGCCCCTCTCAAGCTCATGATGTACTGCCATAGATGAAGATGTAGATGAGCTTAGGCTATCAAAGCTCTCAACACTCCCCCTCAAGCTGATCCCACGTACTCCCAACATAGTACAGAAGTACTCAAACTTCTCCATGCTAAGTGGCTTTGTAAAGATGTCGGCCACCTGCTCTTCAGACTGCAAATCCACTGTACCATTCTAATAAAGTGATAGTGGACCTCTATGTGTTTGGTCTGCACATGAAAAACTAGATTCTTGGCCACCTGTATGCTGCTCATGTTGTCATAATGAATGACAACCTTGCCATCAATACGCTCACCCAAATCAGCCAAGAGACTCTTTAACCATACCCCTGTATTCAGCCTCTGTAGTACTAGATAAAGCAACAGTAGGTTGCTTTTTGCTACTCCAACTCACCACTACACTTCCAAATGTGGTTCTCTGGGGCTTTACATAAATTGGCTTACTAGCCCCACAGCATAACTGAGATCCGGGTGTGTGATAGTCATGTAAATAAGACTGCCAACCATCTTTCTATACATAGATGGATCATCCAACTCTTCACCAAAATCAGCCCGCAACTTCACATTCTGCTCCAAAGGTGTACTCATTGGCTTACACCCTGTCATCCCATATTTTGCCAACATATCCAGTGCATATTGGCGTTGCACTACCATGTACCTGCATGGTCTTTGATCACTTCAATCCCAAGAAAATATCTCAATTCACCCAAGTCTTTCATGTCAAACTGGCCACTCAATGCCTTGACATACATAACATCTGTAGCATGATCTCCTGTGACAATCAAGTCATCCACATAGATGACAAGTAAGACAATCCCATGATCTGTTTTCTTTACATAGAGTGAAGAATCTGCTAAAGAAACTGAAATCCAAGGGAGACAAGATATCGGCTTATCTTATCACTCCAAGCACGAGAGGTGCTTGCTTCAAACCATATAATGCTTTCTTTAATCTGCATACATGAGTGGGATACCTCGGGTGTATATATCCTTCTGGCTATGCCATATAAACTTCCTCTTGCAGATCACCATTTAGAAATGCATTTTTCACATCCGTTTGATGCATTTCCCAACCATTTGCTGCCATAGCAATGACTGCCCTCACTGTTCCCATCTTTGCAACTGGACTAAATGTTTCATCATAGTCCAAGCCTTGGGTTTGTGCATAACCCTTCACTACCAATCTCGCTTTATGGTGCTCAATGGAACCATCTGACTTGCATTTCACCTTGTAAACCCATTTGCAACCAATGACATTTTTGCCTTGTGGTGGTAAGGCAACCAAATCCCATGTTTCAGTATGAACCAAAGCGTCCATCTAGACATCCATTGCCTTCTCCCATACATGCTTCCCAATAGCTTTTGTATAGCATGTAGGTTCCACATGCTTCACCAGGGAGGTCATATATACGTAATGCATAGCAAAATCACGATATGTCAACCTGTCAACTGGATACCCGACCCTTTGGGATCGTCGCAATGCATGCGGATCACTCTGAACACCTATCACTCTAGCATGTGGAGGCACATATCTATCCTGCCTTGCACCAGGTGTGTGTAAAACTTGTATGCCAGTGAGATAACCACTTGCCTAGTTTGTGGATTGTAACATTTATATGCCTTGCGATCCTGTGCATATCCAACAAACACACACTTTTCTGCCACCTTAGGATCCAACTTCCTCCTTCTCTCATCAGGCACATGTACATAAGCTATGCAACCAAACACTTTGAGGTGTCCAATGTCTGGCCTAAAACCTATAAGCCGCATCTCTGGCGTACTTCCATGTATGGCTGTTGTGGGTGTCTTATTAAGTACATACACCGCGATGGCACATGATTCTGCCCAATAATAATCTGGCATGCTCTTTTCATTGAGAATTTCCCTAGCCACATCACAAATGACTCTATTCGTCCTCTCAGCGCAACACCATTTTGCTGAGGTGTGTACCTACACGTTAACTGCCTTTTTAAATGCTCAAAAGCATGTGAGGTATTCACCACCTCCATCTGTCCTCAAACATTTTATCCAAGCGCCATATTGCTTCTCTACAAAAGCTTTGAAGTCCATAAACTTTTCCAACACTTCACTTTTCTCTCTGAGAAAGTAAATCCAAGTCATTGTGCTGAAATCATTAATGAATGTCACATAATACAAACTACCTTTAATGGATGGGTTTTGTGCAGGACCCCATACATCGCTATAAACTATCTCAAGTGGCCTGCTACTCATGTTGCCTTCTTTAGGAAACGGTAACCTCGCCTGCTTTCCAAACTGACAGGCATTCCAAACTGACAGGCATTCCAAACATGCATATTCCCATCATACTTGAATCTAGGCAGCCCACTAACAATACCTCTTGTCTGCATGTTCTTTAACCTTTGTATGTTCACATGCCCAATCCTTTTATGCCACATGTCAATGTCCTGTACCCCATTTTGGCTTTTAGAGAACATGGCTGATTTTAACTCAGGAATCCCAGCATCCAACTTAAATAACCTGCCTTCTTTCTTGCCTTTGGCAATGACTCTACATCCATTTTTGAGATCCTCAACGAAGCAACCATGCTTGTTTGAAACGAACCTGTAAACCCTGTTCCACCATTTGACCAACTGAGGCCAAACTTTTTGTAATAGAAGACACATACAAGACATCTGCCATAGACTTTGTTTCACCATTGTGCATAACCAATGGTACACTTCCACCAACATGTGTAATGGCATGTTGGGTATCATCTCCTGTCTCCACATGGCCTTTCACATCCATGGGCTTCATATGCTCAAACCATTTGCCATGACAAGTCATATGGTTTGATGCTCCAGAGTCCATATACCAAGTGTCATCACTTTCACCATTTGTCATCATAGATCCCACAACATGTTTCATGGCAAACAAGTGATTTGCACTGCAACCATTACTGCTTGATGCATAATTTTCACCATGTTGTGCATAATGTCCACCATGTTGTGCTCTACCCCCTCTCAAATCATTTTGTTTGCGGAAACAATCACATGCCATATGACCAAATTTCAGAGAGTAATTAGCTGATTAATCACACTCTAATTCACTAATCACAGTAGATAGCCTATTTAATCAGCTCATTTCCAGCTCCATAATGCATAATTGCTTTAACCAATCATATAGCTTCCTTCTCAAGTGTATGTACCACACAATTGCTAAGTCAATTTTGGAATTTATCAAACACAAGACTTGATTTGTGGCCTCCACTTAGCAAAAAGGTGAAAAACTGCTCTGTTTCTGCATATCTGGCTGCATCGCCTGCTCCTGAGGGGATTTAGGATGATTGTAGTGTCTATTGAGAGTATATATAGTTGCCTAACACTCCAAGGCATGTGCACAATCCATCAATTGATTGATTTTTGTAAAAACCTAGCTTTAATTGCATCCACAATGAGCATCATCTCTCTGTTTTTGCGAATTTTTCTCTCATAAATGCATCAACTTGGCTCCAAATTCAATGTAGGGCTTGCACATGAGTCGCCAACACATTAATCTTTGTTACATACATGTTTATTTGCCAGATTGCATCTATTTTCACAATACATCACCGCTTCCAAGCTCCAATGGAAAGCTTGCAAAAAAAACCAAAACTTTCTTTTGATTTGGGCAACCCTAATTTGCCTTGTTTGTGCTTGAATCACCTGCAATCCACTCAAGGGTGTTTAGTAGTCCTTACCCGCCCCGATAGGCCAAGCTCGCAGATCTGATAGAAATCGGTGTGCTTTAAGCTTCACAGCATCAATGGCAAGCTTCACAGCTTCTTCTCCCTCTTCTCTCACTCACTCATAAACCCTAATAGAGAGCACCAAGCTCTGATACCATGATGAAAAAACAGGTAGAGGGAGAGGAGACACACACACAGGAGAAAACCCTAATGTATATTGCAAACCCTAACCATAGAGAGAAGCCATCTCCCTTCTCACACAATGCATAAAGCCATATTCCATAATACACAACACCCACTATCAACACCCACTATGTGTTGTGTCCACACACAACTAACCCTAGCTAATGTCCACACACTATAACGAGCTGGACGCGGTCATTTATGTCTCACACATGCTACTACCTAACATGCCAGTACATGGTGCAGCTGTGGCACAAGCTGACATCGAGCTTGAATCTCAACATAACCAAATAACCCGAGCTTACATATTTCAACACCCCTTCTTTAAGCAAGAAGGGTGTGTACTCACACTTAACCACTATCCAATTAACCAAACACTCACCCATGAGAATTTGGCATTGTCACATGAGATATTGTGTGAATGGTGAGAGCCACATAAAAGAATGTGGAAAAGGGATTGCCACATGGCATGATAATATGTAAAGAATATTAGACTAGAGGCTATCTATATTAGAAGCCTTTCATTATATGGTTCATAACATATTGTAAATACAAGGTGTTGAGTGTGCCTATCTTGTCCACTCTCATTAGTATGCAAATTAGCATCATGGCTTATCTTGATTATTATGAGCCTTCTTAAGCATATGGTTAATATGCAATTAGCACCAGGCTTAACACAATCTCAATTTTTCATTATTTTTTTGGCTCATCAACATAGGAGTGCCTCCAACCATTACCTACCTAATCAATCCATATGTTGTAAGAAGCCACCAAATGAGTAGACAATTCTATGTGTTTGTAATCATGCTTTACCACCTAAGCGTAGCCAGAGAGCACCTAGGGGAAGTGATGCAAATGTAAACACTCCTAACCAGAGTAGCTAGTCAAGCACCCAAGGGGAGAGATGTCCCATGTACAAGTCCAAATGTCAAATCCACCTACCACCTACATTCATGGGGGTGAACTATTTGTAAACGTCACATCCAACCACCTTGCAATATCCTAAGAATATTTCACCAAGGGGGGGTATTGAGAAATGTGGTGCCACTAAGCAGAAGAAAGGTAGGGAGTGAGTATAAGTAAGCCTAAACATATAGAAAACCTAGCAAGAAGCCACATGAGCAATGAAATTATCCCATAAAGTGATCCCAAGGTAACCCATGTACCACCTCATATAAAAGGGGTCATTTTCAAGCAATGAAAAATGAAGCAAACTCTCAAGCCTCTTTATGAGTACAAGTCTCAATCTTGTAGCCTAATTATGCTTGAGTCCAAAGCTTAATTAGTTTAGTTCATTCATCATTGTGATTGGACTTAGGTATCATCCACCTTAGCTTAGCACTAATCACATTATTAGTGTAAATTAATTTACCCTTGCCATAGCCATGCACATGTTTGGGATACCCATGTTTCTCAATATAAAAAGCCTTAGCAATCATCAATGTAAGTCTCTACAAGAAATAGAGATTAATTTGGGTCCAAATTTTATTTTTTTCTACATGCTTTCTCTCTCTATAAGCTTCATTTTCTCTCTCTACTATAGATTTCAATGTTTTTAACTAATTTCTTATTCTTTATGTTGATTACATCACTAATCCCTCATATCAAGTATAATCTATGTGCCTAGAGATTAACTCTACACAATTCAATCAAATTTTAAGTGATTTTTGCTCTTTCTTGAGAGTCTACAGATATTGTTTTTCCCAAGTGATCAAGGCATGTGATAGTGTGGGTTTGCTACAAATTATTTTCATCATATCAAAGCACAGCCTGTAACTACCTTGTGTTGACAGACTATCTTTGTGAGAAAATATTTGTGAAAGAGTGAATTGAGAGGTTGAGAGATTCTTTGGGTTGGTGGTAGAGATGAAATAGACATGTTTTAAATATGACAGAAGTCACAAGCAATATTATGAGGAGTTTACAACTTATAGGTGAAAATCTTACAGTAATAGAAAAACTGGACAAAGGAAATTACCACACATGGCACTACAAAATAAAGTTGTATTTGGAGTCCATGGACTTTTATGGGACCTAATCAATGGAGATGATGTAGAATCAAGGCCCGCAAGACACAAGAGAAAGTGTCTGTTATAGTGGGCTACTTACTAAGCAGCTCTCAAGCAATGGTGAAGATTAAAGAATAAAAAGATGCTTTATCTTATAACTTTGACTCTTTCTCTTCAATTATTCCACATGTTGACGATTATGTGATGATTTAGCAAATTTCTATGAGAGTTCATCAACACAAGCAAGAAAGCTATAGTTAAAAATAGAGCTCAACAATATGAAATAGAACAATATGAGCATTATGGATTATGTGGGAAAGATCCAGAGCCTTGTAGACTCATTAGCAATAATTGGTTATGTGGTTGAAGAGAATGATAAAGTTAGTGCATTCTTACAAGAAGGTATGGGTAGAGTTTAGAGTTTTCGCTACCAATATATGGACTAGAGATGAATTGACATCATTTGAAGAGTTGGTGGAAAAGTTAATACAGTAAGAGAATCACTTATAGGGAGGACCTTCATCAAATGTAGGAGGATACCAAGAATTAGCCTATTACATAAGTAGAGGGAGAAGTCAACAAAGAGGTAGAATAGGAAGTCAGAGAGGAAGAGGATATCAAAGACCAATAGGAATCTTATGGGTTTCAAGGGAGAGGCAGAGCAAGAGGGAGAGAAGATTTCATGTGGTAAAGGAGACTATGGAGAGTCTCGTGGAAATGGTGACTTTAGAGATTGAGAATATGCAAGAGGGACTGCAAGAGGTCGAGGATCTCAAGAAGTCTATGGACGAGGTTACCAAAGAAACTATCAAAGCAGCTACTAGCATAGTGGATATCAAGGTGGGTTTGCAAATCAATGAAGAGTCCATGGTGTGAGTTAAGATAAAAGATGAGTTATATGCCATTATTGTGCACTCGGGGGGGGTCACTCACAAAAAAATGTGAATATCACGTGCGTTCAACAGAAGCATAATTTTAATTTATGAAACTTACAGAAATATATTTACATAAGGGTATGATTTAAAATTTTTTCAAAAAAATTTACAGATTCATAAAGAAAAGGGGATATTATATAGATTAAAAAATTCACAAATAAGGGATTTAAAATATATGCCTTGAACGCACGCGATAGGGATATTTTACATATAGTGACCCCCCCGAGATTGTGCAAAGGTAGGACACATGATTCAAGAATGTTTTCATAAAGACAGGTATATGCAAGGAGGAATATACAATCAAGGCAACTGTGTATCTACTTTCTATTGAAATTACAGCAATGTGATGAGCTATGGTAGATCAAATGCTAGAATCAACATCATTAACAAAGTGATTAGATGATAATTAAGATATGATTAGTGAGTAATTAACTAATAGCTTAATGTAGGCATGGATAATCAAAAACCAGCAAATTCTCATTAGGCCAATGCATGAATTTATAGAGTTAAAATCCAAGCATCTAATCCCACTGATTTCTCCTTGATTCTCTCCACCTCTTTTGCTTGATTCTCTCCACCTCTCCCAGAATATCTCCACACTTCCTAAATCTTCTCATGCTACCCTTTATTCTCTCCCAGTGGATTCTTCTCACCTTTTCACAGGTTCTCTCACATTTACACATTCTCTTTTATAGCCTCTAGCCACGGGCTTGTTCTCGCACACACCCTATTCACTTGTGTATTTCAACACCTCTCCTAGCACACCTGGACCCTATACCAAGTTTCTCTCTTACTTGATAGTCCGCGACCAGTGTCTAGCACACCTCCCCTCAAGTGAACGTAGCACACCTGGACCCTATACCAAGTTTCTCTCTTACTTGATAGCCTGCGCGAGACCAGTGTCTAGCACACCTCCCCTCAAGTGAACTTAGCACACCTGGACCCTATACCAAGTTTCTCTCTTACTTGATAGCCCGCGACTAGTGCCTCAAGTCCCTAAACTCATAGTCCTTGACACTCTCTCTCTCTCTATGTGTCCAAGGCTACTACAAGTGCCTGCGACCTTGACTAAAGTGCTCACACATACATCTACCACGTGGCCTACATCATCGGTGGCTCAGAGGTGGTTTTACTCTGTTGGGGCAGGTTACATTGGGTTGTGGGGTCTCTCTCTCTCTCTCTCTCTCTCTCTCTCTCTCTCTCTCTCTCTCTCTCTCTCTCTCTCTCTCTCTCTCTCTGAGAGATTTTCACATGGCTCCTCATTCTTTGTAGCCTCACATCTTCTCTTGTCTTCAGTCTTTTTGTCGTGGCAGCTTCTCTTCACGCGTCCGTGTCGTCTTCCTCTTCTTTCAGTCTTCTTGTTGTGGCAGCTTCTCTTCTCGTGTCCATGTCTTCCTTCAATGCTTTCTTTAGATATTCTTCTCGGTGTGGATCCTGTTCTTGGAAAGAGATGTTCTTCTTCTTTCATGGCTGCTGGGACCATGAGCTTGTCCGTCAATTCTTCTTGCTCCATGTGAGCAACATGTTTAAATGTTTTGTTGACAGTTCTTTTGGGCTTTTGATGTTTATCTTAAGTCATTATGCAGTGCAAACCCAAATCTATGCGGCGGGAGGTCTTACCTCTTGCCTTATTCTGGACAAGGGCAGTGTCTAATCCCATTTTTACACTGATGTAATGTGCCCAATACATAATGCGTATAGCATTCATTCTTATGCACATTCCAAATGCAACTCTGGCTGTGAATAATCTTGAATTTGAGTGTGATTTGTCGGCATTAACCAAGGGTTAAATGCAAAATGATGATTACCACAAATTTATCAGCATAATTTTACCATAAATTACATTAAATCAAGGGTAACCAATTTGTACGAAATGGTTGGAGTATCAAACCAACTCCGAATTGCAATCTGAAGTTATAGGGATCTGTATCAGATACCTAATGGTTAATTTGAACCCTCAATTGCACTAAAATATAATAATGATTAGCACTGATTAATTACATTGATTAGCAAATTAATCCACTATTTTGTGTGTAGAAAACAGAGTATGCGGGGAGCCCAAATCTGAGGCCTTAGAGTCCAAATGAGCTCAAATCCTTTCAAGGCCATCAATAGCAATTAGTCTAGTAGAGGATTAACTGAAGAAACACAAGATTTGACCAAACATTGAATGCTTAATCTCTATTTTACCAAAGTCACCCTGCAGATTTGATGAAGAGCTTGGATCTCACTGTAGACTTGATCAAATCAAATTCTGACTTCACCAGCTTGTAGAGCATGCTTGAAAACCCCCGAGGCTAAGAGGAATTAGACCCATTTCATTTGATGAAGTAGAAATATCAAATTTTCTTTTGAAAAATGGCACCTACAAATTGTGCTGCTCTGTCGGCATTCTGCGCTGATTTGCTTCAATTCCTTTGGGCTGTGTGTAGGCCCTTAAGTCTAGAACGAGTACCTAAACGGGCTTGGGCAATGGTTGAGCCGAGGGAGATCCTCCACTGGCTAGAGGTACAGAAAGCTTCTTGAAAATAACTAAAAATTTAATTATTTTCTAATTATCTCCTAATCCTAATTAACTAGATAATGGGCTCATAAACTTGATAAATTCTAGGCTAGGCTCTGATACCATGTTGAAATTACAGCAATGTGATGAGCTATGGTGGATCAAATGCTAGAATCAACATTATTAACAATGTGATTAGTGAGTAATTAACTAATAGCTTAATGTAGGCATGGATAATCAAAAACCAGCAAATTCTCATTAGACCAATGCCTCAATTTATAGAGTTTACATCCAAGCATCTAGTCCCACTGATTTCTCCTCGATTCACTCTACCTCTTTTGCTTGATTCTCTCCACCTCTCCCAGAATATCTTCACACTTTCTAAATCTTCTCATGCTACCCTTTATTCTCTCCTAGTAGATTCTTCTCACCTTTTCACAGGTTCTCTCACATTTACACATTCTCTTTTACAGTCTCTAGCAAAGGGCTTGTTCCCGCACACACCCTATTCACTTGTGTATTTCAACACTTTCAATGTGTGAGGGAAGAGAGGAGAAAGAAGAGCACCAACTATTTAATGTGAATCATGAGCATCAAAGCATGAGTATATGAATGTGAATACAAATAGTACATTGACTCGGGCTATAGTAATCATATGACCAACCATGATAAATGGTCTAAAGCAAAGCGAGAAGTGGAAGTGCCTTCATATGTGACTACCAAGGATGACACAACACTACAACACATCCGGAGCGTAGCAGCATTTTTGCAGTGTTTTGGGAAGGAAAATATCGAGGGTTTTCAAGATGCTCAGCAAACGATCTATCATTGCTTCACATCACTTTTTCGCTGCCCAGTAGCGATTTTTACTACCCAGCAGCAAAATAACGCTGCTCAACAGTGTCTATAGTAGTGAAAAAACGCTGCTATACTGTAAAAATATCCTGCTTCTTGCCGCTCCTTTTGCTATTGCGTAGTTTTATCTTTTGAATATAATAAACTTGTACTCTGAGTTTTGTTTTACAGGTTTTTGTTGTGTCTATCACTTCTACAAGTCTCTCCTACCCTATCCTCCTCAAGCTCAAGCAAGGTATGTCTACTATTTTCATTTATCTCCTATGCAAACAAGCTTTCTATGAAACCTATCTTTTGAGTATTTCCTTTCTCTTTTCTCTCTTTTAAGTTTTTATTTTCCTCTTTTTTCCTAATTAAGAGCTCTCCATTAAAGCTTCATATGGTCAGAGATCTTGAGTTTTCTTAATACTTTTTTTTTACTTGGTTTAATTTTGTAGGTTTTCAACACATACAAGCTTCACAAGAGATCTCTTTCTTGTATGTTTCTTCTTTCATGCTTTTACATGTTTATAGGGTTTGTAAGTTTTAGGGCTTTTAAGATCAAGGTTTGTTATTAATACATTTTTTTCTTATTTTGGTTTGATTTTGTAGATTTTCAGCACATACAAGCCTCACAAGGTAAGCGATCTCTTTCTTGTATGTTTCTTCTCTTATGCTTTTACATGTTATAGGTTTACTCCAAATCAATGGAAGAGCATGAGGAGCATGTGCGTAGAGTTCTGCAATTGTTGCGCAGACACAAACTCTATGCCAAGAAGAGAAAATGTACCTTCTTTACTCATCAAATTGAGTATCTTGGGTTCATCGTCTCCAAAGATGGCATCTTAGTAGACCCCGCCAAGGTCAAAGATATTCTGGAGTGGCCACCCCCTAAATCAGTTTGTGAAGTTCGTGGGTTTTTGGGAATCATGGGATGGTATAGGGTTTTTATCAAAGATTATGCCTTGGTAAGCTGCACCTTTGACGGATCTTCTTAAGAAGGATTGCAAAATAGTGTTGCTGCCAATCCATCAAAATAGTTTTGATCAGCTCAAGGTCATTACTTCTGCCCCAGTCCTGAAACTTCCTGATTTCACCAAGGAATTTGAAGTGGACTGATGCCACTAGTCTAGCACTTGGTGGTGTCTTAGGCCAAGAAGGAAGACCAATCGCTTATACTTCCCGCAAGCTGAAGCAAATTATGCCACCCATGATTTGGAGCTCTTAGCAGTTGTTCATTGCCTCAAATTATGGAGACATTATCTCTTGGGGGGACAAATTCTAGCTTGTAAACTGACCACAAAAGCTTGAAGTGGATCTTCACCCAGCCTAACCTCAACATGCGGCAAGAGGAGATGGATTAAAATTCTACAAGAATATGACTTCGACATCAAATTTTGCCCTGGGAAAGATAATGTGGTAGCAGATGCACTTAGCCGCAAATCTTTCTTAAGTGCAATTTCAATGCCAAATAATCCCATACTGGTCAAGGTGGAAGAAGTCTCATCTCATGATCCAGATTATCAGAGGATGATGAAGTTAGTAGAAGAAGGAAAAAATTCAGAGAAAGAGAAGAATCTAATCAAGGGATACTCCACTCATGAAGGAAGCCTTTTCAATCACAGGCTATGTACCCCTACTAAGGATCCTGCTTTAAAGAAACTAATCCTCCATGAAGCTCATGATAGTCCTGCTGCTCTGCAGGACACCTAGGCTATGCAAAAACATTAAATGCTGTAAGAAGGAGCTTTCATTGGCAAGGCTTGAAAAACGATGTCCTTCGGTACTTGAAGCAATGTCTCTCATGCCAAAGGATCAAAGCTAAAAGGGTCAAGATGCCTGGGAAACTTCAACCCAAATGAAGTGGGAGTGCATTAGTATGGATTTTGTCACGTCTCCCCACTGTTCAAGGAGGATATGACTCTATTCTGGTAGTAGTGGACTTACTTTTACCAAAGTAGCTCACCTTATACCAGCAAAGAAGAACTTCAAAGCTTCTAATGTTGCTCGAATATTCATCACTCAAGGAAGTCCTCAAACTTCATGGTCTCCCAAAAAGGATAGTAAGTGACTGGGATTCTGACTTCACTTCAAAGTTCTGGCAGTCCTTATTTCAAGCCCTGGGAACTCAACTTTGCTTTAGCACAGCTTATCATCTAGAGACCGATGGCCAAACTGAGAGAGTCAATTAAGTCATTGAAGACATTCTCAGAGCATATTGTGGATGGGAACCAAGAAGGTGGATTCAATACCTTCCTGTGGTAGAATTTGCCTACAATGCATCTTATCATCAAAGCATAGGAAACCATTCAAAGCACTCTATGGGCAAGAACCTTGTCTCCTCTAAATTTCTCTGATCTGAAAACCATAAGAGTTGAGGCATCCAAGAAAATGCTCGAAGAGATGGAGGAACAAACCAAGGCAATCCACAAGGATATTAAAGCTGCCCAAGATCGACAAAAGCATTATGCTGACACCAAGAGGTCTGAAAGGATCTTCAAGGAAGGAGACAAAGTTCTTCTACGAGTGTGACCCAAACTAAGTTCTCTATCACTTGGGAAATATAAGAAGCTCAGCCCTAGGTATTGTGATCCCTATACAGTTATCAAGTGTCTAGGTAAAAGTGCCTATAAACTCCAACTCCAACTCCCAGCCCATATCAAAGTCCATAATGTATTTCATGTATGTTTGTTAAAACCTTACGTAACCAGTCTCCATCATATTCTTGATGATGAACAAGTTGTAATCCCTACTCAAGGAGTCCTTGAATTACAACCCAGTAAGATCATAGATTCTAGGGAAAGACAACTCTGAAATAGAACTCTTGTAGAACATCTAGTACAGTGGAGAGATTACCCCCTAAAGAGGATGCAACTTGGAAAGATGAAGCTACACTCTTAAATAATTATACCCAATTCATGACGAGATGAGGGCATCTCGATTTCTTTAAGGGGGGAAGGATGTAACATACCCATCTTCACTAATAAAGAAATGTCCATGTAATAGATGAATTTATGAGTTTTATGGTATAAAAATCAATGATTTTATTAAATGAGCCATTTATACTTAGAATATTCAAAATTTGAGCCCAAATTAGAATCTGCACGTGATTTCACCCTAATAGAGCATTTTACAGCATCCAAAACGGACACCGGATCAAGCTTATACGTAAATTTGGTTATTTTTAGTTAAAAGCGACGACCTTTAAATCTTAATAAATGCACGACCGGGCGTCCGATTGATGAACGGTCTGCACCCCAACATCCAGGAGAACATCCTAGATGATGAAGAGGAAAGCATTTTAAGGGACAACCCTCATCTGGTCTCCCTATTCAAATTGGACATGGATGGCATTGTTTTCCGGTCTGAGACCAAGGTGTTAATGGTTCACCCGAAGATCTTGACCCAGATTCAAGCATTGCAATGGCAAGCAAGATGGCCAATGATCAACTACTCAAGGCCTTTTTGGCCCGCAGAGGTAGCACATGAACAAGAAATGCAGACTATTTGCCGTCTCGCAGGGTCAAAGAAGACGACTTGGAGGACATGGAGCTGGGATCACACGAGCAGTCTTGGATAGTCTTGGTCAACGCGCACGAAGCTAAGTACGAGCCTAAAAGTACATACGTGGATGTCTTCACTTGGAATTACACAGATATGAAGGGGATTGATCCTTGCTTTCATCAGCACCAGATTAATTTGACGGAGGATTTTGCTCCAATCCGACAGCAGCATTACTGGATGAATCTAAATTATGCAAAGTAAGTGAAGGAAGAACTTGATAAGTTACTAAAGGTGGGATTCATCTACCCAGTTGATAAGGCAAGTTGGCTATCCCCTGTCATGATCGTGTCAAAGAACGGGAAGCTGCGGGTATGTGTCGATTACAGAAAATTAAATGTCGTCTCAGTATTACAGATCCATTTCCTTTACTATTTACAAATTCTCTCCTTGATGCTATGGTGGGCCATGAAATTTGCTCCTTCCTTGATGGGTTTAGTGGCTATAATCAAGTCCAAATGGCCTAGGAAGATTGGGAGAAAATGGCATTCGTCACCGAATGGGGAGTTTTTGCCTCCAACGTGATGACGTTTGGCTTGAAGAACGCTCCCGACGGCATTTTGACGTATGGAATACATGAGATTTTTTATGAATATCCCACCACCTTCATGAGAGTTTTCCTAGATGATTTCAACATCTTTGGGACAAAGGCAGAGCACTTGCATCATTTATGGCTCTATTTGGAGAAATGCAGGAAGGCCCGGCTTAGTTTGAATCCGACAAAATGTGGCTTTGCTGTCATTACTAGAGGGATTTTATCGGGCCATGTCATATCCAAGGAGGGTTTAGCGGTCGAGCCAGGGAAAAAAAAGGTCATCCAATAGTTGCCAACCCCAGTTAAATTCGAAACAACTATCCTAGTTTTTAGGAAAGATCTGGTGGCATAGCCAGTTTCTGTGATATCTTGCGGATGTAGCTCACCCGTTACATAACCTCATGAAGCAAGGGGATTGTTTTTGTGTGGTCGGAAGAATGTGTACATGCATATAGCCAACTAAAGAACATGCTCAGCTTGGCACCTATTTTGGTGGTCCCAGAATGGTCCAAGCCTTTCCATGTCTTTGTGGATGCTTTTGATGTTGCCCGTTAGCTGCACTTTGATACAGGCCTCACCCACCAACGGGTGGTACTGGCCTATCTACTATGTCGGTCGATTACTCTCGAAAGCTCCACCACTGAGAGCGGGAGGCTTTAGGCACGATTTACTCAGCTAATAAGTTCTAGAACTATTTATTAGGTAATGAATTCATGTTCCATGTGGATCATCAAGCTCTGTTATACCTGGTGAATAAGCCCAATTTGACAGGAAAGTTGGCATGTTGGATGCTATTACTGCAGGAGTTTACTTTCTAGATCTAGCACACTTCGGGGAAAGAGCATGTGGTAGTTGATTTCTTATCTTGGTTGGAATCCAACGAAGCCTCGATTGGTGTTCCAGATCAGTTCCCAGATGCCGATTTATTCAAGATTGACACCTCCAGTGATTGGTATGACAACACGCTCATATTCTTGGTCAAAGGCACCTTTTCGATGACAATCACAAAAGACCAATGAAAGAAGCTGGCCTTAAGGCAGTAAGATGTTTACAGTAATAGAGCTGGACAACTTTATAAAATGGGGGTTGATAAGATTCTTTGTCGTTTTGTACCGGCTCATGAGGACAGCAGGTGGCACTGCTGCAACAAGAAGCACATCAGGGCATCACGGGTGGCCATTTCTTCAGAGAAATTATAGGCATGAAGATCTTTCAAGCCAGACTCTGGTGGCCCATCGTCCTTAAGGATTCATGGAAGTTTGCTCTCGGTAACGTGATGTCTACCACCAACAACTTGGCGAGCTTGCAACAGTAGATCACATGCCTCATACCCTGGTGCTTCCCTTAGAGACTTTCCAAAAGTAGGGGATAGATTTTGTGGGACCTTTTGACAAGCTAGCAGCCTGGTTTACCATCGAAAATAATTACATCATTGTGCCGATGGATTATTGCACAAAGTGGGTAAAGAACAAGCTCTTTGCGAGACAATCGAGCAAAATCAATATCTAAGTTTCTGTATGAGATGATCGTGACTCGTTTTGGACGCCCTATTGAGCTGGTTAGTGACCAAGGAGGACACTTTCTGAATAACGTTATCCGAAGTCTAATAGAGCATCACATGATTATTCATAAGAAGTCTACAGTATACTACCCCCAGGAGGCTAATGGACAAGCAAAATCCACCAACAAGGTGTTGCAGAAAATAATGAAGAAGGTGGTGAATGAGCATCACACCGACTGGGATCAGAAATTGCACTCGGCATTATGGGCTTTCTGGACAGCCTATAAGGTGGCTACAGGTCTTATGCCCTTCTCTCTCATATATGGGCCAGAGGCAGTCATACCCATGGAGTTCATTGTCCCAAGTCTGCAGGTGGCAGTCCTAGAACGCCTTTCTCCAGAAGACTCCTTGGCTCATCAACTAGATTAGGTTATGGCATTAGATGAGCACCGGACGCAAAGCTCTTGGAGTGCCAAAGTTATGTAGCGTAGAGATGAAAGCTTTGGGTGGATCGTAATACAAAATACAAAATCGTTGAGATAGGTGATTTTACTTTTTCACTCACAGATCAGGCCCCACCCTAGAAAACTCAAACTACGATGTATCGGTCCTTACCGGATTTGCAGCAAAATTAGGCAGTGGTACATTTGTTTTGGTCACCATTGATGGCGTGAACCTGCCAAAAGCCAGCTAATGGATTTCAGCTCAAGCCTTATTATGGGCCTATGTCAGCTTCTCATGAATGGGAGGAAGCTGTATCCAGAGGCAATACACACACCATGATCCAAATCATTGTTTGGTCTGGATGGTCTGGCGTCCGTGGTCTGGCGTCCGACAAAGTTTGGGGTATCTCAGATATAGTGGGCATCGTGGAAGTCTCGCAGGTGGCCATTTCCGATGAAATATTCATAGTCTCTCCCATGTTAGCATCTTCTATTATGTTCTATTTCCGGCGGCCTACATGGGTGTCGCTCCTATGGTGGATAGGGTGGCAAAGCTAACAAAGTCGCTGGATACAATTGTTATACAGAGGATTGCATGACCGCCGAGAGGAGAATTGTACCCTTCGTTTAAACCGCAATGACACGACTATGGCTTGGGCAATTTGTGAGAAGTATCTGTAGCTTTATCTTCCTTGGCTCAGCTTCTTGGTTCACTTATCTGCATAACTATCTTCCCTTTGTCTTCAACAGGTCAATCTTTGAAGATTCTCTAACATTTTCTCCTGCACGCCCTCACACCCACCTCGGCTATCATGATGGTGGAGTTCGAAAACCTATAGACCCTGGAGGCCATGCTGGTGCCTTCCCAAGAATACTAGATATAACAGGTTGGGTTGTACGATTTTGTACGCCTACCTTGGGAGAAGTGGCAGAGAAACTCGAAGGAGTTTCATGGCTACCGCAACAACATGAGGCGATTCCAAAGCCCGACGGCGGCGGCATGGAGGAGATTACACACCGGAACGTTACTCGAAGATCTTGCCTGCGCTTCCTGGTGCAGATGGTGGCCAAAACACATCATTCCACTCATGCTTCCAAACATATTGTTGGGTGGATGATTGTTGCAAAAACCGGAAGTGTTGTTCCCTAGGGCACGCTCCTCCATCAAAAACCTATCAACTGACATCAAGAAGACCATGGTGAACAACAAGAGTAAGATTTCCCCTTGCTTAACCGTCCTCTTTCAGAGTGTTCAACCAATGGCGATGGCGACCAGAGGAGGCACATTTGATAGCATCACGGGAGGAAACACTTACCCTGCAGGACATCTCAATGTTCGAGAAGCGTAAACGATCTGGCCGATGAGTCTCCGCTAAAGACATGAAGTGGCCGCCGAGAAGTATGCAGCAATCAACTGCGAGTAAGGCATCTGTCAGGCTCTACAGTAGGTAAGGGTGGCAGTCGAGTAGCACCTCTTTTCATCAATCTGGAGGAAGACAGAGCCACTGGTAAGGAGCAATAGGAGGTTCCCTCAGTTGGTGAACAAGCTCAACAAGTTACTATCCAGACGTCTAAAGGCCTGTCATAGTCTGATATTGAGAACATGGTGAAAGATGTTAAACCATCGACCGAGAATGCATAGCAGATTACAGTAACTCCAATGGTTCAACCCTTAGACCAGGACAGGGAAGAGGGAGAGTCAATTCCCCTAAAATTATTTTCCAAGCCGAAGGTTAAGGCTGAACGGCTTCGACTAATCTTCAAGCTGCAGCGGCTCCCCCACCATTCCCTATTGTGCTAAGCCCCAACAAGAATGGATAGGTGCTACTCTGCACTGTCTTTATTCTATGGGTGAGACTGCCTTCTTGTGTCTCTAAAATGAGGAGAACACTATGTCACAGGAGCTGCAGTCTCTCCGCATGATTCACGCGAGCATGATGAACAAAGTAGGTAGTTGGAGCAGCAAAACAGGTGGAACTGGATTCTATCCGATCCATTACGCCCTAGAGAATGTTGATCTTTGGGTGGTGATAGACCTTAAGGAGGCAGAGCTTTTACGACACTCAGAGCATCGAAGGAAAAGCTCTGAGAGGGAAGAATCTTGATAATCTTTTTCTTATTACTGATCTACAAATAGACCTCCAAACATCTTTTGGATCATAAGGAAGGTGTCTGCATACAGCAGGCTGCCCGGACCCACTTAGATATGATCAATTCTTTACGACAATCGGCTGATATAGACAAAGTCAATAAGCATGCCCTCTATGAGCTAGAGTGGAAGCCTTCACTACCATTCAATATGATATGAAGGAGGATCTTTATGAAGTTACCCCAGTTGAGTGGGATGAATGGCAGTTGAGAGGTACAGCAGACATGCAACAACTGTATGAGAGCATGACTCAACAATTACTGGTGGCCTTAGAGCACCCACCCATATAGTGTTTAGCTCTAATACCCCATGGGTCACTCCGACAAAAACTGAATGGTGCCAATACTAGTAGAGGTGCACAGTTCCAAGCCCCAGATGCTGTGACAACTTCTCCTCGGGACCTTCAATGATAACTGGCAGAATTGCAGTCCCAGAAATACAAAGCCAATCAATCAATGACTGAGTTAGTGCTCCTCCGGTCTCAATGCCAAAAGCTTACTCATCAGGAAAAAGATGAACTCTCTGCTCAGATGGAGCAGAGTGCAAATGCCATGGCTACACAGATACGGCACCTTCAAGAGGATCAAGAAATGCTGAGCAAAAGGCTCACTGAGCGAAGCCAGGAGGGTAGAGACCCTTACAAGCTCTTTGACTCAGGAAAAGAATAAATCTGTTGTAGAAGATACATCGATGCACTGGCAACAAGCTCTTCTCAACAAGGAGCGGACCCCCCATAATCGCAATGTTGACCAAAAATATCCCACCAGGTGCACCATACTCAGGGGCTACAGATCTTGATGGAGATTGTGTTCCAGGCAGCAGTAGAATATATTACTTCTTTTGTAGATATTGTTAGCCAAACCTATACCCGGTTGCCAGCCAATTGGAATGATATTAATTCATTTCTTTTGAAGTAGTGTGCTGCTGCTGGTTCTCTCGATGAACTCCCCCTAGAAGATCTCCTTCACCCCGGCATACTACTGGAGGAGATTCTTCTTCCCGCCCCATCAGAAGGGATGCATGTAGGGCCGGATGGCACAATCATTTGGGATCATAATTGGCTCCATGCTCCTACATGCAGCATCGATATAGCATATCACACTGGTGGTCTTTTCATTCTTCTTATTCTATTGACACCTTTGTGTGTTAGAAAGAGAAGTATCCTCAAGCTGCCCCTCTAGAAGAATTTTATCGCACATCGAAGAATAAAAAAGGTCTTGGTTACCCAGATGCTAATGAAGGTGTAGATAACTGATGTGGATTCAATCTTTGGATTGGGAAAATCCAAAGTGTTAATAAGTTTTCATACATTTATATTTCCATTTATAGTACTTAGTTGGCAGGATATTACTCCAATTGGCAAGTGCCTCTTCATGTCTATCTTTGTATTCCTATAAAACAGTCCTATGGGATACTCCTATGGGATACACAATGCAATGAAATGTTCAAAAGTTGTATGAGCAATTATTATCTTAACATGATGATGTTTAAGTCTTTATCTATATTATATTATATAATTCTTTCAATCTCTAATGATGTTTCTAGTAGTTAAAGTAAAAACATTAAGTGTTACCCAACAACACTGTAATGTAGAGCTTTTGTAAGCTCTTTAGTATTAAGCCTATAAACTTTCTTTTTTTTAAAAAAAACTTAGCATACGGTGGAAAAGGAAAGAGCTTAATAAGCTTCACAATATAAAGCTTATAGGTTTTTTTTAAAAGCTTTAATAGTAAAGCTTGTAAAGAAAAGCTTCAAATATTTTCAAAACAAACCCGGCTAGGGCACAACAAGAAAGAGAAAATCACGCAAATCGCAAAGAGAGAGGAAAGGAGAATTTGCCGGTGATGGTCACCGAAGAGACGGACAAGGCAAAAACAGTCGGCGCAACGAAAAGAGAGAGAGAGAGAGAGAGAGAGAGAGAGAAGGGCGGCTAGCACAAAATAGAAACTAAAAGAATAAATTGGCACAACGTGCACAAAGAGAGGAAAAGATTTCAAAACCTTTCTTTGGAAAAACTCTTAAAAGGAAATATGGAATCCCCTCCACCATCTAATATGGATTTGCTAGGTTATCAAGCTCTTCAATTCTGAAATTAGAAGAGTGATGCTAAAACCCTACTCATTCCATCCATATGGTTGGATTTTGGAGAGGGTAAAGGAATCAAAAAGTGGTGGTTTTGTGGTTTTAGAAGGAGGTTTTCAAAAAGGTGGTGGAGAAGAGATATTATCCAATGGTTAAAAAAGGTGGTGGAGAAGAGATATTATCCAATGGTTAAAACTTATTTCTTTATACCCTTCCACTATTCTCAATCAATTTCTTGACAATGTCCCAATTCTTTGGCCTTCCCGTGTGCAAGTATTCCTTCTTTGATCAATGAAGCTTCTGTATTTACCAAAATCAAATCCTTGGCCTTATTTGCTTTAAATAATTGTGTAAACTTTGCTTTTGGATTTTTCTTCAAAAATCCTTCTCCTTGAGTGGTCCCCAAAGTTTTAATACCATTGTCAAGACCTTCATGAGACTTGGAGAAGAAATTCTAATTATCAAGCACAAAAATTAGAGCATAGCATAGACTACACAAATTAAAAGCATAAGCATTAATAAACAAAATTAAATAAACAAGAGAACTAGAAAATAGGAAAGAGATCATCGTCAATACAAGATTGGGTTGAATCTCCCCTAGATAAGTGTGGCTTTTGTACCAGTCACCCATATGTATATTTATTAGAAAGCTTGCTTTTCAAAAGATAACTCTAAAACAAAGCACACGTGCTTTTGAGTTTTTGAGCATAAAAGATCTACAAAAATATAGAAAGCTACAAATATAAAGTCTTGGGCCTACCAAATGTAGTCATATTTGGTAGTGATGTGTGTGAACACACACTAGGACCAGCCGGGACACTTTTTCGTATATGTGAACACACACTAGGACTAGTCGGGACACTTTTTCCCTCTTTAGGAAGTTTTTTCCTCTATGCTAGTATACACCCATGTTGGGGTATACTTATCATCTTTGTACAACACACATTCATTATCTATCTATCATCTCATTGTAAGGTTTCCACTTTTAAATTTGTACTCATGAAAGTTGGTCTTTGGTGGATTGTGAGTGGAAGGTTGAAGTTTCCCGGATCGAAAGGAGAAGAGAAAAGTTTTTATCTTTAAAGAGATGAGAGAACCCTAGACATCATTGTAGTTTTATCCATCATATTGCATTGAAAGAAAATATGAAAGGAGCATAAGATGAACTAGAGATGCTTGGTGCCAAAAAAAAAAAAAAGAGAACTCTAAAATTAGTCTAAAAATTAAGTTTTTTGGATTAGACATCAAAGAAAGTGAGTCACTTCAATCTCACTTAGATAAAATGAAAAGTGTTATGTAAAAACTTGTGTGTGTTGGATCTCTAGTGGATGAAGAGTAAGGTTAATGATTTGGAGTTAATATATCAGCAAAAGTCATGATCGCTACCCTATTTTCAACATTTGGAGTTAATATATCAGCAAAAGTCATGATCGCTACCCTATTTTCAACATTTGGTATCAGAGCATACACTCCTCGCCCCTGTGATGTTGACTACCCTTCACCCCGAGTTGTCTGTCTTCTTGAATCAGATTAAGGAGCTCTTTTGGGAGAAAAAAGAGGACCATGAAGTACACAGTACTTTGTCCTAAAGTTGTTCAATTAAATTTTTATTCTAGGCACGTTTTGGGGGCCGTTCGTGCGGTTTTCGGTTTTCTACAGACATCTTCAGGGATCAAATTTGCACTGTTCTTCATCGGATTCTAGAGTAGTTTTGTTATGTCTACTACAGATAGGTGTGCAAATATACGAGAAAGCATTAATAGACATTCATGAGACACACTGGGTCTTTTCTACATCAATCTCTATATCTTACAAGTAAAATTTCTACTCACTATACTTTGCCTTTGTTTCATACACCTTGTAGGTATCCACCATTGCAGCAGTGACCAACCACGTTAGTTGTATATCAAAGGAGCAGTCATCACTTTGAAGGTTGCATGACTACTCGCTTAGGTATTATTAGAAATGGAAGATAGTGATGTATTTAGATATTATCTACTACTAAAAATAAGCTTGACAGGGCCAACTATCCTTTATGGTCTTGTATGATGCAGTATGAATTGGTAGCCAAAGAGTTGTGTAATGTTGTGGTTGTCGATAATGAGAAACATCCTAGTTCCTCTAATAAAGATGATGCAAAAGGCACATCTGCAAACACTGGCTCAGTTTCACATGGTGCTTTACCACAGCATAGAATACCTCCTACATAGGGACAAACAAAGTGGGATGGAAGAGATGCGCAGGCACATGCATCATTCCTCACATTTGGTCATGCAAGACTACTAAACATACTTGGGATGCACTTGCATCATTGTACCAGGTACGTGATGAAGAATGTGTTGCTTATATACACAAGCAATTAGATTCAAAACATATAGATGGTCGATGGATAGTTTCCTTACAAAATCAAGGATTTTAAAGAGCAGTTGGCCAATGTTGATGAATGTGTTTTTGGACTCGTATCAAGGTTTTTTTTTCGGACTCATGTGATGAAAGGCGATACAAATTCCTTGATGTTTAGGAATTGTTTTCTATGCTCTTGTAAAAGAAGAGCAATCCAAAAAAATCAGATTTGTCATGCATACAAGAGATTAGGCTTTTACTGTGCCAGTCACAACAAAGAGGCAAAGGTAAATCCTTTCCTTAGAGTGGTTTCAAGCTGAAATCAGAGTCATCAAGCAAGTCCTCCAGAGACAAGGAAGGCAACAAGCCAAATAAAAAGGGCAAATGTAACTATTGCAGAGGAAACTGGTCACTACATTAATGAGTGCAAGAAATGGTTGGAGAAGGAGAAAAAGAAAAACTTAGGTTTGGTTGTAGCTGATGCGTTAGCATCTAATGCAAAAGACAAAGAATCTAAAAACTATACACATAACGATTGGGCTTTATCGGGGCAGTGCAGCTTTGACCCTGTGCATAAGAATGTATGCATAGCTGTTATTACAAATGTACATGTCTGGTATTTTAACAGTGGTGCTAGTAAGCATATTACTTCTCATCACAGTTTGTTCTCATCGCTTGAATCTTCTCCCACAAGGAAAAATTTTTACCTATGCAAAAAAACAACTCCTCATATCATGTAAAAGGAGTTGGTAAAATTATTCTCACTACTACAAATGGGAGAACAATCATACTTTCAACTGTATTATATGTACTAGGGATCAAGAAGAACTTGTTATCTATTTATGCCATTACTAAGACACTGGCTTAGTGGTTGAGTTTGTGGATGAAAGATGTATTGTTCATGATCATAGTGATGACAATAAAATTGTTTCTTTTGGTACTTTGTTTCATGGCCTTTACAAGCTAGACGCAAAGCTAGACGCATATGAAAGACAAAGGCATGCTATATATATAGTTTCTGCCACCCACCACAAAGGCACTAGGTGAAGCTAAGCTATGGCATGCACTCTTTGGTCACTTGAACTTTGATAGTTTGTTATGTTTGCATAAACATGACATGGTGTCTAAGCTGCCACATCTTGAAGCCCCTATCAAACATGTTTTTGATGAGGGCTATATTCTTGGAAAAATGCAGCGATCATCATTTCCCAAAGATGGTTTAGTTAGAGTTGTCCAAAAATTACAGCTTATACATAGTGATGTGTGTGGTCCTATGAGCTCCCTCTATGAGGACACCATTTATTGGGGGCTACCTCTATTTTGTCGCATTCATTGATGATTATTCCAGACATACCTCGGTATATCCATTGAAACATAAATCAGAGGTTTTTATGTGCTTTAGGAACTTAACTACTACTGCTATGGTTCAAAATGCTTTTGTAAGTAAGATTGGTACCCTGCGTATTGATCGAGGGGAGGGAGTATATGTCTAAGAAGTTTCATGTATACATGGCTAATCATGGGATAAAACACCAATGTATTGTGCCCGATACATGTTGGAATTAGGGTTGCGGGAAAGCACACTAGAATGATGGGCGTATATACAAGCCAGGGAAAAAAACCTCCTAAGAAGGGAAAAAGTACCCCGGTGGTCCTAAGTGTGTTCACACACATCACTGCCTATATATATGGCAACAAATCTCCCCTGGGAGGAGTGATGGTGTGAACGAGAGCTGGCACTCATGTATGGGAAGTGCCATGCCCAAAGTAGATCAGTCCACAAAGGGAGCAAGCCCAAAGCTTTGCGGAAAGCTTCAAACTTCTCACGAGGAAGCGCCTTTGTAAAAAGATGGGCGAGGTTGTCCTGTGTTGGCACATATGCCAAGCTGATCTCTCTTGCTAAGAGTCTCTCCCTGACATAGTGATAATACACCTCAATGTGCTTTGTGCGAGCATAAAAAACTAGGTTTCTCGCAACTACCAATGCGCTCTGACTGTCAGTGTAGATAGAGGTGGCAGACTCCTTTCCAACACCCAAGTCAGCCCACCGTCTGAGCGCCACACACTCAACCATAGCTGTGAAAGCTGCCCTGTACTCAGCTTCACAACTAGAAGTGGCCACAGTAGGTTGCTTGTTGCTCAACCAAGATATGCATGAGCTACCGAGCATGAAACAAAAACCACTTGTGGACACTCTTGTGTCATAGCAACCAGCCCAATCTGAGTTCGAAAAAGCATGTAAATCTGATGGCAACGATTTTCCCTTGGGATAAAACAACCCAAGATGTATGGTGCCACTCAAGTAGCAAAGATGCGTTTAACTGCCTTCCAATGCTGAGACCCTGGGCTATGCATAAACTTGCTCACCTGCGAGACTGCAAATTGAATGTCCGGCCTCGTAATGCATAAATGAGGCAACCAATAGCTCTCTGATAGAGTGTGACATCAAAGTGATCTCCAGCATCATGAAGACTCAACTTCACACCTGTCTCCATTGGAGTAGCAATAGGCTTGCAGTCTTCAAGGCCAAATCTCTGCAACAATGTCTCAATATACTTTATCTGATATAAAGCAATACCTCCATCACACTGCTTAAATTGTATCCCCAAATAATGACGCAAATGTCCCAAATCTGACATCACAAAAGAGGCATTCAAATCAGCCTTAAAATCAACAATATGACTCTCATTGGTCCTGTGAGCGGCATGTAATCGACATAGAGAGCAATGATCAGATGTACATCATCCACACGTTTAACATACAAAGTGCTTTCTGTTGGACTATTCTGAAAACCATGTGCAGTCAAATATGCATGTACCTTTTCATACGAAGCTCATGGAGCTTGCTTTAAACCATACAAAGCCTTTTTCAACCTGCACACTTTGTTTTCCTGCCCTCTTTGAACAAAACCACGATGCTGCGATACATACACCTCCTCATGCAAATCTCCATTCAAGAACGTAGTGTTTATGTCCAACTGATGTACATTCCAACCATTATGAGCTACCAATGCACAAATGCTATGAATGGTAGTCATACGACAAGTGGGAGCAAAGGTCTCATCAAAATCAATGCCCTTTTCTTGAACATAACCCTTTGCAACAAGTCTAGCCTTATAGAGCGATCAACACTGCCATCTGGCTTTTGTTTCAACTTAAAAACCCACTTATTCACTTTGCATTGCAGCCAACTAATTTTTTGATTTTTGTGCCTCATCAAATGAAAGAGGTTCTTCCTCTTCACACATACTAGACACAGCCAAAGCATAACAATCTGATGCATAAGAGGCATGCTGAAAAACTGAACGAGTACGACTAGACATAGGTGCATCAATTTTACTATCACGCAAGGTTTGCACCAGCCATTTAGGCATACCTCTAGCCTGCTCATTTTCAGATAAATTACATCTTGTAAATCTGCATCAGAAATAGGCTGATCTCTGATGTCATTTGAAATCTGCATAGGCTGAATATTTGCCTCATTAGGACTTACATTTGAATTCCCACCTGTAAACAGAGGCAACAACGTATCAAATACATCCCGTGAGCTCACACCTGTCTCTTTGGTACATGATAATAAAGGTTGCACAGCATCTTCCACAAAAAAACATCTCGACTAATCAAGATACGCTTTGACTGCGGATGATACAATCTGTAACCCTTGCTCTCAGCACTGTAGCCAACAAAAATGCATTTGACAGCCTTATCATCCAATTTTCTACGTTGTTGCACAGGCACTAAAGCATAGGCCAAGCAACCAAAGACACGCAAGTGACCAATAAAAGGTTTCATGCCATGCCAAGCTTCGTATTATGGAGTAACAGACTGCAAGGCCTTAGTGGGACACCTGTTGAGTACATATGCAGCACACATGATAGCCTCAAGCGGGCAACAACAAATGCCTGATCAACTACACGCTGCCTAGCCCTATTTTGTATGGACTGCACTTCTTGCAAGAGCTTGTTGACTAAAGTATCATACTTGACAACATCAGGTCTATCCTTAGTAACAAGTCTCCACGTGGAAGCAAAAGTCTGATATGACTTAGGTAAAGCATCAAGAACAGCCTGCACAAGAGAATGATCAGGAATAATCTCACCTGTAGAAATCAATTGTTCCTTGAGATCTTTAATCTCAGCAAGAAAAACATTCATGTCATCATCTTCCTGCATAATCTTCGATTCTAGCTCTTTACGCAGGTAAGAGATTTTTGCCTCGTTAGCTCTTTACGACCTGCATACAAACCAGTTAGAATATCCCAAGCCTGTTTTGCTGTTTTAGCTGAACGAATATGTGGAGTGATGTTACGTTTGACGGAAAGTGCAATCAAGGCATGAGCCTATGTATCTTTACCATCCCAACGAGCTTGTTCAGTACAGTGGGTAAAACAGCAGCAACAGTAGAGCTACTAGAACCTGCAACATCCTCAACAGATCCTACATCCACAGAACCTGGACGTACATCCATATGTTGCACAATGTTCCACACTCCTTTTGCAACCAAAACATGCTGCATCATGTATGCCCAAAGTGGGTAGTTGCTGTCTCCATCCAATTTGTCATCATCAGTAGAGAACATGCGAAATACATCATTGCTATTATCAGCCATGGCCACTGACTGAAACTGATGCAAAAGCTACCTGTAATGAAGCAAAGACTGAACAGAAAACAACTCGTGCTATGTAGCACGGTCCACAATAGAATACGTATGCCTATTTTGCAGAAAACTGCACTGTCAAAATTTTTGCACAAAATGACGAAAACACCTGTACAGAACTTGTAATGCAAAAACGGAGCCCAAAACGACCTCAAATGCAATTTCTGAGAACGAAGCGCTCGTGAAAGCTCACCTCAATCGGAGAACGTGAGTCGGAGGGTGCTAGCGGCGTAACCCTAGGAGCCAATGCCTGCTCTGATACCAATTGTTGGAATTAGGGTTGCAGGAAAGCACACAAAGCTTGGAGAAGAAGAAGCAAGAATGCACACAACACAGTGTATTAGATTGTGTCAATGTACAAAGATTAGTTAGCCCTAGAATGATGGGCATATATACAAGCCAGGAGAAAAAACCTCCTAAGGATGGAAAAAGTGCCCCGGCGGTCCTAAGTGTGTTCACACACATCACTGCCTATATATATGACAACAATACACCTCAACAAAATAGTGAAGTTGAACATAAAAACATGTCTCTTATAGAGATGGCACGTTGTATAGTCAAAAGTTAGGAGTTACCTCATGGTTTTTGGCTAGAAGCAGTCATGTGTGAAAGATATGTTTTAAATAGGTGTCATACAAAGGCTTTTCATACAATTATGCCTTTTGAAGCTTGTAATGGTAGAAAGTCCTTTGTGGCTCACTTGTGCATTTTTTGTTGTCTTGCTTATGCACTTGTGCCTGAGCAACTTCGTAGCAAGCTTGATGATACAAATGTTAAAAGTATTTTTGTGGGGTACAGCTCGGAAAGTAAAGGTTATCGTCTCTATCATCCTACTACCAAGTGGATTCTTGTAAGTAGAGATGTATTTGTGGAAGATGCAATTTAGCCCTTGATTTCATATAAAAAATAGCAAAATGTATGTTCAAAAGACATATTCTACATGAGTTTGACACTCTCCTTTCATTGTTCAATGCAAGACACATTGACATAGAGCATTTGGGAAATCAAAGAAATGTTAAAACTTTAGCCCACACATGTTACAAATCAGAATGTTTTTTAGCCCACATATTAATCTATTGATGAGGCAAATGTGGATGATGTAGTTGATGAGGAAACAAGGAAAATTGAGGAGTCAAAAAGAAAGCCAAAATGGTTGGTGGTGCAAACACTACGTGACAGTAAATCAGCCACTTCTTTACCTAGCAAAACACGTGCAGTTCTCACCATGCATCTCATGTTGATATACAAGCTATGCTCTTATTGCTAGTTTATGTGATAAAGAGGAACTTGTCTCCTTTGATGAAGCAAAGGAATCTAGAAATTGGATGAGTGCTATGCAATTTGATTATGATTTGATACTCAAAAATGATACATGGGATTTGGTAGACTTGCCTCTTGGTGGCAAGAATGCTATTGGTCAAAAATGGGTTTGCAAGCTCAAATGTAGAGCAGACGGCGATACAAAGCTAGGCTTGTTGTGTAAAGAGTGATGCGTAAAAGAAAGGCATTGACTATGGTGAAACCTTTGCACCCACATGTCGTATGACTACCATGCAGAGTATCATTACATTAGTAGCACATAAAGGTTGGAATATACGTCAATTGGATATCAAAATTGCTTTCTTGAATAGAAATTTGCATGAGAAGGTCTATGTATCTCAGCCTCATGGTTTTGTTTAGAGAAGTCAAGAATAAAAAGTATGTAGACTAAAGAAAGCTTTATATGGTCTTAAGTAGGCCCCGAGAGCATAGTACAAAAAGATACATGCATACTTGGTTACACAGGGTTTTTGCAATAGCCCGTGATGACAGTATCCTCTATATTAAGAGGACTAAGGATGTTTTATGGACCGTTGCACTATTATTTGGGCATTAAGTTTTGGCAACATAATGATGGCATTGTTATGATGCAGAGGAAATACATAGGTGCATTGTTGAAGAGGTTCAATCTTGAAGACTGTAAACCTATGGCTACACCTATGGAGTTGGGTTTATGACTAAGTCTTGAAGATGTAGGTGACTCTTTTGATGATGCTAACTTGTATCAAGAAGCTGTTGGATACCTTATCTTTTTGTGTAACACCAGGCTTTATTAAAAGACTAAGGTCATGTAAAAGGGTAGGAGAAGGGTGTGTGTGTGTGAATGGACTTATGGTCCACTAGCTCACCTATTTAAAGGCAAAGCTAGAAGGCATTTGGTATGGTGCAAAGGCCAAGTTGTATGTCTAAGCAACTTAATAAGCAAGATCTCTTCTTGTATTTTGGGGTCTCTTTCCTCCACATGTTTGAATCTAGCATGAGCACCACGTTTTTTCAACATGGTATCTAGAGATTGGGTAGATTAGGTCACACTTTTTGTGGTCTAGACTAGGTTATTCTACATCCTATTTTTTATGGACTTGAACCCCTTGCCAGTGGAGGAGCTCTAGCATGCAAAGGAGGCCAAATCTTCTCACGCTTTCTTCTTAGCAAACCTTTAGCGCACCCGGGCGCATAGTTTCGTATGGATAATTAGTGGCTTTGGTCTCTCTAAGCCGCGGCGTTGAGCTCTGAGCAGGCCGGCATAGTTTTTTTACAGCCGTCAATGTCGTATAACAATTTACCGTCTGTGGGCGATGCTAAGTCACACAATCTTAGGGCTTTTGAAGCCCATAGTCTGAAGGGTCTCCATTCAATAGATGAGTTGCAATGCATGCCCGACGTGCACGTAAGAGCCACAAAACCAAGGCTGCCCTGTTACCTAACCAAAATCTCCAAAATTTTCTAGTTTTCTTCTTAATAAATCAACCCATTAACACTCTTGTAATCTCCCTTCAATACCCAATGTCAAAGGAAAACACTCAAATTAAGAAGTTCTCAAGAGAGGGCTTCCACACTTGGCAAGTTCTTGTCAAGTATAAGATGATGTCCAAAGGTTTTTGGCCATTCATTTCCGGCACTAAGGTTATTGATCAAACTAAGGCTGAAGATATTGAAGATGATGAGAGGGCACAAGCCATCATCATGCTCCATCTTGAGATGATCATCATGTGGACCAGCTTCCGACGACTACAAAGGAGAAATGGGATGAGCTCGACAAGCTCTATGGAGCTCGTGGTAAGAAGTCCAAGATCTCACTTAAAATTGAATTTTTCAGCTTGGAGCTCAAAGAGGGAGAGGGAATTAGAGCCTTTATCTCTCATTTGAAGGGCCTTATGGCTCAACTTGCATCAGTGAATGCGAGAATGGATAAAGATGTTGCAGTGGGTAGTTTTGTTAAAAGCAGTCAAGAAGGTGTACCCCACCTTAGTCCCACCACCTAAAGAACATACCTAATCCCACCCTTGAAGGAGTCATTCAATCTTGTCTTGATGAAGAAAAGAGGCCAAAGGGAGGAGCTGAATCTTCAAGTGCAACAACTTCATCGAATATCGAACAAGCCTTGTCACATCAAGGTATCAAAGTAAGGTGTGTCCATTGCAAAAAGGTGGGTCATTTGGTAATTGTTGGATCAAATATCCCAACAAGATGAAATGTAACAAGTGCAAACAAATGGGACATATCACTTCTAAATGTCCTAAAACAAAGAGTCAGAGGCTAACTTTGCATCAGCCTCTAACTCCATTGAGCACTTGTTTTAAATCTCAATGTAACAACACCTATATTCCTAACCTTGTATGCCTAATGTTATAAAGGCAACCTATGTCTAATACCACCTATTCCAATTATTTCATAGTTGGTATTGAGGGGGGGTATTAAAAGACTAAGGTCATGTAAAAGGGTAGGAAAAGGGTGTGTGTGTGTGTGAATGGACTTATGGTCCACTAGCTCACCTATTTAAAGGCAAAGCTAGAAGGCATTTGGTATGGTGCAAAGGCCAAGTTGTATGTCTAAGAAACTTAATAAGCAAGATCTCTTCTTGTATTTTGGGGTCTCTCTCCTCCACATGCATGAGGCACCACGTTTTTTCAATAGGCTTGACACTCAGTATTATATGGTCTCAATATTGAGCAGACTTATGCATAGCTTAAGAACAAAGCATTGGCAATCTATCAAACAAGTGTTCCGTTTACTAAAAGGGCATTAAGAACTTTCGGTTATTTTTTCCCAAGGGGGGTAAATCACAGCTGCATGCATTTATAGAATTAGACTAGGTTGGATGTTATGACACACAAGTGTCCACGAGTGGCTTTTGCTTTCACCTTGGTGATTCATGTATATCATGGCTCAACAAGAAGTAACCCACTATGGCCACTTCTAGCTATGAAGTAACCCACTATGGCCACTTCTAGCTATGAAGTAACCCACTATGGCCACTTCTAGCTATGATGTTGAATAGAGGGCCACGTTTACAGTTGAGTGTGTTTGGTTGAGACACGTTATTAACTGATTTGGGTATTCGTGTCCTCAACCACTACCATCTTCAATGACAGTAGTCAGAGCACTATGGAAGTTGTGAGGAATCCAGTTTTTTCATGCTCGCCCAAAGCATATTAAGGTGAACTATCATCATGTCAAGGAGAGATGCTTTGTAGGAGAAATCAACTTGGCTTATGTGCCAACACAAGATAACTTGGCGGATTTGTCCATGAAGGCTCTCCCATGAGAGAAGTTTAAAGCTTTTCGCAAAGCTTTAAACTTACTTCCCTTTGGGGACTAGTCTGGGCTCCATATCATAGTCCAGCGACCATGGCACATCTATGTACTTCTAGTGCCAACTCACCCCATGTTTACATCATCACTCCAGGGGGGATTTGTAGTCATATTTAGTAGTGATGTGTGTGAACACATTAGGACCAACCGGGACACTTTTTTCCTTTTTAGGAGGTTTTTTTCCCATGCTAGTATACACCCATCTTGAGGTATTCTTATCATCTTTGTATATCACACATTCATTATCTATCTATCATCTCATTGTGTGCTCCCTCGAGCTTCTCCACTCTGTGTGTGTGTGTATTCTTGCAACCCTATTTTCAATACCAAAAGTATAAAATACTAACTAGTATGTACAAAGGTTTAAGACCTTAGCCTTACAAAAATATTAATGCTGAAATATGAAACCATAAAAGGTGTTCACATGTCTTCCAAAATATCTCATAGTGTTCCAACACGTTCCACCCATGATTATGCATAATGTGCCACTCAATCATCACCTACATCCAAAATAATATGTCACTGGCACACAACTATTAAACACATTAATCCTAACTATATCATAACAATGCACATAACTAATCAAACACATTAATCCTGGTAGATGATATAAATAAAAGGTGCATCCAAAATAAAATATTCTGAAAAAAAATAATGGGCGTCCCCATAGAGGTCATGACTAACATCAAACACCATTATTGAGAGCTTTCATGGCATCCAATCATTCTTGTTGCTTCTTTGATATTGGCAAGGCAATGTGTATATAGTTAATTATCCGTTAACTCCTTATCCAGAAAGATACTTAGGATTTGAGAGTTTTTAGAGGAGTCGAGAGATGAGGGAGATGAGGGCATGGGTTTAGACAACCTAAATACCAACTACACAACATTATGTTTACACCATTTTGAGCCCACTTGTATTTTGAACCATCTCTTGATTATATATTTTGATGTAATGATTCAAGGGATTTAGCTACTGTATTTGGCCAAGTGAGTCTTTTTTGAGTCCATGTAAAGAGACTAATGTTATAAGACCTTGATGTTTTAAATATGTCTATTAAATTATTATTATTTTCCATTGTGTGAATACACACATACTATGAACACACATTCTTACACATAATAGAAGACTACGGATCAATCACATAAGGATCAATCACATAGAGGTGGATAGAGAGAAGAAGCTTATGCATACAAGAGGGATATTATAATCAAACCTATCTTACAAGTATCCAACCAAGCAAACATGTTTCAATAGAACACTAGCAAGTGGGTAGGGAGAAGAAGGAGAGCTCACAAAAGTATTCTATTACAAGGGAATGAATGTGTATCTCTTAATGTCAAAATTGCAAGTATTCTATTGCAAGGGAATGAATGCATCACTTAATGTCAAAATTTCAAGTATTCTGTTTTGCAAGGTTGAAGAAGGAGGGCTCACAAGTATTTTGTTACAAGGGAATAAATGTGTATCTCTTAATGTCAAAATTGACTTGTATACAAATGACTAGCTTTCACACTAGGCCAACCAAAACTTAAAAATAGTCCATTACCACTAGTTCTTGTCCTAAGGAACTTTGTACAAAAAGTTTGTCACTTCCTTATCAGGCATTAGGGTAAGGCCGATTTAAAAAGTCTAGCGTGCTTCCATTACATGTGGGTGAGAGATGGCAAAGCACCTTATGGTAGGTCAGGTAGGTGAAATCATGTTAACTAACAACTTTGCGTCTTTATGTTTGTTTATTAAGCTATGGAGAAGGTGAGTAACATTGCTAGCTAAGCCTATAATTTTTTCCTTTTTAAAATTTCAAGTTTTTGACCACAATGTACAAGGAAAATCCTAGATTTACAATTATTCTAGAAGCATGGATATTATACCCTCTTGAGCACATGATAACATGGCCATGAATTTTTTTGTTTAGGGATTCTCCCAAAAGGTTAATAAGATGCTTTCCTCGCTAATAGTACTTTAGATCCTCTATATATGAAGGAGCATGTGGACTATCTTAGAGTGTATATCATTGAACATATGATAATAAGCTTCTAAACTTGTTGTTTAAGGATGCTTCCAAATTTTTGAACATACGAAGGATCATATGGGTTATTTTGCTATGTATATCATTGAACATATGATAATAAGCTTGTAAACTTATTGTTTAAGGATACTTCGAAATGTTTGAAGGTGATACTCAAGGTTCCCTAGAGGTTGTTGAATATTTTACTACCTTGGAGGGATCTCATGCATGCCTATGTTCTTTGAAGGACCTCATATCCTTAGTTATAAAAAGAAGACTATGTTAAATTATTGAATGAATGAAAACTACTTCAAATTATGTTTTTGGAATGATAATCACTCTTAATCACACTAGCTAATTCTCTTCTTGGCCTAATGTCATATAAGAGATGTTTTCATTTCTTTTATCTCTCTTCAACCTTTTGGGTTTCTTTTTAGCTAGAGGTTATCAACCTCCTCATGGGTGAAAAGATGCAAGGGGGAGGAGAGCTTGAGCTCTTGCAAGCACATACACACACTCACAAAACCCTAATAGAGAACACACAAGGTGAGAGGCTGAAAATCTTCTTCTCTACTCAACACTCAACACACCATATACAAGAATAAGAGTACTCACAATATGAAAGGTACTCAACCAAATACATACACGGGTTCTCTATAGTGTGAACCCGACTAAATGAGCTGGCGCTATAACTATGCCAGTCTCTAGAATGGCTATCACACAGCCTGTCATCCCACTGGCCGCATATCACCCAAGATCTCACCAACCATGCCAGTGGTGTAAGTGTGGGGCCTATCCCCCAGGCGGGTCATCAGTGGCCACCGCCTCACTAGACAAGCTCGATATCTCAACACTCCCCCTCGAGCTCAACTCCATCTCATGTACACCAAGCGAAGCCCTGAATCTGTGGAGCTTCTCTGTACCCAATGCTTTGGTGAAGATGTCAGCTACGTGATCCTCTGTGCTGACATAAACAAGGTCAAGATCTCCTGCCAAGACCTTCTCTCTGACGAAGTGGTAGTAGACCTCTATGTGCTTTGTACGAGCATGAAAGATTGGGTTCCTGGCCAACTGTATACTGCTAATGTTGTCATAGAAAATGACAACTTGTCTATCCACTGATAGACCCAAATCTGCAAGTCGCTTTCTCAACCAAGCTACCTCACATGCTGCCATAGCAGCTCCTCTGTACTCGGCCTCTGTACTGGATAGAGCAACCGTAGGCTGCTTCTTGCTGCTCCAAGTCACAGCAGCACTCCCCAAAGAAAACATGAATCCACTGGTAGATCTTCTATCTGAGATACTACCAGCCCAATCAGCATCTGTGTACCCATGTACACATATCTCTGTCCCAGTCTCATAGAATAGTCCACAATGCAAAGTAGACTTCACATACCTCAGTATGCGTCTCACTGCATCCAAATGCGGTTTTCGTGGAACCTGCATAAACTGACTCACTAATTCAACAGCATAGCTCAAATCTGGTCTGTCATGTAGATCAAACTTCCTACTATGCACCTATACATAGTAGGATCCTCCAAGATCTCTCGTGAATCTGCACTCAACTTGCCATTTTGATCCAATGGCACAGAAATAGGCTTACAGCCTGTCATACCATACTTGGACAACATGTCCAAGCCATACTGTCTCTGCAGTAATCCAATACCATGTGGTGACCTAATCACCTCAATGCCCAAGAAATATCTGAGCTCCCCCAGATCCTTCATCTCAAACTTCTGTCTTAGCAAGACCTTTACATCAAAGAGCTCTGCATCATGGTCCCCCGTAATGATCAAGTCATCTACATAGATGACAACAAGCACAACCCCTCTATCACCATGTCTCACATATAGTGAGAAATCTGCATTGGCTATATGAAAGCCAATAGCGACAAGATATTCAGAAATCTTGTCAGACCATGCTCTTGGTGCTTGCTTTAAGCCATACAAGGCTTTCTTCAACCTGCAAACATGCTCGGGGTGATCCACATCCTCATAACCAAGTGGCTACAACATATACACCTCTTCTTGCAAATCCCCATGTAAGAATGCATTCTTTACATCCATCTGATGTAAAGACCATTACTTTGACGCAGCCACTGCTATCACAACTCTCACCGTTGCTATCTTGGCAACGGGGCTGAAAGTTTCCTCATAATCAATCCCATATGTCTGCGCATATCCTTTGGCTACCAATCTAGCCTTGTACCTGTTTATGCTTCCATCACTGTTATGTTTAACTTTGTACACCCACTTGCATCCAATGGTGTCACGTAGGCTGTAATGCCTATGATGACCGACGGCAGACCGGATGGCCATGTCCGGGGTTCAGTGGGAGAGGACGCCCATGCGGAGTCATGGGCAGCCAGGCTAGTGTGGACGGCAGGCCACACACTATATAGACTGGGGGATGAGGGGCAATCCTCATTCTTCCTCTATGGCTAGAGTGGTGAGCCAGAGGCCGTCCCCTCCTATGGTAATGCCCGTAAGCGGCGTTACGGGTATGTAACACTGGTATCAGAGCGTGGTTCGATGGGATCGTTAGAGTCCGCGCGTGAACGGGGAACCGGAGCCCACTCGATGGTTTTCAACCATTCATCTTCTCACCCTTATCCACAATGGAGTGTGTGGAGGGAGGCGGCCAAGATTTGGAAGGGAAGAACTCTCTCTCTCTCTCTCTCTCTCTCTCTCTCTCTCCCCGTCACACACAGCAAATGAATTGCAGGTAAGAGCTCGTTTTTTTCTCTCTCTCTCTACGTTGAAGCTTGTGTGCAAAAATTTTTGGTTTGGTGTGGAGGGGCGAAACCAGCCCCACGACCCGTCTCTACTGTGCGTGGGAAGGGCGGCACCAGCCCCACTGTCTGCGAAAGACTCGTTGAAGCATTGTATGAGGGGGGCGAAGAGCTGGCTCGCGTCCCTCGTTTGAGGGGGGGCGATTTGCTGGATCAAGGTGACCCTCGTTTGAGGGGGGCAAAAAGCCTGCGCGGTGGCCAGGCCTTACCCGCCAGCCAGCCAGGCCAGCCCAGGCGTTGATTGCTACGCTTGAGAAGCTGAACCGAGTGCCTTCTGAGGCGCTGCTGAAAATTTCAAAAAATGACGTCTGTGATACGAGGAGCTGAGCTGCGTTTGAGCCACTGGTTGCAGCGATCCGTTACGCCTCCGCTAAGCTAGTTGCAGCCGCCGCTGGTTGTAGCCGCGACCAGGCCTTACCCGGCCAGCCAGGCCAGCCCAGGCGGCCAGCCCAGCGGGCGGCCAAGCGGGCGGCCAGGCTAGCCCATAGGCGGCCAGCCCCCAGTGGGCGGCCAGGCAGGCGAAATCGTGTGGACACTCCCCACCACGAGCGGGCGGCCACACCCGAAGCGGCGAGGGCCGGCCTGGCCCGTTATTTATTTATTTTATTTATTAAAAAAAACACAAAACAATGGTGCACCCCACGAAACAAACCCAACACGGCCGTCGCGCCATGTGGCTGTAGTGCCCGTTTTCCACGAAAGAGATCCACCGCACATGGCCGTAGCGCCGCGTGCTAAGAGAGAGACAAATCCCACAGCCGAATATCGAGTCCTTCGAGAGAGAGCCGTTCTATGGCCGTTGTGCCTAGTGAACACTTCTATGGCCGTAGCGCACATGTGGTGATCACACATTTGGTTCAGAGAGACTAAATTTAAGCTGAGAATGGACTTAGTATTAACCATCAAAGTCACGTAGTTTGGCTATAGTGTAAATCTAAAACCGCGGTGTGTTTTACTTGGGCTAAAAGGACTGGCAATGGCGTCAGTTGTGCCCAAATTAGACGAAGTGCTTATCACGAGAAATCAAGGTAAGCCTAATTGAGCCGTAGTGCTCATCACAATCTTTTAACAATTGCTAAAAGATTGTGATAAACTTTGGCAAATGAGAACCATGTACAAGCGTAGTCTTGATGTGGTTATGCCTTGTGTCCAAACAAGTTGCTTACTGTTTGTAGCAACAAAAGGCCTTGGCCCGTAGAGGCAAGCTGGCCCTTGTTGGTAGTAACAAAATAGTGTCACTACTTGGGCCTAGAGATTAGTGACTAGTTTGATTTAGTCACGTGATTGCTTGGTAAAAGTAATCCCTAAGGTGTGTATTACTTGGGATAAAGGGGCTAGTAGTGCTGCTAGCAGTACTCAATTGAATGGTTTATCTAGGAGTACTAATCTGAGGGATTAGTAGATATAATAGCAGATTTAGGATTGATTTGTAGAAATCAAAGGTAAATCTGAAGGGGTATAGTCTTGAGATGTAATGCTCAATGCCCTTATAAAAGTTGATCGACGAAGAGAATTGTTTTCTTAAACTTACTAGCATGGTTTTCTCTTCTTTTTATTGCCATGCGTTGACATCCCACTGCTCGAGAGTTTGTGGTGATCTTTCGAGGGGGGAAAGAGCACTTTTATATGTCACATCAATTGGTTTGGTGGTAATTTAATGGTATGGGACATCAAATTCTCACGGAATCGATTGTAGTCTTGGTGGAATGGGACGCCAAGGCTTGTGCATGTAACTTGACTCTTTGGCAGGTCTGTATGTACACTTGTCTGTAGTGATAAAGTGTGCAAGATAAAATTTGAACTTTGAAAATTACCAAATATAGCCATAAGTTGGGATAAAACCCAGTTACAGAGTTCGAAGAAGCTCTAGGTAGCAAGACCATGATGGTGTACTAGTGCTAACTATTGAAATATACAAGTGAATAGGGTGTGTGTGGGAACAAGCTCTTGGATAGAGACTGTAAAAGAGAAGATGTAATTGTGAAAGAACCTGTGAAAAGGTTAGAAGAATCTACTGGGAGAGAATAATGGGTAGTATGAGGGAATTTAGGAGTGTGGAGATATTCTGGGAGATATAAAAGAGAAGAGGTGGAGAGAATCAGGCAAAAGGTGGAGATATTCTGGGAGTGAATCATGGAGAAATCAATGGTATTTGATGCTTGATGTAAACTCTATAAATTGAGGCAAAGCCCTAATGAGAATTTGCTGGTTTTTGAGTATCCATGCCTACATTAATCTATCTGCTAATTATTCACTAATTACATCTTAATCATTTCTTAATCACTTTGTTAATTATGTTGATTCTAGTGTTTGATCCACCATAGCTCATCATTATGCTCAAATTTCAACATGGTATCAGAGCCATGCCTAGAATCAATCAGATTTATGAGCCCATTAGTTAATTAATTAGGATTAGTAAATGATTAGCAAAAAATCAATTTTTTAGTGAGTTTTCACTTCTCCCCTTCACCCCCAGCCAGTGGAGGGTCTCTAGCACCTTGTACACATAGAGATAGGGCACAAGCTTCTAGCACATGGTAGCCAACTCCTTTGGCTACAAGCTCATCAAAAAAACGCTGCAAACCGCCACGTATATGCACCAATTTTTGCTGATTTCTGGGTGCCGTTTTTCTGAGGAACTTTTGCCATTGCTACTTCATCAGGTCAAATCCTTCTAATTCCTCCTAGCCCAAGGTGTAATCAAGCATGCTCTACAAGCTGGTGAAGACAGAATTCAATTTCATCAAGTCTACATTCAGATCAAAGCTCTTCATCAAATGTGCAGGTGACTTTGGTAAAACAGAGATTAAGCTTTCAATATTTGGTCAAATCTTGTGTTTCTTGGCTTAATCCTCTACTAGACTCATTGCTATTGATGCCTTTGAAAGCATTTGAGCTCATTTGAAGTGGAAGGCACCAGATCTAGACTCCCTGCATATTCTGTTTTTTGCATACAAAACAGAGCATTAATTTGCTAATCAGTGCTAATCACTATATTTTGGTGCAATTGAGGGTTCAAATTAACCATTAGGTATCTGATACAGATCCCTATAACTTCAGATTTCAAATCGGAGTTGGTTTGATACTCCAACCATCCCGTATAAATTGGTTACTCTCAATTTAATGTAATTTCTAGTGATTTTATGCTGATAAAATTATTGTAATCATCTATTAAACACCATATTGAGTTGTAAAAGGGTAGACACTGCCCTTGAATCTTGAAATTGGATCAAGAGGTAAGACCCCCTTCACATCACCATGAGTTCAGCACAAGAAATAGCTAAATTTAATGGGGAACAGTTTTATACATGGCAGACAAAAACCATGTATTTACTGATGAGGAAAAATCTTTGGGGATTAGCTGAAGGGAGAGATGAATGCCCAGAGAGAGGAGAAAATGAGTGGAAGAGTAGGAATGAAAAAGCATTGGGACTTATTGCACTCAGTTTAAATGATGAAATCATTCATCATATCACAGGGATACAGTGGGCAAAAGATGCATGGGATGAACTCAATAAATTATTTGGTACACAAGCAAAAAATTCCAAGATAAATCTATTAATGCAATTCTACAAATTGGACATGAAGGAAAGTGAACCTTTAATCACACACTTGAACAAATATAAAAGCATTAAGCAACAGCCAGCTATTGGCAAAAAGGTAGAAGATGATGAAGCATTAGCTGTACTTCTGAAGAGTGTGGACAAAGGAGATTATGAAAACATTGTAGCAACACTAAAGAATGTACCTGAATTGAAGATACACGAGATAGAAGCAGCTCTACTAGAGCAAGAGAGCAGAGGCAAAGAGAAGAAAGGGCTCGACTCAACAGCAAGAGAGGAAAAAGCATTCTTCACCCGAGGAGGATTCTCTCGAGGACGAGGACGAGGAAGAGGCAGAGTAGGAGGGAGGACCTTCACTTGCCACAAATGTGGAAAGCCAGGACACATGGCGAGAGACTGCTACAGCAAACCCAGTGAAGAAGGAACGACATCGGCAAACTTCATGGAGGCTCCAAGGGAAGTGGAGTCGGATCATCTTTTCTGAGAGAGAGAGAAAGAGAGACCCCACAACCCAATGTAACCTGTCCCAATAAAGTAAAACCACCTCTGAGCCACCGATGACGTAGGCCACGTGGTAGATGTATGTGAGAGCACTTTAGTCAAGGTTGCGGGCACTTATAGTAGCCTTGGACACATAGAGAGAGAGAGTGTCAAGGACTATGGAGTTTAGGGACTTGAGGCACTGGTCACGGGCTATCAAGTAAGAGGGAAACTTGATACAGGATCCAGGTGTGCTAGGATTATTCACTTGAGGGAAGGTGTTGAAATATACAAGTGAATAGGGTGTGTGTGGGAACAAGCTCTTGGATAGAGGCTATAAAAGAGAAGATGTAATTGTGAAAAACCCTTTGAAAAGGTTAGAAGAATCTACTGGGAGAGAATAATGGGTAGCATGAGGGAATTTAGGAGTGTGGAGATATTCTGGGAGATATTCAGGGAAAAGCGAAGAGGTGGAGAGAATCAGGCAAAAGGTGGAGATATTCTGGGAGTGAATCATGGAGAAATCAATGGGATTTGATGCTTGATGTAAACTCTATAAATTGAGGCATAGCCCTAATGAGAATTTGCTGGTTTTTGAGTATCCATGCCTACATTAATCTATCTACTAATTACGTCTTAATCATTTCTTAATCACTTTGTTAATTATGTTGATTCTAGTGTTTGATCCACCATAGCTCATCATCATGCTCAAATTTTAACACTAACAGAGTGATTTAGTTTCGGAGTGATCTAAATCTAGAGGCTAGCAGTAAGACTAGTTTGGTTGGACAGTTTCATGCATGGGGGACGCCCTATAGCATTTTGCAAGCGTAGTCTTGCCTATGTTCAACATAAGTGTGCGATTGTGAGCACATTTTAGTTGCTACCATATGAATTTGGAAAATATATTACTTTCCTACATAAGCAATTGTAATATTGCATGACAGGCTATTTTGCTTACAAAGTTCATGTGCATGTAAACCCTATAAGTCGTATGACCCCTGGGGAATGAGTGGAGCATTTCTAGGATTTAATAAGGTTTTACATGGCAATAGTGAGTAGTATCTCACTCCAGATGAGCCTGGTTGTTGTTAGTATCGGATCCGACATATGTAGTGTACATAAACTCGGGCTGAGTTAGGATAGGAGGCTAAGCCGGAGAGCTTAGTGGTAAATCCTACTGTATCTGGTCAGTTTTGACTTAACCGGAGTGTTAAGAAGTAAACTCAAAGTCTGGGGCTGAACTGGAGTGTTCAGAGGCAGACATATCTTTTGTTAAATCGGAGAATTTAGCAACAGATGAGCTTGGGGTGAACCATGGTACCCAGGAAAAAAGCTCTTCATACTAAAATAGTGCACAATAATTTTAGGGTGATAAAAATCCATCACAGGAATGTTTTACAACTTTCCATAGATGATAGATGAAGACCATGTACTTTACGGAGTTAAAGTACATAGGTGGTGACTTCGGCGCCACATTTTTTGTAGGAAGTCACCAGTGGTGTGGTTAGGTCAGCCGAGACTCCACAAGACCTATGCACTAGTTTTTAAGTTGACCTCTATGATAAGGACGTCCAAAAATTCATGTTGTAAAAAAAATTGTACTGCAATGTGCAATAGAGGGGTCAATTTGTGTAGTCACTTCTTAGCAGCAAGTGACTTAAGCATCTTGTTATAGATGGTTGTATATGGTACTCCCACTCGGGGGAGGTACGCCATTGGGTACAGAGTTACTCACAGACTAGTATGGAGCTACTAGTGTGATGATAGTGGGTACGTAGTTACTCACTACTAATACATAGCTGCTAATAAAATTAAGATCCTTGAGTGAAAGATACTCTAGATCAACATTTTAAATTACCGAACCACAATCCATGAGTATCGAGGTACTCATAAATATGTTGACGTTGCTCAAATCGAGGGACCGATTTGTTCGATGGTATGGAATAAGCAAGGAGAGTGGAGTAACTTAAAAGTTACACATCACTAGTCCTAGTGAGTTGTCGAGGTCATCCGTAGTTTGATGATCCCCTCTACCTATCAGACAACATTCAATTTTGCAAGCCCTGCCATTTAATCCGTAGTGATTATGAGTTTGGTGTGAGATATGGTTATGAAGTTCTTACAAGAATACTCGTTTATTTGCTTGTCATCGGTTATAGCTTGTCATCGGTTATAGCTTGGTAGAGATTGTCATCAGTTATAGCTTGTCATCGTTTATTTGCTTGTCATCGGTTATAGCTTGGTAGAGATTGCCACCTGTGATGACTAGGTAGCTTTGCCGCTATAATGAGGAGGCAGCAAACAATGTTCTCATAGTTATACTTCATACCAACACCAAACAGGGATAGGATGAAATTCCTAAGTTCATCATCACGACGTACTGTGATGTTTGCATTTATATTGAATGTATGATGTAATGAGACATTGGGCTTGTGTAATTACCATCAATTATCTAGCAACCTATGGCTTCGCAGCAGCAAGCTCAGTCATTATCTGTGGATTGATAATGTGGTTAGTAGTTTGGAATTTTTTTGATAGATGGCACAACCCACCCAGATGATTCATAAGTGTGTAACCGCTTATGAAGGGTAATAATATGCAACAATGAAGCACTTTGTTACAAGTGTGAAACCACTGATCTGTTGCAAAGCAGTTTATCAATAGTACCACCATATGTGCGTAGACACTATACCACATCTTCGTTGCAAGATGTTTAAAAGTTTCTTGGAAGGACTCAAGAATATAACATATGATATTAAACACGGTCGAGATTTGTTCTTGGACCTATGACACTAGCGCGTAGTCCGCTTGAGAGTAGAGTTTTTGAGGACAAAAACCTTTCTTGAGGGAAAGGAGGGATATCCTCAAATAACACAAACTCGAATAGTTGTGTGAGTCCAGACAATACTTGAAGGGATGTGTCTGGTAATAGCAACAAAGAGTTGTAAGTGATTGGATGTAACTCCAGACACCCGTAGTGGTGCAAAAATCTTTATCAAACATCTCCACATACTATATGGTCTGCCCCGCAGACATAGTATTGCATAAGAGATAGGAAGTTTGATTGTTATATTTGAAGGGAAATTTTCAAAACTTACATTTACTCTGAGTTAGAGTGGAGTTTAACCATCCGTAGATTGACGGTAGTTAGAAACTCAACAAGATTCTAGAGCATATGCTTGTGCAAAGATGTTACTCTAAGAGAGAAAGTATCTCTCAGCTTTGGAACTAATCCTTGTGATGCATGATTAGATTGGCTCTAGTTTATTTCTCCTATGGCCGTAGAGCTTTCCAAGGAGAAGTTTTAACAAGTTGGTGATGCAACATGGTAGCATACTCTACAAAGCATAGTCTAAGAACTTGCGCTACTAGAGTGCTCTCTAGTACATTAGCTTCTGTGCTAATGACATGATGCAAAATCAAGGCATGAAATTTGCCTTGGGGTTTTGGTTGAAATACCAAATCACGGCTTGCGTGAGTACTACTAGACATTTGCTTACCAATGACTTTCCCAGTTTGTTTTCGAGGACGAAAACTATTTAAAAGGGGGGGTAATGTCACGTAGATTGCCTTGGCACGTCGGATTGCCCGTAGCGGCAGTCGAGCTCGACCGGACACGTGGGAGAAATATGCTATTACTCCATTGATGACGGGTACTTACTTTACAAGGGTAGAAAATGTGTACCAACTATTGGTGACTTTCGGGCCCAAATTAGTAAAGAAAGTCATGATAGTCCAAGTGCAGGTCATCCTGGGATTCAGAACACCTATGCACTAGTTAAAAGATAGTTTTATCGGCCTAGTTTGTTTAAGGACATCCAGACTTATGTGCTGAAATGCAGTAAGTGCCAGGTCAATAAACATGAATGTCTTAAGGTTGGAGGACTACTCCGTCTGCTGGAGATTCCTCAAGGGAAATGGGAAAGCATTTCCATGGATTTCATTACCGGTTTACCAAAGACGAGTCGAGGGAATGACTCGGTGTGGGTGGTAGTGGACAGGTTAACTAAAATGGCAAAGTTTATTGCCACGAAGAAAACTGTTAAAACACCAGAGTTGGCAAAACTCTTTATTGAACATCTCTACAAGCTATATGGCCTGCCCGCAGATATAGTGTCGGATAGAGATAGAAAGTTCAACAGTCATTTTTGAAGAAAAATCTTCAAAAAGTTGGATACTACTCTGAGTATGAGTACGGCAGATCATCCGGAGTCTGATGGTCAAACCGAAAGAGTTAACCAAATTCTAGAGGATATGTTGCATTCTTATGTTAGTAAGAAGCAATCTACTTGGGAAGAGTGCTTGCCCTTATTGGAGTTTACCTATAACAGCTCCAGCCGAGATCTCCGATGGCTGTAGGCCTAGAAAAGGAGAAGATTCAATCTGTCAAGGATTTCCTTGAAGATATGAATGATATACTCAGAGCCGCACGTAATTGGGAAGAGTACTTGCCCTTATTGGAGTTTACCTATAACAGCTCCAGCTGAGATCTCCGATGGCTGTAGGCCTAGAAAAGGAGAAGATTCAATCTGTCAAGGATTTCCTTGAAGATTCAATCTCTCAAGGATTTCCTTGAAGATATGAATGATATGCTCAGAGCCGCACGTGAGAGCATTCATAGCGCTCAGGATCGCGCTAAAAATTATGCGGATAAAGGACGTAGAAAGGTGACCTTTGCAGAAGGTGACTTTGTATTCCTCAAGGTTCCTGCACAGTCAGAAACCATGAAAACGAGAAAGTGTGATAAACTTTCTCCGAGATATTGTGGTCATTTTAAAATCCTTAAGAAGATTGGGGACGTAGCATATAAACTTGAGTTACCGGAGAGTTCTCAAGTCCATCCTGTCTTCCATGTCAGTAAACTCAAGAAATCAGTTCACGGGTTAGAGAACGTAGTTTTTCCAAAGATTTTGGTGGACTTGATAGAACCACCAAAGATACCACATGAACCTGAAAAGATTCTAGAGTATCGTGACAGACAAACCCGACATAAAGTGTACCAGGAGGTACTTGTTAAATGGACAGATAGGGATGAGGTGGTAGCTACCCTGGGAACGCCGTAGTGCAATTTCCAAAAGGTTTCCCCAGTTTTTTTTCGAGGACGAAAACTCTTCTTAAGGGGGGGTAATGTAACGCAGGCTGTAATGCCTGTGACCGACGGCAAACCGGATGGCCATGTCCGGGGTTCAGTGGGAGAGGACGCCCATGCGGAGTCATGGGCAGCTAGGCTAGTGTGGACGACAGGCCACACACTATATAGCCTGGGGGATGAGGGGCAATCCTCATTCTTCCTCTATGGCTGGGTGGTGAGCCAGAGGCCGTCCCCTCCTGTGGTAACACCCGTAGCGGCGTTACGGGTATGTAACAAATGGCTTTCTTGCCTTCAGGCAATTGCACTAAATCCCTAGGTTTCATTTCCATATAGTGCATCCATCTCCTCATCCATAGCTTTCTCCCAACACGTGTATATTTCCAACAGCCTCATCAATGCATGTGGGCTCTACAACCTGCACAACCTTTGCCATATACGCATAGTGATGTGCCACATAGCCATCATATGTAAATCTCTGCACAGGGTTCTTCACTCTCCCTGATCGCAGCTTTTCATTCATGGCTTCCATAGCCTTCTTTATACCAGGTGTTCTCATAGCTGGGATCCCAAGCTCCTCATCAAGGCTCATATCTGAGCCACTAGACTCTCCATCAACATGAGAATGCCCTGCAGAAATGTCAGGCATACCAAGGGGCTCAACCACTTTCTCTTTTCCTTTACGTGATATACTAATCACATTTGCAGGACTGGTATTATGACGTAGCCTACCACTCCATGGTCTATCAACAGACCCACTAGATGAGGACTCTCCTGGTCCACTCAAAGACTGTGATTGCTGACCTGCATTCTGTGCAACCACACTTCCACTCACATCAGCCCCAACAGCTTCTTTTTCAGCAACATACCAGCTGCTCATCTCATCAAAAACAACATCCCTGCTTACCCTCAACTCACGTGTAGCAGGGTTATAACACCTGTATCCCTTTTGCTCAAGGGAATATCCAATAAACACACATTTTTCAGCTTTCGGATCCAGCTTAGTTCTCAGCTCATCTGGCACATGCACATATGCAATGCATCCAAAGACTTTCAGATGAGACAAATCTGGTTTTCTGCCAGTAAACTTCTCCTCTGGAGTTACATCATGTATGGCTACAGTTGGAGTCCTGTTCATGATGTATACTGCTGTAGAAACAGCCTCAGCCCAATAGCTATGCGGCATATTTTTCTCTTCCATCAATGCTCGTGCAATCTCAGCAATGTGCCTGTTTTTTCGCTTAGCAACTCCATTTTGCTCTGCGGAGTGTATCTGCATGTGAACTGTTTTCGAATACCATTCTTCTTCAAAAATTCAGAGAACTCATTGGAGAAGTACTCTCCCCCTCCATCTGACCTTAGGCACTTTACATATTTCCCTGTTTGCTTTTCAACCAAAACTCTGAAATTCTGAAAGTGAGTGAACACCTCAGTCTTCTCCTTCATGAAATATACCCACACTTTCCTTGTGTGGTCATCAATGAAAGTCACATAATACCTGCAGCCTCCCATAGATATGGTCTTCGTAGGACCCCATACATCTGAATGCACAACATCTAGTTCATTTTTGCTCACATATCTATTACGTGGAAACACATGCTTTGTTTGCTTCCAAAAGTGGCATGCTTCACATATTTTCTGCATACCTTCCACTTTAAATTTTGGCAGCCCTGTCACAATTCCTTTTGTCTGCATTTCAGGCATGTCTACATTCAATGTAAACATTCTGCCCACTCTGTTGCCTTTTGCAACCAACCTGCACTTGTCTTTAAAGTCTTCAACATAACAACCATCACACGGTTAAACCGAACTTGCAAACCCTGCTCAATTATCTGGCCAACTAAAACCAGATTCTTTGTTATGTTCGGTACATGTAGCAAGGTACTTCACTTTGCCATCCTGCATAGACAATGGCACATCTCCAACACATGGGCAATTGGATGAGCAGTGTCATCCCCTATTTCCACAAAACCTGGTCTTTCCGGGTTTTTCATCTCCTTGAACCACTCCCCATGAGTCGTCATGTGGTTCCAAGCGCTCGAATCCACATACCATACATTAACTTTTTGTGCTGCATCAACATTTTCAGACATGGCATTCACGACATGCTGCATAACAAACAACCTTTCATTATCCTCATTATTTCTGCTTGAGGATGCATAGTTGTTTTGCTGCACTTTCCCATTTTGCATGTCAGCCTGCTTCTTATAACATTCTGCCTGCACATGTCCAGGCTTACCACAATAATAGCATTCACATGCATCATTATATTGCCTTTGCCAATTTCCACGGCCTCTTTGACTCCCCCTGCCTCTGAATTTGCCTCTTCCACCGACGTGTTGTTGTTGTTGTTGATTCTGGGACTGTTGTTGTTGTTACTGCTGCCGGCCATAATTTTGAATACCTATTCGGCCACCTCCTTGACCACGTCCACGGCCTCCTCTACCTCGTCCTCTTCCTGAACTCGTGTAGAAGGCCTGTTGCTCTGAACTATTTTTGCTTTGTGAAGACTGTTGGTCTTCACCCAAGCTCTTCTCTTCGATAATCAGCATAGACACCAAATCTGTAAAGTTGGGAATGTTTTCTCGAGTCTGAATGGACGTCTTGAACGCCTTGTATTATGGCCCGAGACCACGTAGACAGACTTCCACCTTGTCATCATCATCTACTGACACACCAATAGATGCAAGGGATTCCACAATACCCTTTATCTTCAGTGCATAGTCATTCACAGACATGCTCTTTTTCTCCACAGTATGAAGTTCATTCTTCAACTGTATCTTGCGTGCCTTGGTATTTGTTTCATAGAGCTTTACCAAGGTGTCCCACGCCTCCTTGGGGGACTTGGCATCCTGAATGTGCCCAATCATGGTGTCCTGTATACTAATGGCCAATACATATCCTTCCTGGCTCCTTGGTTCCAGTCTTTAAACTCTTTCACATCTGCAGCAGTCGGATTTATATCTGGTATCTCCGGTGCCTCTTCATGCTCACCTTCTATGTAGTCCCAATAGCCTTTTCCCATCAGGAAATTCGTCAACCTGAACCTCCAAGCATGGAAGTTATTCTTATCAAGCTTCTCAGCCACAATCTAGGTTATCCCATCATTTGACATCTTGCCAAACACACAATTTTACCAGAAACAGCACTCTGGTTTTTCTGCACAAACTGCTATATTTTCTGCACAGCGGTACTGTAGTACTCTCAAATGTCACAACCAATGACTTGAATGTGCATACATACACCCAATGGCAACTGTAGATCTCTTTGCAGCACCCACAGTGTCTGCACAGTCAATCTGTCTTCCTGCAATTCTTAAAACAGAGTTCTGCAGAGAATCGATGACTTACCCGCAGTGCTCGAAATCGCCTGCTTTCTGAAAAACGGAGGTCCAGACGCGCCCAAAACGCGTTTTCGGCCCATAAAATTAGCCCGATAGGACAGTATAGTTGCCCTATAGCTTTACTCCCGCGAAGAAAGCTCCTCAATCAGAGATCGTTGCCGGTGCCTCCCGCAGAGCTCCCGACAAGGGTGTAGTCACCAACACAAATAGGGAAGAGTAGTTGAAGCTCTTACCCTCGTACCGCTTCCTGTGGTTCTCTTGCTTACAGCTCAGTCCTTAGCACGAACCAGGCTCTGATACCATGAAAAGATGCAGGGGGGAGGAGAGCTTGAGCTCTTGCAAGCACATACACACACTCACAAAACCCTAATAGAGAACACACAAGGTGAGAGGCTGAAAATCTTCTTCTTCTCTACTCAACACTCAACACACCATATACAAGAATAAGAATACTCACAATATGAAAGGTACTCAACCAAATACATACACGGGTTCTCTATAGTGTGAACCCGACTAAATGAGCTAGCGCTATAACTATGCCAGTCTCTAGAATGGCTGTCACACAGCCTGTCATCCTATTGGCCGCATATCACCCAAGATCTCACCAACCATGCCAGTGGTGTAAGTGTGGGGCCTATCCCCCAGGCGGGTCATCGGCCACCGCCTCACTAGACGAGCTCGATATCTCAACAATGGGTACCATATTAATAATGACAAGAAGGAGTGAAGATTAAATGTTTTTTAAAGATTTGCTTATATTTTTGACACAAATCTAAGATGGGTTTGTTTTTAGCTAAAGGTTATCAACCTCGTGATCGGTACCCTTCAATAATGACAAGGAGGAGTGAATAGTAAGCATTTTTTAAGATTTGCTTATAATTTATGACACAGATCTAGTAATTTTAAAAATATTGAATGGTCAAAATGCTTTTAAAAAAACAAGCATGATAGCCATAAAAAAGTAAACCTAAACTTACAAGACCCAAACGGTTACTGCCCCTTTGACCCCCCTCCCCCCGACGTAATGTTAGCCCACACACACACACACACACACACACACACACACACACACACACAAAAGAATCATGCAAAGGGTTTTCCTTTTCATGAGTATCTCTGCCCTTTAAAATGATAAGAAGAAATAAATACCAAGCATGTATTTTTAGCATTTGCATGTATTTTTTAAAATGATAAGAAGGAATAAAAACCAAGCATTTTTTAGCATTTGCATGTATTTTTTATTGGGGCTCTAATAATTATAAAAGTATTAGATAGTCAAAATGTCGAGAAACTGAGCATCATGCGATCAAAAACCAAGCCTAGCCTTAGACCTTTAACACACACACACACACACCACCACCACCATCACCACCACACCCCAACCCAAAAATCATGTCAATTGATTCAAACTGCAGCCTTCTTACTTTAAGACTCAAGCTGGCCCTTCTCCAAAAGTGGTGGAGAGTTCACAACCTACTTCTCTTTCTTAAGATAAAACAAGACAAAGTCATATATATGACTTGGAAGGCAACGTACCTTTAATAAATGGCAGCATAGTCAATAAGGTGATGATTGCTTTTTTCCACATGAAATGGAAGGTCAATCTTTTTGACGGAAAAAAAGAGGCTTAGGAAGTTGGATCACCCCACTCTCATGGGGTCGATCCGACGGTCCTAAACGTTGGGCGCGGTGAGCTGATTCGACGGCCATAAAACAATACAAAAGTGCAGTCCCTGTGACATGGGAGACGCGTTTCCCTTTTTTTTAAAAAAAAAATCTTCAAAGGTGATGGATACATTAATACTTTGCATTATTTCACTACGGCCACACCCCACTACTAAAGAGATTAATATGCTTTCTAGGAAGAACAACACAAATGGGATACCCATGCTTGATTTTTGACGGGCACCCTTACCCTTCAAAATTGACAGGTTTGGTAAAATATAGTAAGTTATTTTTGTATTTCAGTGTAATTTTTGACGGGCATTTTAAAAATTTATAAGTATTTACGGCCAAAATGCTTAAAAACGGGCATGACGCTCGTCAAAAAGAAACTATGGGGACACCCACTTCATTTTCGTCTCACTTAGAATGTCAACTTTTCCTTTACTAGGCTTTGAAGAAAGAAATAAAGATAAAGTGCAAAATTCTAACTTGTCCAAATTGATGCTCAAGCAAGTACAAAAACTACTTCTTAACATTCACATACCCACTTTTCAATTACCAAAACCTCATGCAAAAGATTTATCCATCGATATGATTCAAAACCAAAGGCTTAGTTTGTTGTTTACCTTGCTTTCATTGGACACAAGGTGTGCAAGTTGATTGTTTGCATTTTCGAACATGAGTAGGTGGGCACTAAGCACCGTCATATGGAAAGTACTTATAAAAAATCGATCTTTAGTAACATAGAAGTACAAGAAACTTTTATGTATCTCATAGCTCATAAAGGTAAATAGGGGATTAAACGCAACCATTTACAGAGTGTTTGTGATTTTTTTGAGAGGGTTTCACACCACTCGTTCTTTTGTCTGTCACTTTATACATCATGTTACCTTTGATTGGAGCAAGCCTCTTGAGAAGAAGCATGTGTAACACCACATTAATACCCTTATTGTCAAATTTGATTGATGTATACAAACGTACAATCTCTCAAAATCAAAATCGCTTGAACTTACCTACATAAAGTGATCAATGGAAAACCTTTTAAAATATATGATTGAGCATAAATAAAAATAAGGCCAAAGAGGTGATGTTCTTAAACAAAGAAAGCCATGAGAATCATTCCTAATTATCAACCAAATTTAAATTTTGTTTAAACACTCAAATTAGAAAATGATAACTCACTAGTTCCTTTCTTTACTGGTCATGTTTACACAACCATTTTAATTCTTGTATTATCAATATACAAGGAAGTTCTGGGTAATAATATGTGCAACCTATAAAAACTCTAATATATAATATTCCATTTAGTCTTTTTTATTTTTCTTAAACATGAAAAAAGACACATTACCTATACTTTTACAAAACATGAGAAGGAAATTTACCATGACAAGTATAATTATGCACAATTTAGTACATAGAAAGTATCAAGTCATCATTAAGTGATCAGTTTTAAAAATAGTAGTGTACCTTACAATGTTATTTTCTTCTTGATAACTAATATATATTATCTTCTTAAGTTGGTCATTCAAAAATATAAAAGTTTATTCTCGTCAATGCCAAGATAACAATTACTAAGTTGTCATGCTTCACATACTTTGTGCATACCATCAACCTTAAACTTCACATACTTTGTGCATACCATCAACCTTAAACTTTGGTAAACTTGCAATAATATTGTTATAATTTAAGTGATCTAGCATCCATCCTTAGTGAAAATCTTAGTGGATCCTTAATGGTATCTGAAAATGGTTTGTTATAAGATATGAAGGCTCATTTACTAGAGTTACTAGGTTTAGGTCTAGTAGGTACAATCCCTTGATGTAGGCATCACCTTTTAGGTGAGTCAAGTGAGAAATCTAAGGGAGGTGGGACTCTAGGCACCTTCCTCCATGGAGCCTATATATACAGGTGTTCACATCATATCTCTAGATTGTGGAGAGTGTGTGGAGTGCCTATGAGTTGTGTACTTACTTTGTGCTAAGGAATCTAAGTGGTCCTTTATGAAAGATACTCTCTACTTACATAGTTTTTATGGTTATGCATATGTGGTGACTCTTGAGCACACAACATTTCTCATTAGTCATATCTCATTTTATCTTAGTGATTTGTATGTGTTGTTCTTTGGTGTGAGTATAACTTAAGTGATAATCATCATTCATTTAGTGTTTCATGTAATCCTTATGAAGCCAAAACTCACACCATGTCTTTTAACATAGTATCAGCAGCAAAGCTTCTGTTCTTAAGAGCTTTCTCTATGTGAGGAGTGTGATTTGTTCACAAGCATTCTCTATTATCATTAAGTGGCAATTTTGGGCAGAAATTCATTGTGTGATTTGTTTCTTGTTGGCTAAGTCATCGTTTGTGGCAAATGTAACTTTTATGACAAGAGATAAAAAGAAGAGATTGGCTCTCAAAATAATTCATGGTAGTAGTCGAACAAATGTATAAGATGGGCATTGATCAAGAATAAGGTGTGTTTCAAACCATGAGCAACAAGTAGGTACTAGGAGAAGCACATCAAGGAGTCAATGGAGGAAACTTTCATGGAGAAGTCACGTGCTGAAAGTTGTTCCAAGTGGCCAATAACAATTAAGGATGCATACCTTTACAAAAGAGTGTGCTACGTGTTAAGAAAGTGGGGCAACATCAAATTTTGCATAACCCCATATTGCCCCTTGAGACTTTCTAGAAATGGGGATTGGACTTCATCAAACCATCCAAGCAAGTAGCTCAGTAGATAGGCAACAAGTTCATTCTGGTGGCGAGATAGAATATTGTACTAAGTGGATGGAAGCCAAAGCAATGAGGGACTACAAAGTCACGTGATCGTGACTAGATTTGGATGTCCAATTGAACTTGTGATCATGACTAGATTTGGATGACCGATTGAACTTGTGAGGGATCACGATACTCAATTCCTAAGTGAAGTGATCAAGAAGCTGATAGAGTACCACATGATGATATACTAGAAATCAACAGTGTATTACCTATAGGCTAACGGCCAAGCAGAGTCAACCAACAACATCCTGAAGGGAATCTTGATCAAGACAATCAATGAGAACTGGACAAATTGGGACCGGAAGCTATATTATGCATTATGGGCATCCCAAAGAACTTATAAAAACATGATTAGTTTGACACCCTTCACTTCAGTATGGTGTACAGACTTGAGGCACTGGGGTCGATGGAATTTATGGTACCAAATCTAAGGGCAGCAATAGCAGAAAAGCTAACTCCAAAATACTTTGAGAGGCATATGATAGAACATCTCCTAAAGCTTGATGATAATAGACCACAAGGAACCAACACAATAGAAGTGGTCTAGAAAAGAAGGAATTACAAGTTTACAACTTTTAAGAAAGGAGATGCAATGCTAGTACTAGTAGTGTTCAATTCAACGACGGGCCCACACTCCGAGTAAGCTAAAGATGCGATGGGAAAGCCCATACAGGATACAACTCAAAACTAGAACATTAAGCTTTCCAGTCTATTTGGAGTATGGGTACACCCATACAGGATACAATTCAGAACTGGAACATTTGAGCTTTCTAATTTAGATGGAGTAAAGTTTTACCAAACCCAATGAAAAATTATATGCTTGAGTCGTACTGTGATAATCTCATAGATCCGATGCCACATCATAAAAAACACACAATGGAGAGTAGGATGTTGAGACATGAAGACATATGAAAGGACATGGAATGCATGCCGAAGTCGTGCCGCTATCTCCAGTCTCATCGAAGAAAGAAGTTCTGGACACAGGGAGAAATTCTCACCGACATATGTATACGAAGTCTTCAAGCTGCCGGAGAAATGAGCTTGTCACTTCAAACTCTTGGCTCATCAAGATCTCCTTTGTCTACAAGATCTCCTTTTCATTGTTCCCTTTCAAGGTGAGGTCATCCACAAAAAGATCATGCTCATCACGTACTCTACTTTGAGAAAATATACAATTTTGCATATAGTCTTTTTGAAAGACTAATACTTACAAAGTATACTTATAAAGTAGTTGTCAATTCTCGAGTACCGTGCTTTTTGAGGGACTGATACTTTTCTAAGTCGGCAAATCCTTTTTTCTAAGCCAAGGATCAAAACTCCTAGTGGCTATACTATATACATCTCCACCTTGAGATGTCCATTTAAAAATGTTGACTTTACATTCATTTACATGACTCCCCCCCTTCCCCCTCTTATGTTGTTAAGTCTCTACTAAGGCTAAAATTGTGTCAATTGTGGTTAGTTTGGTTGTGGTAGCAAATCTCTTAACCTATTTAAAACCCTTGACCACAAGCCGAGTCTTGTACTTCTCCAATTATCCATTAGATCAAGCCGTCGGATAGCCTTATACATTGACTTGATGGAAATGAACTTATGTACTTGTGGATGATGATCCACAAGGTTCCAAGTGTCGTGCTTCGTGATGGGAGTCATAGTATATCTGTATGGCTCCCATCTTGGTGATGCCTTAATCCTTCAATTGTGTGTGTGTGTGTGTGTGTGTGTGTGTGTGTGAGAGAGAGAGAGAGAGAGAGCATGAGAAACCTTCCTAAGTCACAAAGACGACATAGTATGGCATCATACCGTACACAAAGTAGCTACCTCCATGCATCACACGGCTTGCAGACCTATCCTTCTTCTGAGATTAAACTAGCTCTTTAGGGTCTCTTTCAACATTTACACATTTTCCAAGCACATCAACTGCATAAGCTTTGTAATATAGAGATGACCCTTTCTTTTATTGAATATCTAGGAAACACAGTAGCTGTAGAAACCATGAACAACAAAGTCCAGTATACCAACACCCAATGTTCCAAAAAGGAGCATGACAAACCCTAGAGTTTGCAATTTGTATACCCAATGGTCGAAATATAGTATCCGGTTTGCTAATGCGTGGGGTCCGCGAGATAGCAAGACGATGTGGAAGAGGAAAATCGAGATTGCAATGTACTGGTAGAGAATTCCCATGCTCAAGTCCATGTAAGTTTTCTTTATGTTGTAGAACTCAGGGTATCCAATGTAAGGCCATAGAGAAAGCATGACAAGGCTAACGCAAACTGCAGCCCATCCAAATGCCACAAGCTTATTGGATGTATAACCAATATGATCAACCTTATCACCATCTTGTTCTTGTGTAGGGTATGGATACGGCTCCACATAGACCTTGCTAGCAACCCAATTAGAAACCATAACCCTGAACAACCCTAAGATTGCCAAGGGTTTAGAAATGGTGGGCAAAAACCCAAGGGCCTGTGATGAGATTGTGAATTGAACTGCCATTATCCCTTGGTAAGCTGCAATAATGCTAAGAAGACCTTGCGAGCTCACAATACCAGAAATCTCAAGCCTTCTGATGCAGAAATTCTCGATGTTTTCTCCTATGATATAAGGGATAGGGGGCCTGAAAGGGTAGGCTTCAGAATTTATTAAAGCAAGCTGCCTTTCACCCCAAGTTTTGGCCATGAAACGGTAGGCTATCATGGAGTAGTAGCGCCAGCCGAGATTCACAGGGTTGAAGTACCTTAGCAGCCATGAGATTTTGGCAGCAAAACTGCCTCCTGCGAGTACAGTGTCCACCTCTCCCGCCAAGATGTGGGTTGCAAAAACTGCGAAAAAGGATCGGAATGCACCCTCCAGCAGAAGCAAGTCGCTTGGCTTCTGGCACAAATTGTCGAAAGACTCCGACATTCTGAACAAAGCTTGTCTCTTAATCTTTGCTAAAAAGCCCTATTAGAATAGCATAATATACAAGCTTTGGCTAGGTTTTTTAGAAAACCCTAACCATTGGGCGAAATGGCATGACAGGCTTTTGATGGATTATGCAGAAAAAACCCTAACGATCGAGGTTTGCAGAAAAACGTTCTGATTAGTGGGCGCAATGCCCTATTTGCAGAAAAACTTCCTGATTAGTGGGCAAAATGAGCTTCTGATAGGTTGTGCAGAAAAACTCTAAATACGCTTGTCATAAAATCAAAATGATAATCAGAAGAAACTCTAGGAGACAGTCGGAGAATGCTACGCCATGTGCATCAACAACATCAATATGTTTGTGTGTACGCACCGCCCCCCCCCCCCCAAAAAAAAAGGGTCCACAGTTCATGCCTACACTTCTTTTTTTCACTGGAACTCCTCTCTAGGAGGCCCTTTACAATCCACATGCCTCGGGAGGCCTCACAACTAAGTGCCACAGGGTGTTAAAGACCCTTGTCAGGTGAAATCAATAGATGGAATTGATCAAAAATCACGACGCTTTTTTTTGGGCTGTCGGATAAAGTAAACTAGGTCCAGTAAATTAGGGTTTGTAAACTAGGGCCAGTAAAATAGGTTACTAAGTGATCATAGTTTACTTCCTAGTTTACTAAACGGGCATAATTTACTTTCTAATTTACTAAGTGATCGTAGTTTACTTCTTAGTTTACTAAGCGGGCATAGTTTACTTCCTAGTTTACTTAGCAAATCATAGTTTACTTCCTAGTTTACACCATGGAATGAGGGTGAATTTGGGTTTAGGACTTAGAAAATTTTCGAGCAAGATGTTATGTGCAAAAGAGGATTTGAACTTAAGACCTTGGGTCGCCGTTCGAAACATCTTCCCACGATACTATACCTTCAAGCAACAAAACCATATAGTTTCAAGCCATTATATTCTATGTTCTTCACCGCTAGTCTATTGGCCCTAGTTTACTGGATCTAGTTTACTTTATCCGACGGTCCAAACAAGGCGTCACGATTTTGATTAATGCCATCCATTGATGTCACCTGACAAGGGTCTTTAAGACCCCGTGGCAGTCCTGAGGCTCGCCAGGCTTGATTTTTTATGGGCACGTACGGCATGCATATTTTTGGGTATTTTGGACGTTAAAAATCTATAAAAATAATTCTCAACCATCATTTAAACAATGAAAAACTTGCAAATCCCATCCCTTTTCGACGTACAAGCGTGCTCATCACATCCCATTCCTTTATCGTCCCTTTCCGACGTACAAGCATGCTCATCAAAAAGCAATCTGTTCACTTTTTTTACATAACTCATTATGGGTTAGGTGCAATTAATGTGGAGAGGACTAGCTACCTACCTAGAGCCCACTTTTAGTTGATCCCTTATGACATGTGTAAGAGGGGGGAGAGAAAACCCACCAAGAAAGGCATAAGGGGTATTAACTCTTTGTCCCTGACCTTTTGTGTAAAGGCATAAGGGGTATTGGGAATCCAAAAATCTACCCTCATACACAAACCTAAACTATGTTAGAATTCATGTGCGTGCCACCCAAAAAAAAAAGGAAAAAATCTTTTCCACACTCCAATTCTCACAGACATGAAAACCTTGTCCACATGAAAACTTCAATTCTCAGAGATGTGAAAACCTAATCCATGTGAAAACTTTAAATTTCATGTGAATTACATTTTCATGGACATGAAAACACACATACACGTGAGCATTACATTCTCGTGTACATGAAAGCCTTAACCACGTGCAAACCTTGTCCAAATGAAAACACAAATTCAAATGTAAGAAAAGAAATGCAAAAAAATTGTTCTTTCACTCTCCAATTCTTATGGTCTATGTGAAAATCTTATCCATGTGAAAACTCCAATTTTCATTGATGTGAAAACTCCAATGCTCGCACACATGAAAACTTTTTTTAAGTGAAAAAACTTTTTCTTACACATGAAAACTCCAATTTTCGTGGATGTGAAAACCCAATTTCATGTAAAACTTAAAATCGCAGGCGAATTCACATTTGTGTGAAAACCAACTTCATGCTGTAAAAATCAAGAATCATAAATTCATTTAAACATCATGTTGAGATCATCAGAGAATAAAAAAATCAGAGTTATGTACTAACTCATCAAGGATCGATCAACACAATAAAACTATGACTAACCTAAGTAGGAGGATTAAACGTTCCCTTGACGATGAAATTGAATCTAGCACCAACCCTTGAAGTCCATGCCTTAAGTGTAAACTCTAACCACATGGGCCATGCACTTTTCTACTCTAGTTATGCCACTAAGGTTCACACCCTTAGTGACCTAATTCTCATAGTGACTAGTCCTCTACCTAGCACAACAATGAGGCCCAACCTTCTCCAGATGCTCAGACTCAACCCTTAACCACCCTTGTAGCCCCTAGATGCCCAAACCGTAGCAATAGTCTAAAGAGCACTCAATGTAACTAATAATTAACTCCAAGCACTAAAACCCAATGCACCACCTAAGGCTGAGAGTAAAAATCATGCCAAGACCCATGAAGAAGGTAATAATCAAGCTCAAGAGAGTATGCTTATAGGATTGTTGCCCGACTCACTAGTTAACACTGAGCCACACCATCTCAAATTCACAATGGCTAACCAAACTCAAAAAGAAGAGTATCAATTTCCCTTTTAAGCAAAAGAGGTTCTATCTTCTGATGAACCCATTCTTTGAACTATGAGAAAGAGTTGGAGGAATACTGGTAGTTTGAGACAACAAAATTTAATATCTTTAATTTCAACTTTTGTATATATTTTGGTCATTTTGCAATGACAATAAAGTGGAAGATTGTTCAAGAGAAGATTCTGGCACTAGCATTGGAATGGTGGAGTGGCATCTTTTGGTGGCTATGTGCCAATGTGCACATTGTAAATACCACAAGTATGCTCTATGAATACTTTGTTATGGTTGTTTAGTCTAGTGATGTGGAAAAGTGAGCCTTATGCCTACATATCTTGGTAACTCTATTAAAATAAGATATCTTTTGGTGGTCATGTGCCAATGTGCACATTATAAATACCACAAGTATGCTCTATAAATACTTTGGTATGGTTGGTTAGTCTAGTGATGTGGAAATAAAAGTGATCCTTATGCCTACATATCTTCGTAACTCTATTAAAATAAGATAGCAAACACATGCCAAGCTTGTGGATGGCATGTGGAGAAGGTTGGACTAGAGTAAAGGATTGGGATTTGGTGGCAAGAAAGATGATTGTATTTAATAGCCAAGCTTAAGGGCATCCAGCTGCCATGTGCCAAGTAGCCCCTTGCATGTGAAGGGTTAAGCAGCCCCTTGTATGTGAAGGGTCTAGCAACCCCTTGCATGTGAAGGGTCTTGTCTTACATCTAGTCGGAAGGAAATCTTCGGGATTGGCCAAAGATATGATGAAGGGTTGCAAAACATGAGAGGGTAGCATCCTTCATGCCTCAAGAACAACGCCATTGGTTGCGAGGTTTCTTCTCATGTGATGACGCTACTAAGGAAAAGGAACCACCTGCTAGATTCATGTACGAGGGAGGAGAGCCTTGCAACCTTCTCTAGAGAGACAAATCTCCTATCTGAAAATTTATTGGCTAGGGTTGTTGCAGAGGATTAAGAAGAAGAGATAAAGATAGGTGTGGTTGCAAGATAAGGGGCACCACTTTTCACAATTGGATGCCCTAAAGGTAGCCTAAAAACAGGCATCTCCATAACTTAAAGGTCCAATCTCTCGTGGTTACGTTTGGAATTTAGAGGCATGGTATTTGGGGCACATTATGCATATATTGGGTATTCAAATGGCACCCCCTAATTGGAAATCCAATTTATTTTAGGGATTGTTTCATTGCACGAAAGTTTTGGTATTTGCATTTTTTAACTTTCTTTACTGTAGTATATGTCACACATAAAATGCTTAGTACTTCCGCATCCGAATTCCAATGATCATCCCAATTCGTACGTGAAAAGAAAACATTGCATAGGGCTTAAATTTATTTATCGAGAATTTTTTAAGGTATTTAACTATTTTTTATAAATATTTTTTAATCCACTTTATGTTGTAAAGCAACATGTGATTTTCTATTCAAGATCTTGGCAAAAGTGAAGCTCATCATTATCTAGAATGTGGCCATATTATCAAATTGCAATTTTAACGGTTGAATTTCTTTCTATCTTCTGTAGAAAATTCACTAAGTCTATAAGAGGGCCTGTAGAAGTTTAATAATTTAATTATATAAATGTAATACGACCCTCACTGTACTCCAATTTCTTGTGGATCAAAGTAGTTGTCATGATGAATTTAACAAAAAAATGGAGTGAATTTGAGTAAGGGAAGCCCATTTTCTAGCCATCTTAATCAAATTTTCCCTGTTTGTCCGTGCCCAAAGTCTAAAACAAAGGATGTGTATTAGGCTTGCTGTTTCATCAAATCTAGAGAGTATTCCATTTGTCAAGCAATTGAGCTATGGTAACATAGTCTTAGTTCTACATGTTCATGCCACATCATATGGAGGAGAGTCCACATATGCATCTTCCATTTCATCATGCCACCTCCACTTAGTCAATAAGGTTGACTCCCTAAAGCCTACATGGCATGCCACATCACATGCATACATGGCATTTCCACATAATCAAGAATGTTCATGTCATCTTGCCATCTCAACACAGTCAACTTAGTTGACTTTCTGTGCCTACATGGCATGGCACATCATATACATGCATGGCATTGCCACCTCACCTTTGAGCAGGAATGCCCACGTGGAGGTTCCATGTCAGCAAACATTAACCACGTGGAAAAATGCTTATCACCTCACCATCATTTTTAAATTTTATTTTTTAAAAATATTCATTATTAAAATTTTAATTTTTAATAAGAAATTTTAAAATAAATTTATGTAATATAGCTTTAAGGCTCTCCTTGGAAAAAAAGGAAAAAAATGTAAAATTCTTACTCAAATAAATATTATTTATTGAATAAAATATTTAATAAAAATAAAAAAAATAATTTTTAATAAAGTAAATATTATGATATAATTAAATAAATACTTACTATTAAAAAAATATGTATTTTTAAAAATATATATTTTGAGAAAACTTGAAATATGTATTATAAATAGGTCTAAAGAAGTTATAATAATATTTATTAAATAAATAAATTTATGTATTATATAAATTTATTTATTTATTAAATAAATAATTAATTAATATTTTTTATTTAAAATAATTAATTAATTCATCATTTCTAAAAAATATAATTATCTTTTAAAATTTTTTAGTATTTTATAAAAACTTTACCATTATCTTTAAAAAGATTAGGTAAATTGGCAGAAATCTAGATTTTATCTAGAATTTAATTTAACCAATGAAATGGTAACTAGCTTGGTATATATAGCCCAATTTTTGGAGTCACTCTCATTCTTAGAGCTTCACCAACTTTGGAGATGGTTCCATTCCAGGCATATGTTAATCTTGTTCTAGTATTACTTTAATCTTAATTATCTTCAATTTTATACTTAATCTCATTTTTCCTACCTCTTAGCATGGGTTCACAAGTTATAGGAGTAGAAAAAGTAATAGGCAGCAAGATCCCCCGATCCACCTTATTCCTGATGAGGAGCGAGTAAGGGTTCATATGGAAGATCGGAGAAGAAGAGATCATGAGCGCAAAGTAAGGGCTCGAGCATTGCAACACATGGTTGGTTTGATTGATGATGTGTCATCTCCTCCCCCCACCCATTCTCCATCTCTTCCCATGACCCCACTCCACCCCCTTCTCCTCCTCATTATCCCACAATTCTTTCTCCACACTATTTTGAGCCCTTTTCCACTCCTCCCTTACACCTTGCCCATGCAGTTGTCACTCCACCCTTAGGTGTTGCCCATGAGGTGGATACTCCTATCTTTGGTGCCTCTCCACCTTTTGGCACGCCCTCTGAGTTTGGCATTTCTCTCTTGGATGTTGCCCACCATGAGCTAGCCACTCCTCCATTGGAGGGCCTCTCCATCTTTGGGCGCACCATCTGAACTTGTCACTCCGTTCTCAAGTGCCTCCCATGAGCTTGCCACTCCTCTACCAGGTGCCTCTTCACCCTCGTGCGCAATGCACAAGTTTGCCTCACCCCTCTTGGGTGACCTACGAACTCGGCACTCCTCCATCTAGTGCAGCCCATGAGCTTGATGCCACTCCTCCTTGATGTGGTGCACATGTGCGTCCTGTGGCACTCCTCACTTTGGCGATGCTGATGACATTGTCAACCATGTGCTTGCCACTCCACCCTCCGATGTTGCTTATGAGGCATCTTCTCATGGGAAATCCTTTTCCAAGTCTGGTGCACAAAACTGTTCTAATGCTATCTTTGACAAGTACTTTGTTGACCTCGATGTGCGCTAGATGCACTGCTACGTCACTCATGCATGGCACAATGTACCGCCGCTTCCACGATTTGTAGCCCACATTTGAGGAAGGCCGGTGCTGGTGTGCTACTAAGCTTGAGACAATCCTACAGCACACTCAAACATAAGATGCATTCAAATGGATTGGCTACAAGATGTGCCCTTACAGCGTTTGTTTCCAGTAGTGTCCTACCAGCAGGTACACATCACACCACTACTTGCATACTTCAGATTCATTGTTGGGAACTTCATGGAGGGTTTGTGAGGAGACAGAGCTTGGACAATGGGATTCAGGGTGCTCTATGGGCTAGTAGTGGTCATGCACCTAGTTGTACTCGTTTATTGAACCCTGAGAATAAGGGCGATGATAGAGAGGTTTTGGGAGGAGCATTGTCGTGCATCACCAGAGTACAAGAAAGCATTGCAACATAGTGTTCATCATGGGGAGTACGTAGTGCATGGGACTTGCTTTCTGGAGATGACACAGGTAGAGTTGTACTTTGAGTTCAGGTCTACACACCGTGAGATCACAATTAGCCCCAGCATTCATTCAAGGCTTGCAACCCTTGGTTTGTGCACTACTTGAGGTAGTGTGACACATGTCTTTGTAGGTACCATGTTGGACTTCACATTTTGTATGATGTCTTTCGTGGATAATCTAAGCATCAGGGGGAGCCCGAGGGATTTTATTCACTCATCATTATGCTTATGGGCGGAGGATGTCATCTACCATCGAATGGCTTGTGTCATAGGGACATGTACCTTGTACGGCGGCAGCTTAACTTGTGCAAGGAGGATTCCTTGGTGGCTGAGGTGGTGACATGGCGGCAGTATGAGTATGTGACACATGGGTAGTCGCGTGGAGATTACATCTAGTGGAGCACCATTCGGCATGTGGCAAGTTCATAAGCACATTTATAGCTTTCATCTATGCCTACATACATCATACTCACAGTGCCAAGTGGCAAGACCGTCAGTTTCGTGCTAGCCTGCAACAATTTCCTATTGGTGTAGTTGTCTTTGTAGAGAATTACATATTCACACCATAGCAAGAGATTCAATCAGAGTACTAATTTTCTAATAAGGTATTGCTTGAGACATTGCCTCATTTTCAATTTAAGGTCTTCAAGATATTTTGTATTGTTGTTGTCTATGAATCTAACATTTCCCATTCTTGTGTGCTTGACTAGGTGGTCATCGTGGTGCATATTAGTTATCCGCATGCAGTGGCGGCAGTGGGATGGCATAGCGAGCACCCCAGAGGAGCGAGTCATCATTAGAGAGTATCACTTTTACATTAGTGATGATCGCTCTCACAGTGTACATTTGTGTAGCATTGCTTCTATCGTCGTCATGATGACTTTTTGAGAGAGCGTGGAGTCACATGGACAAGGTGGTGGATATGGTTAGATGGATGTGGGGCACAGTTCAAGAGTACTCATCAGTTTTACTAGCTATTTTCTTGGCATTGCATGACACGCTACTAGGTGATTTGGAGCTTCTTTAAGATAGGGCATGAAAAGGGGGAGCACAATGGTGCGGGTGTGTGACCCTTAGATGTCACCAGCTCCATCGTGATAGTGAGCACTTTCGAGATGCACAGCAAGTAGTGGATTGGTGAAATGCACATTTGACTCACTGGTGCTGCCTCTTCCTTCCCTTAGCAAGATGCTAAGATTGTCAAGAGGTTCTTTTGGTGTGTTGGAGGTAGTGTCCTTGATGGTGCTTCTCTAGGCTGTGCGACAATGGATGACACACTTAGGCTACCCTCCATAAGGAGCACATCCTATGACGACCCCACCATCTTCACACGGTGCCGTTCATGATTTTGCAGGCCATGCATCAATGGTGACTATTCACTGTTGCAAGAAGATGGGAGAGTGGATTGATCCTTGGTTGGAGTAGGTGTTGAGGCCAAAGCGAGGAGCGTTACCCCCCATCACTTTTGATCCTCACACACTACCTCATGGGGTAGATCACGATTGTTTGACATATATTTTGTTAGTGGGTGATGTTTTTGTAGTCATTGCTACCTTGAGGAGGAAAATGAGGAGGAGGTGGACTACTACATTCTGAGGTGCACTAGGCCCAAGTGCACCCTTGAGTGTGATGTGACTAATGATTATAGATTCTCATTTCATGCCCACAACATGATAGTTGCAGGTCACTACTATGCTCAAGGTAGTTGTAGGTCACTACTATGCTCAAGGTAGCCATTGAGTTTGTGTAGTATGAGAGTGAGGCCCCCCACAGTGGTCCTTAGCCCAACACGAGTATGTGAGCATCTTGGAGCCCCCAGAGCTAGAGAGTCTGCGGATTGATATTGGAGCCTCCTCCCTCTTTTTTGTTGTATCTACAACCCTTCATTTTGTATCTTTGTCTCAGTTTGTATCTTCTACCCATATATACTATGAGTTGGCTTTTCATTTATGCCCATATATTTTGTATCTTTCTCTTAATGGTTTGGGCGTGAAACTTTACGAGTGGGTGGGACATCACACTCGTATGATGTCTGATGGGTTTGAAACTTTGTAAGCAGGTGCATGGGATGATACCCCTCCACTCGCAAAGTTTTACCCCCATCGGGTGGCAGTGTAATGCCACCCGATATTCTTTGCATAGTGTCCAAGGGGTCCCCTATGCAAAACAAATAGCGGGTTTAGGTAAGAAATCACGCGCGTCGGGCGTTGAATGGGGTTGAGACTTTGTGAGTGGGTCCATGGGGCTACTACCCCTCCACTTTCAAAGCCTTACCCCCATCTGACGTCGTTTGGGCGGGACCGTGTGTTGCCACCCGCTATTTTTTACATAGTGCCCAAGGGGTCCCCTATGTAAAAAATAGTGGGTTTGGGTGGGATATCACACCCGTATGGCGTCTGATGGGGTCATGACTTCGCAAGTGGGTCTATGGGCTGCTACCTCTCTACTTGCAAAGTTTCACCCCCATTGGACGCTAGATGGGCGGGACTGTGTGTTGCCACCCCCGCTATCGTTTAACATAGTGCCCAAGGGGTCCCCTGTGTAAAAAATAGCGGGTTCGGGTTGGCCATCACACTCATTCTCGGCGTCCGATGGGGGTGAAACTTTGCGAGTGGATCCATGGGGTTGCTACCCCTCAACTCAAAAATATTCACCCCCATGAGACTCCGAATGGGTTGGATGGTGTGTTGCCACCCGCTCTTCATTCCATAGTGCCCAAGGGGTCCCCTATGCAAAAAATAGTGGGTTTGGGTGGGACATCACGCTCGTATGGTGTCCAATGGGTGGGACATCACGCTCGTATGGTGTCCAATGGGGATGAAACTTTGTGAGTGGGTCCATGGGGCTTCTACCCCTCCACCCAAAAAGATTCACCACCATCAAACGTCAGATGGGTGGGACGGTGTGTTGGCACCCTCTCTTCTTTGCATAGTGCCCAAGGGGTCCCCTATGCAAAAAATAGCGACGGGTTTGGGTGGGACATCATGCTCGTATGGCGCTACATAGGGGGTAAGAGTTTGTGATTGGATCCATTGGTCTGATAACCCTCCACTTGCAAAGTTTTACCACCATCGAACACCCGATGGGTGGGATGGTGTGTTGCCACCTCCTATTTTTTGTATAGTGCCCAAGGGGTCCTCTATGCAAAAAATAGCAAGTTTGGGTGTGTCCAATGGGGGTGAAACTTTATGTGTGGGTCCATGGGACTACTACCCCTCCACTCGCAAAGTTTCACCACCATCAAATGCTGGATGGGTGAGACGGTGTGTTGCCACCCGCTATGTTTTGCATAGTGCCCAAGGGGTCCCCTATGCAAAAAATAGAGGGTTTGGGTGGGACATCAACTCTTAAGTCCAAAACTCCAGTTGAAAAAATCATTCCTTAAAATAAAATAAGACTTGTATTGCACCCGCGCGTTGCTGCGGCGGCCGACCAAGGTTCCAGAAAAGAACTATTCCCTCTCTACAACCATCTCTCTCTCTCGCTCACACACACACACACACATGCCCTCTCCCTCTCTCTGTCACGTACACACACTCTCAAATATTGAAACTCTCTCTCTTTCTCTCTCACATGCACACACATATACACACCTGCTCTCTCTCTCTCTCTCTCTGTCACACACACACACACACACACACACATACACACACACACACACATGCACACACTCCCTCTCTCTTCTTACACTCTCCCACACATAGAAGCTCTCTCTCTCTCTCTCTCTCTCTCTCTCTCTCTCTCTCTCTCTCACGCACACATACACATATGTAAATATATAGTATATACAATATTATGTTTTAGATACATAAACCTATACATAGATACATATACTTATACATATATACATGTATTTAAAAATATAAATACAAACATCGACATAATTTAATTAATTTTGATTAAATTTTAATGTGCGGAGATGGGTGATAAGTTGTGGTCACTTTTAAATATATAGATAGATATATCATACACACATCTAAACACACACACACACACACACACACAAACATATATATATATATATATATATACATATGTATGTATGTATATATAAATGTAAATAAAAACACACACACACACACATATACATATATGTTTTCTATTTAATTTATATTTTATTAAAAGATACTTTTTACTCTCTATCTCTCACTCTCTTTCTCTCTCTTTTCACCCTCCCTCATTACATCTCTCTCTCTCTCTCTCTCTCTCTCTCTCTCTCTCTCTCCAGGTCTGCCCCATCTCACTCTCTCTCTCTCTCGTACATTCTACACATAGATGCAGATGTACGCACATGCATGCATATACTCTCTCTCTCTCTCTCTCTCTCTCTCACACACACACACACACACACACACACATGTATACACCGCACATGTATACACCGCACATATACTCTCTCTCTCTCTCTCTCTCTCTCTCTCTCTCTCTCTCTCACACACACACACACACACACACACACACATGTATACACCGCACATACACTAATCTAAACGCACACTCTCTCCTCCCACACAAACTATCTCCTACATAGAAATTATCTGTCCTCTCTCTCTCTCTCTCTCTCTCTCACACACACACACACACACACACACACATGATTAGTTTGACACCCTTCACTTCAGTATGGTATAAGACTTGAGGCACTGGGGTCGATGGAATTTCTGGTACCCAATCTAAGGGCAGCAATAGGAGAAAAGCTAACTCCAAAATACTTTGAGAGGCATATGATAGAACATCTCCTAAAGCTTGATGATAATAGACCACAAGGAACCAACACAATAGAAGTGGTCTAGAAAAGAAGGAATTACAAGTTTACAACTTTTAAGAAAGGAGATGCAATGCTAGTACTAGTAGTGTTCAATTCAATGACGGGCCCACACTCCAGGTAAGCTAAAGATGCGATGGGAAAGCCCATATAGGATACAATTCAAAACTAGAACATTAAGCTTTCCAGTCTATTTGGAGTATGGGTACACCCATACAGGATACAATTCAAAACTGGAACATTTGAGCTTTCTAATTTAGATGGAGTAAAGTTTTACCAAACCCAATGAACAATTATATCCTTGAGTCGTACTATGATAATCTCATAGATCCGATGCCACATCATCAAAAACACACAATGGAGAGTAGGATGTTGAGACATGAAGACATATGAATGGACATGGAATGCATGCCGAAGTCGTGCCGCTATCTCCAGTCTCATCGGAGAAAGAAGTTCTGGACATAGGGAGAAATTTTCACCGGCATATGTATACGAAGTCTTCAAGCTGCCGGAGGAATGAGTTTGTCACTTCAAACTCTTGGCTCATCAAGATCTCCTTTTCATTGTTCCCTTTCAAGGTGAGGTCATCCACAAAAAGATCATGCTCATCACGTACTCTACTTTGAGAAAATATACAATTTTGCATATAGTCTTTTTGAAAGACTAATACTTACAAAGTATACTTATAAAGTAGTTGTCAATTCTCGAGTACCGTGCTTTTGAGGGACTGATACTTTTCTAAGTCGGCAAATCCTTTTTTCTAAGCCAAGGATCAAAACTCCTAGTGGCTATACTATATACATCTCCACCTTGAGATGTCCATTTAAAAATGTTGACTTTACATTCATTTACATGACTCCCCCCCTTCCCCCTCTTATGTTGTTAAGTCTCTACTAAGGCTAAAATTGTGTCAATTGTGGTTAGTTTGGTTGTGGTAGCAAATCTCTTAACCTATTTAAAACCCTTGACCACAAGCCGAGTCTTGTACTTCTCCAATTATCCATTAGATCAAGCCGTCGGATAGCCTTATACATTGACTTGATGGAAATGAACTTATGTACTTGTGGATGAGGATCCACAAGGTTCCAAGTGTCGTGCTTCGTGATGGGAGTCATAGTACATCTGTATGGCTCCCATCTTGGTGATGCCTTAATCCTTCAATTGTGTGTGTGTGTGTGTGTGTGTGAGAGAGAGAGAGAGAGAGAGAGAGAGAGAGAGAGAGAGAGAGAGAGAGAAGTAAAGAGACACCATCACTTAGGGCTTATAAGAAACCACGCGTGTTAGTTATGATAATTAATTAGAAAGAAAAAGGAAAACTATGTGGGGCCCTATTCTCCTCGACCTATGTAGAGAGCTTGCCTTTATTCCTCAACCTAATATCGAGAGAGAGAACCTTGCCTTTTCTCCTCAGCTTAATATCGAGAGAGGGAACCTTGCCTTTCCTCCTCTCCACTCCTCTCCGTAGGGAGAAAGAACCTTGCCTTTTGTCCTCGATCTCCAACATTCTAACCCTATTCCTCCTCTCTGACAAACCCCATCCTTGACGATGTTGGGGTTGGACAGGGGAGGACAACTTTCCAAGCAAGAGCAATCTAGGAGCCCTTCACTGATAATCATACATTCAAGTCGTCGAAGTCATGCACTTACAGAATCTAGGCTCTAGCTTCAAAGAAAGTGCATTTTAAAACCTTGAGTAGGCCACCAAAGGTTAGATAGCTACATGATTGAACAACTACTGCATGGAACTACCCCAATAATTAATAGCCTTCACAGACCCAAGGCACCAGGCATTAGAAATAATATGTTGAGCCAACGCATTGCATCCAAATTATGGAAAAATGAATCATACATGCATCCATGTAACCATATTGCATCTTGGCACAACCTATGGTTGAGTAGCCACTTTCACAGTTTCATATCAACTCATTTTGAAAAAAGTATTCAAGATTATCTTTATGAAATTGCAACCCTTAAACACCATTACATGCTCATGTAGCTAACAAATACCATTCGAAGTATAACAATATAGCATCTTGCAATGCATGCCAAAAACTATGTACTAGGATACAACTATCCTAGGTTAGCTACACAAGAGAAACTCTTGCATGCATGGGGAAGATTGAATTTATTTACGCACCCGTCTTAAGCACCACTTGAACTTGTGCACAATATGTGCAACTTAGTATTCATATACCCAAACTCAAACCAGCATTTCAAATCTCAAGACCGTCAACCTCTCCCCTCCATGTAACAAGGGGGAAGATTAAGCTTGTAAAAAACTTGCAACGGGTCATGTTTGACCAATTGAGTCACAATCACCCACAAGTGGATCCTAATATTGAGTCATTGAGCCTTGTGCTTGTAAGGGTACTCATTCTTAATCAGCTCAGCTAAGGCCCAAACTATGCATGTTGAATTCTCCATTCAAAACCTAACAGCATAGCAATTTGCAATGCAGGCCATAGACTACATGCTCAAATACATCACCTTAGGATGGTTTCACTCCTAAAACTTCCACCAATGCACAGCATTCAATCTGTTAACCCACCCATCAAACAAAAAGAACCATTGAAACAGATGAACAGGATGTACACCATAGTACTCTTGATCCAAATTTCTGTCAGTAGACTCAACCTGTTGCACCAAAGTCATTGCAATGAATCATGATTCTTAAAACAAAGATAACAATCATAAAGCCTAAAGCCACCTTGCATAGTACAGTCCAAGAGCTCACCCTTTCAAGGTATTACAGAAAAAGGCCACCCCGTAGCACGGTCCACCAGTCATAGATGGATGGAATCCAGTCTATGCCGTGGCACCCCTCAATTTGCTGATTCAGCACGCTTGTCATGACTTGCTCCAATCAATGACAGGCTATGGTCTTTTGCAGCCTCAAAAGCTAGATATGTTGGGGCTTGCAGATAGTTTCCATGAGAAACCTTCCTAAGTCACAAAGATGACATAGTATGGCATCATACCGTACACAAAGTAGCTACCTCCATGCATCACACAGCCTGCAGATTAAACTAGCTCTTTAGGGTCTCTTTCAACATTTACACATTTTCCAAGCACATCAACTGCATAAGCTTTGTAATATAGAGATGACCCTTTCTTTTATTGAATGTCTAGAAAACACAGTAGCTGTAGAAACCATGAACAACAAAGTCCAGTATACCAACACCCAATGTTCCAAAAAGGAGCATGACAAACCCTAGAGTTTGCAATTTGTATACCCAATGGTCGAAATATAGTATCCGGTTTGCTAATGCGTGGGGTCCGCGAGATAGCAAGACAATGTGGAAGAGGAAAATCGAGATTGCAATGTACTGGTAGAGAATTTCCATGCTCAAGTCCATGTAAGTTTTCTTTATGTTGTGGAACTCAGGGTATCCAATGTAAGGCCATAGAGAAAGCATGACAAGGCTAACGCAAACTGCAGCCCATCCAAATGCCACAAGCTTATTGGATGTATAACCAATATGATCAACCTTATCACCATCTTGTTCTTGTGTAGGGTATGGATACGGCTCCACATAGACCTTGCTAGCAACCCAATTAGAAACCATAACCCTGAACAACCCTAAGATTGCCAAGGGTTTAGAAATGGTGGGCAAAAACCCAAGGGCTTGTGATGAGATTGTGAATTGAACTGCCATTATCCCTTGGTAAGCTGCAATTATGCTTAGAAGACCTTGCGAGCTCACAATACCAGAAATCTCAAGCCTTCTGATGCAGAAATTCTCGATGTTTTCTCCTATGATATAAGGGATAGGGGGCCTGAAAGGGTAGGCTTCAGAATTTATTAAAGCAAGCTGCCTTTCACCCCAAGTTTTGGCCATGAAACGGTAGGCTATCATGGAGTAGTAGCGCCAGAGGAGGTTCACAGGGTTGAAGTACCTTACCAGCCATGAGATTTTGGCAGCAAAACTGCCTCCTGCGAATACAGTGTCCACCTCTCCCGCCAAGATGTGGGTTGCAAAAACTGCGAAAAAGGATCGGAATGCACCCTCCAGCAGAAGCAAATCGCTTGGCTTCTGGCACAAATTGTCGGAAGACTCCGACATTCTGAACAAAGCTTGTCTCTTAATCTTTGCTAAAAAGCCCTATTAGAATAGCATAATATACAAGCTTTGGCTAGGTCTTTTAGAAAACCCTAACCATTGGGCGAAATGGCATGACAGGCTTTTGATGGATTATGCAGAAAAAACCCTAACGATCGAGGTTTGCAGAAAAACGTTCTGATTAGTGGGCGCAATGCCCTATTTGCAGAAAAACTTCCTGATTAGTGGGCAAAATGAGCTTCTGATAGGTTGTGCAGAAAAACTCTAAATACGCTTGCCATAAAATCAAAATGATAATCAGAAGAAACTCTAGGAGACAGTCGGAGAATGCTACGCCATGTGCATCACGCAAGTCAACAACATCAATATGTTTGCGTGTACTACGCACCGTCCCCCGGCCCCCCTCCCCCCCCCCCAAAAAAAAGGGGTCCACAGTTCATGCCAACACTTCTTTTTTACATGCCTTTACAATCTACATGCCTCGCGAGGCGTCACAACTAAGTGCCACGGGGTGTTAAAGACCCTTGTGAGGTGAAATCAATGGATGGAATTGATCAAAAATCGTGACGCTTTTTTTGGGCTGTCGTATAAAGTAAACTAGGTCCAATAAATTAGGGTTACTAAGTGATCAATGTTTACTTCCTAGTTTACTAAACTGGCATAATTTACTTCCTAATTTACTAAGTGATCGTAGTTTACTTCCTAGTTTACTAAGCAGGCATAGTTTACTTCCTAGTTTACTTAGCAAATCATAGTTTACTTCCTAGTTTACACCATGAAATGAGGGTGAATTTGGGTTTAGGACTTAGAAAATTTTGGAGCAACATGTTATGTGCAAAAGAGGATTTGAACTCAAGACCTTGGGTCACCGTTGGAAACATCTTCCCACTATACTATACCTTCAAACAACAAAGCCATAGAGTTTCAAGCCATTATATTCTATGTTTTTCAAGGTTAGTCTATTGGCCCTAGTTTACTGGATCTAGTTTACTTTATCTGACGGTCCAAACAAGGCGTCACGATTTTGATTAATGCCATCCATTGATGTCACCTGACAAGGGTCTTTAAGACCCCGTGGCACTTAGTTCTGAGGCTCGCGAGGCTTGATTTTTTATAATGGGCATGTACGCCATGCACATTTTTGGGTATTTTGGACGTTAAAAATCTGCAAAGATAATTCTCAACCGTCATTTAAACAATGAAAAACTTGCAAATCCCGTCCCTTTTCGACGTACAAGCGTGCTCATCACATCCCATCCCGTTATCGTCCCTTTCCGACGTACAAGCATGCTCATCAAAAGGCAATCTGTGCCCGGTTATGAGCTTTGAGGAGTCTCCTTTGAGTTGCAAAGTAACTATCACGAGGAGAAAAGACGTTTAACCAAAATAATAGTAGGAACTCGAGAGACATTCTCATTTCTATCTTTGGTATTAACAAATGCCTATTATGACCCATGTTGATTTTTGTGACTTGTAGCTTTTATGGTGTCTAGTGTGGGAGCTTGTCAAGAAATTTTTCACACAAAGCTCTGAAGTGAGATCATAAGAAGAAGGAAGAAAATCTTAGTTAACAAATAACTAATATGTTGTGCAATTCCATTTCTTGCAAGTCCACACTATCTTGCCTATAAATACAATCACTTACAAGACTTGAAGGTAATCATGGAAGTTAAGATTCCATTTCTTGCAAGTCCACACTATCTTGCCTATAAATACTTTCATTTACAATCACTTACAAGACTTGAAGGTAATCATGGAAGTTAAGATTTACATGCTAGCTAACCAACACACATGGGACAACTCTCTTAGAAACCCCTCTTGACCTCTCCTAATCCACATCTCCACCCCCCTCCTATCTATGCAACCACAAGCACTTATTCTTGACTTGCCCCTCTATGAGCCTTCTGACGCGTAGCCTACCTCCTCCTTCGCTAATATACCCACCAGGCCCTCCCCCACCCTTGGCTGCCCCTCTATGAACTCCTCCTCTCTACTAGGAGGCCAGGCATGATTTTTGATGGACACATCATGCACATTTTTGGGTATCTTGGACGTAAAAAAACCTACAAAAATAATTATCAACCGTCTTATATATGAAAAGATGCAGGGGGGAAGAGAGCTTGAGCTCTTGCAAGCACACACACACACTCACAAAACCCTAATAGAGAACACACAAGGTGAGAGGCTGAAAATCTTCTTCTTCTCTACTCCACACTCAACACACCATATACAAGATAAGAGTACACATAATATGAAAGGTACTCAACCAATACATACACGAGTTCTCTATAGTGTGAACCCGACTAAATGAGCTGGCGCTATAACTATGCCAGTCTCTAGAATGGCTGTCACACAGCCTGTCATCCCACTGGCCGCATATCACCCAAGATCTCACCAACCATGCCAGTGGTATAAGTGCGGGGCCTATCCCCCAGGCGGGTCATCACAGTGTCCACCGCCTCACTAGACGAGCTCGATATCTCAACACTCCCCCTCGAGCTCAACTCCATCTCATGTACACCAAGCGAAGCCCTGAATCTGCGGAGCTTCTCTGTACCCAATGCTTTGGTGAAGATGTCAGCTACCTGATCCTCTGTGCTAACATAAACAAGGTCAAGATCTGCTGCCAAGACCTTCTCTCTGACGAAGTGGTAGTGGACCTCTATGTGCTTCGTACGAGCATGAAAGACTGGGTTCCTGGCCAACTGTATACTGCTAATGTTGTCACAGAAAATGACAACTTGTCTATCCACTGATAGACCCAAATCTGCAAGTAGCTTTCTCAACCAAGCTACCTCACATACTTGTCTTTGAAGTCTTCGACATAACATCCATCAGGGTTAAACCGAACCTGCAAACCCTGCTCAATCATCTGGCCAACTGAAACCAGATTCTTTGTTATGTTCGGTACATGAAGTACATCTACAAGGTACTTCACTTTGCCATCTTGCATAGACAATGGCACATCTCCAACGTGGGATTCTGGGACTGTTGTTGTTGCTGCTGCTACTGACCATAATTCTGATTACCTATTCGGCCACCTCCTTGACCGCGTCCACGGCCTCCTCTACCTCGTCCTCTTCCTGAACTCGTGTAGAAGGCCTGTTGCTCTGAACTGTTTTTGCTTTGTGAAGACTGTTGGTCTTCACCCAAGCTCTTCTCTTCGATAATCAGCATAGACACCAAATCTGTAAAGTTGGGAATGTTTTCCCGAGTCTAAATAGACGTCTTAAACGCCTTGTATTGTGGCCCGAGACCACGTAGACAGACTTCCACCTTGTCATCATCATATACTGACACACCAATAGATGCAAGGGATTCCACAATACCCTTTATCTTCAACGCATAGTCATTCACAGACATGCTCTTTTTCTCCACAGTATGAAGTTCATTCTTCAACTGTATCTTACGTGCCTTGGTATTTGTTTCATAGAGCTTTACCAAGGTGTCCCACGCCTCCTTGGGAGACTTGGCATCCTGAATGTGCCCAATCATGGTGTCCTGTATACTAATGGATAGCCAATACATAACCTTCCTGGCTCCTTGGTTCCAGTCTTTAAACTCTTTCACATCTGCAGCAGTTGGATTTATGTCCGGTATCTCTGTTGCCTCTTCATGTTCACCTTCTATGTAGTCCCAATAGCCTTTTCCCATCAGGAAATTAGTCAACCTGAACCTCCAAGCATGGAAGTTATTCTTATCCAGCTTCTCAGCTACAATCTGTGTTATGCCATCATTAGACATCTTGCCAAACACACAATTTTACCAGAAACTGCACTCTGGTTTTTCCTGCACAAATGCTGTATTTTCTGCACAGCAGTACTGCAGTCCACTCAAATGTCACAACCAGTGACCTCAATGTGCATACATACACCCAATGGCAACTGTAGACCTCTTTGCAGCACCCACAGTGTCTGCACAGTCAATCTGTCTTCCTGCAGTTCTTAAAACAGAGTTCTGCAGAGAATCCATGACTTACCCGCAGTGCTCGAAATCGCCTGCTTTCTGAAAAACGGAGGTCCAGACGCGCCCGAAACTCGTTTTCGGCCCGAAAATTTTAGTCCGAAGGACTGTGCGAAGGACTGAGTCCGAAGGACTGTATAGTTGCCCTATAGCTTTACTCCCGCGAAGAAAGCTCCTCAATCAGAGACCATTTGCCGGTGCCTCCCGTAGAGCTCCCGACAAGGGTGTAGTCACCAACACAAATAGGGAAGAGTAGTTGCAGCTCTTACCCTCGTACCGCTTCCTGTGGTTCTCTTGCTTGCAGCTCAGCCCTTAGCACGAACCAGGCTCTGATACCATGAAAAGATGCAGGGGGGAAGAGAGCTTGAGCTCTTGCAAGCACACACACACACTCACAAAACCCTAATAGAGAACACACAAGGTGAGAGGCTGAAAATCTTCTTCTTCTCTACTCCACACTCAACACACCATATACAAGATAAGAGTACACATAATATGAAAGGTACTCAACCAATACATACACGGGTTCTCTATAGTGTGAACCCGACTAAATGAGCTGGCGCTATAACTATGCCAGTCTCTAGAATGGCTGTCACACAGCCTGTCATCCCACTGGCCGCATATCACCCAAGATCTCACCAACCATGCCAGTGGTATAAGTGCGGGGCCTATCCCCCAGGCGGGTCATCAGTGTCCACCGCCTCACTAGACGAGCTCGATATCTCAACAATATATATACAGTGAAAAACCTGCAAATCTCATCCCGTTGTCTTCGGATTTGACATACAAGGGTGCTCATCAAAAGGCAACCTGTGCTGCCCAGCTATGAGCATTCAGGAGTCTCCTTTAAGCACCAAAGCAACTGTCATGAGGAGAGAAGACGTTTTAACCAAAATAATAGAAGGAACCCGAGAGACATTCTCATTTCTATCTTTGGTATTAATTAATGCCTATTATGACCCATGCAGATTTGCGTGACTTGTAGTTTTTTATGGTATCTAGTGTGGGAGCTTGTGGAGAAATCTTTCACACAAAACTCTAAAGTGAGATCAAAAGAAGAAGGAAGAAAATCTCTGTTAAAAAATAACTAATCTATTGTGTAATTCCATTTCTTGCAAGTCCACACTATCTTTCCTATAAATACTTTCATTGCAAGACTTGAAGGTAATCATGGAAGTCAAGATCTGGTGCATGGAACATGCTAGCTAACCAAACTTTTGCTGTCACTCCTAAGTTTCACAAATCAACATGGGACACAACTCGTAGAAACCCCTCTGCACCTCTCCTAATCCACATCACCACCCCCCTCCTATCTATGCAACCACAAGCACTTGTGCTTGACTCCCCCCCCTCTATGAGCCTTCTAATGCACAGCCTACCTCCTCCATCACGAATATACCCACTAGACCCTCTCCCATCCTTTGCTTAAAAACATGAGAATAGTCCCATCATGCACAAACATGCATGCACAAACATGCAAGGGTGCTATCAGTGGTGGCTGCCCTTTCCATGGTTTTACTATGCTTGTTTTGACTAGTGAATATGTAGAAGACATGCTCTCAGAACAGCAAGGTAAGCATATAGCACAAATTCCCCAGAGTATGGCCATCCACATATGAGGCCAAATTTAGTGAAAATGGACATCCCATTTAATGCCTGGAAAAGTTCATTAAGTTTATATAGCTTTGGAAGAATTGATGATCCCACCAAAATTTGTGTATTTTGTCTTTGTCTCAAAGGCAAAGCAAGCCCGTAGTTTAGATCTTTAATCCCAATTAAAAAAGGCCATGTATAAAAATTAACCTATCTAGCCATAGTTTAAGTGTGTGTGTGTGTGTGTGAACACTTCTAGACTTTTTGTTAATCTTTAGCTCTATTTTAGTCTTAAACATTGAGCTTAAGTGCTTAATTTTTACAATTTAATTTTGGTTTTTGTTGCATTTAAGTGTATTAAAGTGTTAGCAATAAAAACCTTTAATAGAGTGGTTTTTGGGCTTAGTATTAGTGAGCTTAAGAGTTAAAACAATTAAAAAAAGAGACCTTCAGTGGCATTGGGATCAAATTGAGTGTGGGAATATTGAGTTTTTGTGTTTATGGACGAGATTCTAGCCGCTCCTTCACTAATTCGAGCACCAAAATTGTTTCAAGCATGGATTTGAGCTTTCTTTTGCATCACTTAGCATAAAAGAAAAAGCCACAATTTTGAGCTTAATTAATCTTAGATTTTTTATTTTTTTAACATATTAGTTTATGCATAGATTAGGAATTGGATACATTATTTGATTGTGTGTACAAAAATGCAAATTAATCATTACTTAGTGGTTAATTAGAGCTACTAACTTAGATCATAAAGGGGAAAAATTAGTGTAAGGATTAATATTTAATTAATTCCTAATCACTTTTTTACCTAACTCATTATGGGTTAGGTGCAATTAATGTGGAGAGGACTAGCTACCTACCTAGAGCCCACTTTTAGTTGATCCCTTATGACATGTGTAAGAGGGGGGAGAGAAAACCCACCAAGAAAGGCATAAGGGGTATTAACTCTTTGTCCCTTACCTTTTGTGTAAAGGCATAAGGGGTATTGGGAATCCAAAAAACTACCCTCATACACAAACCTAAACTATGTTAGAATTCATGTGCGTGCCACCCAAAAAAAAGAAAGAAAAAATCTTTTCCACACTCCAATTCTCACAGACATGAAAACCTTGTCCACATGAAAACTTCAATTCTCAGAGACGTGAAAACCTAATCCATGTGATAACTTTAAATTTCATGTGAATTACATTTTCATGGACATGAAAACACACATACACGTGAGCATTACATTCTCATGTACATGAAAGCCTTAACCATGTGCAAACCTTGTCTAAATGAAAACACAAATTCACATGCAAGAAAAGAAATGCAAAAAAATTGTTCTTTCACTCTCCAATTCTTATGGTCTATGTGAAAATCTTATCCATGTGAAAACTCCAATTTTCATTGATGTGAAAACTCCAATGCTCGCACACATGAAAACTTTTTTTAAGTGAAAAAACTTTTTCTTACATATGAAAACTCCAATTTTCGTGGATGTGAAAACCCAACTTCATGTAAAACTTAAAATCGCAGGAGAATTCACATTTGTGTGAAAACCAACTTCATGTCGTAAAAATCAAGAATCATAAATTCATTTAAATATCATGTTGAGATCATCAGAGAATAAAAAAATCAAAGTTATGTACTAACTCATCAAGGATCAATCAACACAATAAAACTATGACTAACCTAAGTAGGAGGATTAAACGTTCCCTTGACGACGAAATTGAATCTAGCGCCAACCCTTGAAGTCCATGCCTTAAGTGTAAACTCTAACCACATGGGCCATGCACTTCTCTAGTTATGCCACTAAGGTTCGCACCCTTAGCGACCTAATTCTCATAGTGACTAGTCCTCTACCTAGCACAACAATGAGGCCCAACCTTCTCCAGATGCTCAAACTCAACCCTTAACCACCCTTGTAGCCCCTAGATGCCCAAACCGTAGCAATAGTCTAAAGAGCACTCAATGTAGCTAATTAACTCCAAGCACTAAAACCCAATGCACCACCTAAGGCTAAGAGTAAAAATCATGCCAAGACCCATGAAGAAGGTAATAATCAAGCTCAAGAGAGTATGCTTATAGGATTGTTGCCCGAGTCACTAGTTAACACTGAGCCACACCATCTCAAATTCACAATAGCTAACCAAACTCAAAAAGAAGAGTACCAATTTCCCTTTTAAGCAGAAGAGGTTCTATCTTCTGAGATGAACCCATTCTTTGAACTATGAGAAAGAGTTGGAGGAATAATCTATGGGGATGATACTACAAGCAAGTCAAAGGATTTCTACGAGGCCTTGCCATATACCATGCTAGGACCCAAAAAGCGATGGCTAAAGGTGATCTATTTGCATGGAAAGATGAACTCGAAGGTGATCTATCTGTATAGAAAGATAAACTCTTCTACAATTCTATAGTACCATTGTGTGTACACATTCAGAACCCTCAACAAGGTTTAAAGTCATGTGTGCATTACCAATTCCTTGATGACAAACAAAAAAACTACAAACTTAATGTTTCCTCACTCTTACGATTAGAGATACCTGACCAGGGTAAAAAATAAAATGCCTCCATGAATATATAAGTGTAGTTGGTTGGTGATTATTCCTCCTTATACAAATCTAAAATTATAAAAAAATGGGGTGAATGTTTCCAAAACATGTCCTATAATGTCAAAATTAGGCAAATATTTTCTAAAACCCTTCAAAATGGCCAAATTTGGGCGAATGTTTTAAGATATGGAACATTTTTTTAAACAAAAAAACCACCAAAAAATAGCCAATTGGCATAGATTAGTCCCTATTTTTTTTCCTTGTACGTGACTTGGCTTTAGAGGCCTTGAAACTAGAAGACTATGATGAGTTTTAGGGTTACTATACTGGTAGTTTGAGATAACAAAATTCAATATCTTTAATTTTCAACTTTTGTATATATTTTGGTGGTTTTGTAATGACAATAAAGTGGAAGATTATTCAAGAATATTGTTCTATGATTCCTCATTCCTGGCTTGAGATACCTAACTTGGCTTTAGAGGACTTGGACCTAGAATACTATGATGAGCTTTAGGGTTACTATACTGGTAGCTTGAGACAACAAAATTTAATATCTTTATTTTCAACTTTTGTATATATTTTGGTCATTTTGCAATGACAATAAAGTGGAAGATTGTTCAAGAAGATTCTGGCACTAGCATTGGAATGGTGGAGTGGCATCTTTTGGTGGCTATGTGCCAATGTGTACATTGTAAATACCACAAGTATGCTCTATGAATACTTTGTTATGGTTGCTTAGTCTAGTGATGTGGAAATAAAAGTGAGACTTATGCCTACATATCTTGGTAACTCTATTAAAATAAGATATCTTTTGGTGGCTATGTGCCAATGTGCACATTATAAATACCACAAGTATGCTCTATAAATACTTTGGTATGGTTGGTTAGTCTAGTGATGTGGAAATAAAAGTGAGCTTTATGCCTACATATCTTAGTAACTCTATTAAAATAAGATGGCAAACACATGCCAAGCTTGTGGATGGCATGTGGAGAAGGTTGGACTAGAGTAAAGGATTGGGATTTGGTGGCAAGAAAGATGGTTGTATTTAATAGCCAAGATTAAGGGCATCCAGCTGCCATGTGCCAAGTAGCCCCTTGCATGTGAAGGGTCTTGTCTTACATCTAGTCGGAAGGAAATCTTGGGGATTGGCCAAAGATATGATGAAGGGTTGCAAAACATGAGAGGGTAACATCCTTCATGCCTCAAGAACAACGCCATTGGTTGCGAGGTTTCTTCTCATGTGATGATGCTACTAAGGAAAAGGAACCACTTGCTAGATTCATGTACGAGGGAGGAGAGCCTTGCAACCTTCCCTAGAGAGACAAATCTCCTATCTGAAAATTTATTGGCTAGGGTTGTTGCAGAGGATTAAGAAGAACAGATAAAGATAGGGGTGGCTGCAAGATAAGGGGCACCACTTTTGACAATTGGCTACCCTAAAGGTAGCCTAAAAACATGCATCTCCATAACTTAAAGGTCCAATCTCTCGTGGTTACGTTTGGAATTTAGTGGCATGGTGTTTGGGGCACATTATGCATATATTGGGTATTCAAATGGCACCCCCTAATTGGAAATCCAATTTATTTTAGGGATTGTTTCATTGCACGAAAGTTTTGGTATTTGCATTTTTCAACTTTCTTTACTGTAGTATATGTCACACATAAAATGCTTAGTACTTTCGCATCCGAATTCCAATGATCATCCCAATTTGTACTTGAAAAGAAAACATTGCATAGGGCTTAACTTTATTTATTGAGAATTAAGGTATTTAACTATTTTTTATAAATATTTTTTTATCCACTTTATGTTGTAAAGCAACATGTGATTTTCTATTCAAGATCTTGGCAAAAGTGAAGCTCATCATTATCTAGAATGTGGCCATATTATCAAATTGCAATTTTAACGGCGGTTGAATTTCTTTCAAGAAAATTCACTAAGTCTATAAGAGGGCCTGTAGAAGTTTAATAATTTAATTATATAAATGTAATACAACCCTCATTGTTGTTGAGATATCGAGCTCGTCTAGTGAGGAGGTGGCCACTGATGACCCGCCTGGGGGATAGGCCCCACATTTACACCACTGGCATGGTTGGTGAGATCATGGGAGATATGCGGCCAGTGGGATGACAGGCTGTGTGACAGCCATTCTAGAGACTGGCATAGTTATAGCGCCAGCTCATTTAGTCGGGTTCACACTATAGAGAACCAGTGTATGTATTGGTTGAGTACCTTTCATATTATGTGTACTCTTATTCTTGTATATGGTGTGTTGAGTGTTGAGTAGAGAAGAAGAAGATTTTCAGCCTCTCACCTTGTGTGTTCTCTATTAGGGTTTTGTGAGTGTGTGTGTGTGCTTGCAAGAGCTCAAGCTCTCTTCCCCCCTGCATCTTTTCATGGTATCAGAGCCTGGTTCGTGCTAAGGGCTGAGCTGCAAGCAAGAGAACCACAGGAAGCAGTATGAGGGTAAGAGCTTCAACTACTCTTCCCTATTGTGTTGGTGACTACACCCTTGTCGGGAGCTCTATGGGAGGCACCGGCAAATGATCTCTGATTGAGGAGCTTTCTTCGCGGGAGTAAAGCTATAGGGCAACTACATAGTTCTTCGGACTGAAATTTTTGGGCCGAAAATGCGTTTCGGGCGCGTCTGAATCTCCGTTTTTCAGAAAGCAGGCGATTTCGAGCACTGCGGGTAAGTCATCGATTCTCTGCAGAACTCTATTTTAAGAACTGCAGGAAGACAGATTGACAGTGCAGACACTGTGGGTGCTGCAAAGAGGTCTACAGTTGCCATTGGGTGTATGTATGTACATTGAATTCACTGTTGGTGACATTTGAGAGTGCTACAGTACCGCTGTGCAGAAAATACAGCAGTTTGTGTAGAAAAACCAGAGTGCAGTTTCTGGTAAAATTGTGTGTTTGGCAAGATGTCAAATGATGGGATAACTCAGATTGTGGCTGAGAAGCTTGACAAGAATAACTTCCATGCTTGGAGGTTCAGGTTGACGAATTTCCTAATGGGAAAAGGCTATTGGGACTACATAGAAGGTGAGCATGAAGAGGCACTGGAGATACCGGATATAAATCCGACTACTGCAGATGTGAAAGAGTTTAAAGACTGGAACCAAGGAGCCAGGAAGGTTATGTATTGGCTCTCCATTAGTATACAGGACACCATGATTGGGCACATTCAGGATGCCAAGTCCCCCAAGGAGGCGTGGGACACCTTGGTAAAGCTCTATGAAACAAATACCAAGGCACGTAAGATACAGTTGAAGAATGAACTTCATACTGTGGAGAAAAAGAGCATGTTTGTGAATGACTATGCGCTGAAGATAAAGGGTATTGTGGAATCCCTTGCATCTATTGGTGTGTCAGTAGATGATGATGACAAGGTGGAAGTTTGTCTACGTGGTCTCGGGCCACAATACAAGGCGTTCAAGACGTCCATTCAGACTCGGGAAAACATTCCCAACTTTACAGATTTGGTGTCTATGCTGATTATCGAAGAGAAGAACTTGGGTGAAGACCAACAGTCTTCACAAAGCAAAAACAGTTCAGAGCAACAGGCCTTCTACACGAGTTCAGGAAGAGGACGAGGTAGAGGAGGCCGTGGACGCGGTCAAGGAGGTGGCCGAACAGGTAATCAGAATTATGGCCAGCAGCAGCAGCAGCAACAACAGTCCCAGAATCAACAACAACAACAACACGCAGGTGGAAGAGGCAAATTCAGAGGCAGGGGGAGTCAAAGAGGCCGTGGAAATTGGCAAAGACAATATAATGATGCACGTGAATGCTATTATTGTGGTAAGCCTGGACATGTGCAGGCAGAATGTTATAAGAAGCAGGCTGACATGCAAAATGGGAAAGTGCAGCAAAACAACTATGCATCCTCAAGCAGAAATAATGAGGATAATCAAAGGTTGTTTGTTATGCAGCATGTCGTGAATGCCATGTCTGAAAATGTTGATGCAGCACAAAAGGATAATGTATGGTATGTGGATTCAGGCGCTTCGAACCACATGACGAGTCATGGGGAGTGGTTCAAGGAGATGAAAAACCCGGAAAGACCAGGTTTTGTGGAAACAGGGGATGACACTGCTCATCCAATTGCCCACGTTGGAGATGTGCCATTGTCTATGCAGGATGGCAAAGTGAAGTACCTTGCAGATGTACTTCATGTACCAAACATAACAAAGAATCTGGTTTTAGTTGGCCAGATGATTGAGTAGGGTTTGCAGGTTCAGTTTAACCCTGATGGGTGTTATGTTGAAGATTTCAAAGACAAGTGCAGGTTGGTTGCAAAAGGCAACAGAGTGGGCAGAATATTTACATTGAATGTAGACATGCCTGAAATGAGTGCTGCGATGTTTGCAAATGGTTCAGGAGTTGTTGCAGACACAGACATATGGCATAAAAGAATTGGACATGTAAATGTGCAGAGATTAAAGTCTATGTAGACAAAAGGAATTGTGACAGGGCTGCCATAATTTAAAGTGGAAGGTATGCAGAAAATATGTGAAGCATGCCAATTTGGGAAGCAAACAAAGCATGTGTTTCCACGTAACAGATATGTGAGCAGAAATGCACTAGATGTTGTGCATTTAGATGTATGGGGTCCTACGAAGACCGTGTCTATGGGAGGCTGCAAGTACTATGTCACTTTCATTGATGACCACACAAGGAAAGTGTGGGTATATTTCATGAAGGAGAAGAGTGAGGTGTTCACTCACTTTCAGAATTTCAGAGTTTTGGTTGAAAAGCAAACAGGGAAATATGTAAAGTGCCTAAGGTCAGATGGAGGGGGAGAATACTTCTCCAATGAGTTCTCTGAATTTTTGAAGAAGAATGGTATTCGGAGACAGTTCACATGCAGATACACTCTGCAGCAAAATGGAGTTGCTGAGCAGAAAAACAGACACATTGCTGAGATTGCGCGAGCATTGATGGAAGAGAAGAATATGCCGCATTGCTATTGGGCTAAGCTGTTTCTACAGCAATATACATCATGAACAGGACTCAACTGCAGCCATACATGATGTAACTCCAGAGGAGAGGTTTACTGGCAGAAAACCAGATTTGTCTCATCTGAAAGTCTTTGGATGCATTGCATATGTGCATGTGCCAGATGAGCTGAGAACTAAGCTGGACCTGAAAGCTAAAAAATGTGTGTTTATTGGATATTCCCTTGAGCAAAAGGGATACAGGTGTTATAACCCTGCTACACGTGAGCTGAGGGTAAGCAGGGATGTGTTTGATGAGATGAGCAGCTGGTATGTTGCTGAAAAAGAAGCTGTTGGGGCTGATGTGAGTGGAAGTGTGGTTGCACAGAATGCAGGTCAGCAATCACAGTCTTTGAGTGGACCAAGAGAGTCCTCATCTAGTGGGTCTGTTGATAGACCATGGAGTGGCAGGCTGCGTCATAATACCAGTCCTGCAAATGTGATTACTATATCACGTAAAGGAAAAGAGAAAGTGATTGAGCCCCTTGGTATGCCTGACATTTTTGCAGGGCATTCTCATGTTGATGGAGAGTCTAGTGGCTCAGATATGAGCCTTGATGAGGAGCTTGGGATCCCAGCTATGAGAACACCTGGTGTAAAGAAGGCTATGGAAGCCATGAATGAAAAGCTGCGAAGATCTAGGAGAGTGAGAAATCCTGTGCAGAGATTTACCTATGATGGTTATGTGGCACATCACTATGCATATATGGCAAAGGTCGTGCAGGTTGTTGAGCCCACATGCATTGATGAGGCTGTTGGAAATATGTGTTGGGAGAAAGCTATGGACGAGGAGATGGATGCACTATATGGAAATGAGACTTGGGATTTAGTGCAATTGCCTGAAGGCAAGAAAGCCATTGGTGGATGCAAGTGGGTGTACAAAGTTAAACATAACAGTGATGGAAGCATAAACAGGTACAAGGCTAGATTGGTAGCAAAAGGATATGCGCAGACATATGGGATTGATTATGAGGAAACTTTCAGCCAAGACGGCAACGGTGAGAGTTGTGATAGCAGTGGCTGCGTCAAAGCAATGGTCTTTACATCAGATGGATGTAAAGAATGCATTCTTGCATGGGGATTTGCAAGAAGAGGTGTATATGTTGCAGCCACCTGGTTATGAGGATGTGGGTCACCCCGAGCATGTTTGTAGGTTGAAGAAATCCTTATATGGCTTAAAGCAAGCACCAAGAGCATGGTCTGACAAGATTTCTGAATATCTTGTCACTATTGGCTTTCATGTAGCCAATGCAGATTTCTCATTGTATGTGAGACATGGTGATAGAGGAGTTGTGCTTGTTGTCATCTATGTAGATGACTTGATCATTACGGGAGACCATGATGCAGAGATCTTTGATGTGAAGATCTTGCTTAGACAGAAGTTCGAGATGAAGGATCTGAGGGAGCTCAGATATTTCTTGGGCATTGAGGTGATTAGGTCACCACATGGTATTGGATTACTGCAGAGACAGTATGGCTTGGACATGTTGTCCAAGTATGGTATGACAGGCTGTAAGCCTATTTCCGTGCCATTAGATCAGAATGGCAAGTTGAGTGTAGATTCAGGAGAGATCTTGGAGGATCCTACTATGTACAGACGCATAGTAGGAAGTTTGATCTACATGACGATCACCAGACCAGATTTGAGCTATGCTATTGGGTTGGTGAGTCAGTTTATGCAGGTTCCACGAAAACCGCATTTGGATGCAGTGAGACACATACTAAGGTATGTGAAGTCTACTTTGCATTATGGACTATTCTATGAGATTGGGACAGAGATATGTGTACATGGGTACACAGATGCTGATTGGGCTGGTAGTATCTCAGATAGAAGATCTACCAGTGGCTTCATGTTTTCTTTGGGGAGTGCTGCTGTGACTTGGAGCAGCAAGAAGCAGCCTACGGTTGCTTTATCGAGTATAGAGGCCGAGTACAGAGGAGCTGCTATGGCAGCATGTGAGGTAGCTTGGTTGAGGAAGCTACTTGCAAATTTGGGTCTATCAGTGGATAGACAAGTTGTCATTTTCTGTGACAACATTAGCAGTATACAGTTGGCCAGGAACCCAGTCTTTCATGCTCGTACAAAGCACATAGAGGTCCACTACCACTTCGTCAGAGAGAAGGTCTTGGCAGGAGACCTTGACCTTGTTTATGTCAGCACAGAGGATCAGGTAGCTGACATCTTCACCAAAGCATTGGGTACAGAGAAGCTCCGCAGATTCAGGGCTTCGCTTGGTGCACATGAGATGGAGTTGAGCTCGAGGGGGAGTGTTGAGATATCGAGCTCGTCTAGTGAGGCGGTGGCCACTGATGACCCGCCTGGGGGATAGGCCCCACACTTACACCACTGGCATGGTTGGTGAGATCTTGGGTGATATGCGGCCAGTGGGATGACAGGCTGTGTGACAGCCATTCTAGAGACTGGCATAGTTATAGCGCCAGCTCATTTAGTCGGGTTCACACTATAGAGAACCCGTCCGTGTATGTATTGGTTGAGTACCTTTCATATTATGTGTACTCTTATTGTTGCCATATATATATAGGCAGTGATGTGTGTGAACACACTTAGGACCGCCGGGGCACTTTTTCCCTCTTTAGGAGGTTTTTTCCCCCGGCTTGTATATACGCCCATCCTTCTAGGGCTAACTTATCTTTGTACATTGACACAATCTAATACACTTTGTGTTGTGTGCATTCTTGCTTCTTCTTCTCCAAGCTTTGTGTGCTTTCCTGCAACCCTAATTCCAACAATTGGTATCAGAGCAGGCATCGGCTCCCAGGGCTACACCGTCAGCACCCTCCGACTCACGTTCTCCGATTGAGGTGAGTTTTCACGAGCGCTTGCAGGTCCCTATACTCTGCAAATAAGCCCGTAGGCCTTGCGTTCTCAGAATTTGCATCTGAGGTCGTTTTGGGCTCCGTTTTTGCATTTCAAGTTCTGCACAGGTGTTTTCGTCATTTTCTGCAGAAATTTCGACAGTGCAGTTTTCTGCAAAACAGGCATACGTACTCTATTGTGGACCGTGCTACATAGCACGAGTTGTTTTCTATTCAGTCTTTGCTTCATTACAGGCAGCTTTTGCATCAGTTTCAGTCAGTGGCCATGGCTGATAACAGCAATGATGTATTTCGCATGTTGTCTGCTGAAGACAAACTGGATGGAGACAGCAACTACCCACTTTGGGCATACATGATGCAGCATGTTTTGGTTGCAAAAGGAGTGTGGAACATTGTGCAGGGTATGGATGTACGTCCAGGTTCTGTGGATGTAGGATCTGTTGAGGATGTTGCAGGTTCTAGCAGCTCTACTGTTGGTGCTGTTTTACCCACTGCTGAACAAGCTCGTTGGGATGGTAAAGATGCGCAGGCTCATGCCTTGATTGCACTTTCTGTCAAACGTAACATCACCCCACATATTCGTTCAGCTAAAACAACAAAACAGGCTTGGGATATTCTAGCTGGTTTGTATGTAGGTCGTAACGAGGCAAAAATCGCTTACCTGCGTAAAGAGCTAGAATTGAAGATTATGCAAGAAGATGATGACATGAATGTTTTTCTTGCTGAGATTAAAGATCTCAAAGAACAGTTGATTTCTGCAGGTGAGATTATTCCTGATCATTCTCTTGTGCAGACTGTTCTTGATGCTTTACCTGAGACATATCAGACTTTTGCTTCCACATGGAGACTTCTTAATGAGGACAGACCTGATGCTGTCAAGGATGATACTTTAGTCAACAGGCTCTTGCAAGAAGCGCAGTCCAGGCAAAACAGGGCCAGGCAGCGTGCAGTTGATCAAGCATTTATTGCTGCCCAGCAACAGAGAAGAAGTGGTAAGGCAGCCCCTTCCACTGTTTCTTCTCCTATTAGTAGGTCTGCAACTTCTTCTCCTTCCACAGGTAGTAACAATAAGTCTGAGAAGGCTCTTGATAAAGGCAAGAAAAAGACCAGGTGCAACTATTGTAAGGCAAATGATCATGTCATTAAGAATTACCCTAAGCTAAAGGCTAAAGAGGCAAAGAAGAAAGAGTCAAATGCAGCCACAATAGCGGATGCTTCTACAAATGCAGATTCTGCAAATGTTGTGCAGGATACAGAATGGGCGTTTAGCGTGTATTGCCAGTATGACCCATCTGTACATGATGCATGTTTGGCAGTTTCTGTTGACTCTCATGTTTGGTATTTTGACAGTGGTGCTACAAAGCACATTACCTCGCATCGTGATATGTTCACTTCTCTTGAGGCTGTCCCTAATGGAAATACTGTCACATGTGCCAATAATGCTTCTTACCCAGTGAAGGGTGTTGGTAAAATTATGCTTACTGCTGCAAATGGCAGCGCTTTCACACTTTCAGATGCTTTGTATGTGCCAGGGATAAAGAAGAATCTATTGTCTGTCTCTGCGCTTGCTAGACTTGGATTTGTAGTCAAATTTGTGGATGACAGATGTACTGTTCATGATTTGACTTTTGGTGATACGATTATTGCATCTGGAACCTTGTTTCGTGGGCTGTATAGGCTCAATTCTTATGACAAGTGTGTGGAAGATTCAGCAAATGCAGTTTCTGATGAAAAGGCAGTTTCAGATGCAAAACTATGGCATGCTCGTTTTGGTCATCTGAACTTTGCTAGTTTGCTGCGTTTGCAGAAATTTGATATGGTTGCTTCATTGCCCCCTCTTAAGGCACCATTGAAACATGTTTGTGAAGGCTGTATTTTGGGCAAAATGCAGCGTTCTGCGTTTCCAAAGGATGGTTCTGTGCGGGCCACTCGCAAATTGCAGCTTGTACATAGTGATGTATGTGGGCCTATGCAAACTCCGTCATTTGGTAAACACTTGTACTTCGTGACTTTCATTGATGATTACTCAAGGCATGCATGGGTATATCCACTGAAGGCAAAGTCCGAAGTGTTATTGTGCTTCAAACAGTTTTTTCTAATGGTTGAAAATGTATCCAATTGTACTGTGGGCACCCTCCGTACTGATCGAGGGGGGAAGTACATGTCTAAAGAGTTTGATGCATTTCTGGCTAGTCGTGGGATAAAACACCAATGTACAGTGCCATATACCCCTCAGCAAAATGGTGTTGCTGAGAGGAAAAACAGGTCACTTATGGAGATGGCACGATGTATGGTCAAGAGCCAAGCTTTGCCACATGCGTTTTGGCTTGAGGCTGTCATGTGTGCTGCATATGTACTCAACAGGTGTCCCACTAAAGCCTTGCAGTCTATTACTCCATATGAAGCTTGGCATGGCAGGAAGCCTTGTATTGGTCACTTGCGTGTCTTTGGTTGCTTGGCCTATGCTTTAGTGCCTGTGCAACAACGCAGAAAATTGGATGATAAGGCTGTCAAATGCATTTTTGTTGGTTACAGTGCTGAAAGCAAAGGTTACAGATTGTATCATCCACAGTCAAAGCGTATCTTGATTAGTCGAGATGTTGTTTTTGTAGAAGATGCTGTGCAGCCTTTGTTATCATGTACCAAAGAGACAGGTGTGAGCTCACGGGATGTATTTGATACATTGTTGCCTCTGTTTACAGGTGGGAATTCAAATGTAAGTCCTAATGAGACAAATATTCAGCCTATGCAGATTTCAAACGACATCATAGATCAGCCTATTTCTGATGCAGATTTACAGGATGTAATTCATGAGGATAGGGCTGAAAATGAGCAGGCTAGAGGTATGCCTAAATGGCTGGTGCAAACCTTGCGTGATAGTAAGATTGATGCACCTATGCCTAGTCGTACTCGTTCAGGTTTTCAGCATGCCTCTTATGCATCAGATTGTTATGCTTTGGCTATGTCTAGTATGTGTGAAGAGGAAGAACCTCTTTCATTTGATGAGGCACAAAATTCAGAAAATTGGTTGGCTGCAATGCAAAGTGAATATGATGCTATAATGAAGAATGGTACACCTTTGCTCCCACTTGTCGTATGACTACCATTCGTAGCATTTGTGCATTGGCAGCTCATAATGGTTGGAATGTACATCAGCTGGACATAAAGACTGCGTTCTTAAATGGAGATTTGCATGAGGAGGTGTATGTATCGCAGCCTCGTGGTTTTGTTCAAAGAGGGCAGGAAAACAAAGTGTGCAGGTTAAAAAAGGCTTTATATGGTTTAAAGCAAGCTCCATGAGCTTGGTATGAAAAAATACATGCATATTTGACTGCACATAGGTTTCAGAATAGTCCAACAGAAAGCACTTTGTATGTTAAACGTGTGGATGGTGTACATCTAATCATTGCTCTCTATGTCGATGACATGCTGCTCACAGGACCAAATGAGAGTCATATTGCTGATTTTAAGGCTGATTTGAATGCCTCTTTTGAGATGTCAGATTTGGGGCATTTGCATCATTATTTGGGGATACAATTTAAGCAGTGTGATGGAGGTATTGCTTTGTGTCAGACAAAGTATATTGAGACATTGTTGCGGAGATTTGGCCTTGAAGACTGCAAGCCTATTGCTACTCCAATGGAGACAGGTTTGAAGTTGAGTCTTCATGATGCTGGAGATCACTTTGATGTCACACTCTATCAGACAGCTGTTGGTTGCCTCATTTATGTATGCATTACGAGGCCGGACATTCAGTTTGCAGTCTCACAGGTGAGCAGGTTTATGCATAGCCCAGGGTCTCAGCATTGGAAGGCAGTTAAACGCATCTTTCGCTACTTGAGTGGCACCATACATCTTGGGTTGTTTTATCCCAAGGGGGGATCGTTGCCGCCAGATTTACATGCTTTTTCGGACTCAGATTGGGCTGGTTGCTATGACACAAGAGTGTCCACAAGTGGTTTTTGTTTCATGCTCGGTAGCTCATGCATATCTTGGTTGAGCAAGAAGCAACCTACTGTGGCCACTTCTAGTTGTGAAGCTGAGTACAGGGCAGCTTTCACAGCTACGGTTGAGTGTGTGTGGCTCAGACGGCTTATGGCTGACTTGGGTGTTGGACAGGAGTCTGCCACCTCTATCTTCACTGACAGTCAGAGTGCATTGGCAGTTGCGAGAAACCCAGTTTTTCATGCTCGCACAAAGCACATTGAGGTGCATTATCACTATGTCAGGGAGAGACTCTCAGCAGGAGAGATCAGCTTGGCCTATGTGCCAACACAGGACAACCTCGCCGATCTTTTCACAAAGGCGCTTCCTCGTGAGAAGTTCGAAGCTTTCCGCAAAGCTTTGGGCTTGCTTCCCTTTGTGGACTGATCTACTTCGGGCATGGCACTCCCCTATACATGAGTGCCAGCTCTCGTTCACACCATCACTCCCAGGGGGGATTTGTTGCCATATATATATAGGCAGTGATGTGTGTGAACACACTTAGGACCGCCGGGGCACTTTTTCCCTCTTTAGGAGGTTTTTTCCCCCGGCTTGTATATACGCCCATCCTTCTAGGGCTAACTTATCTTTGTACATTGACACAATCTAATACACTTTGTGTTGTGTGCATTCTTGCTTCTTCTTCTCCAAGCTTTGTGTGCTTTCCTGCAACCCTAATTCCAACACTTATTCTTGTATATGGTGTGTTGAGTGTTGAGTAGAGAAGAAGAAGATTTTCAGCCTCTCACCTTGTGTGTTCTCTATTAGGGTTTTGTGAGTGTGTGTGTGTGCTTGCAAGAGCTCAAGCTCTCTTCCCCCCTGCATCTTTTCAATTGTACTCCAATTTCTTGTGGATCAAAGTAGTTGTCATGATGAATTTAACAAAAAAAAAGGAGTGAATTTGAGTAAGGGAAGCCCATTTTCTAGCCATATTAATCAAATTTTCCCTGTTTGTCCACGCCCAAAGTCTAAAACAAAGGATGTGTATTAGGCTTGCTGTTTCATCAAATCTAGAGAGTATGCCATTTGTCAAGCAATTGAGCTATGGTAACATAGTTTTAGTTCTACATGTTCATGCCACATCATATGGAGGAGAGTCCACATATGCAACTTCCATTTCATCATGCCACCTCCACTTAGTCAACAAGGTTGACTCCCTAAAGCCTACATGGCATGCCACATCACATGCATACATGGCATTTCCACGTAATCAAGAATGTTCATGTCATCTTGCCATCTCGGCACAATCAACTTAGTTGGCTTTCTGTGCCTACATGGCATGGCACATTATACACATGCATGGCATTGCCACCTCACCTTTGAGCATGAGGAATGCCCACGTGGAGGTTCCATGTCAGCAAACATTAACCACGTGGAAAAAAGCTTATCACCTCACCATTATTTTTAAATTTTATTTTTAAAAAAAATATTCATTATTAAAATTTTAATTTTTAATAAGAAACTTTAAAATAAATTTATGTAATATAGTTTTAAGGCTCTCCTTGGAAAAAAAGAAAAAAATATATAAAATTTTTAATCAAATAAATATTATTTATTGAATAAAATATTTAATAAAAATAAAAAATTTATTTTTTAATAAAGTAAATATTATGATATAATTAAATAAATACTTAATATTAAAAATATGTATTTTTAAAAATATGTATTTTTAAAAATATATATTTTGAGAAAACTTGAAATATGTATTATAAATAGGTCTAAAGAAGTTGTAATATTATTTATTAAATAAATAAATTTATGTATTATATAAATTTATTAAATAATTAATTAATATTTTTATATAAAAAATTAATTAATTCATCATTTCTAAAAAATATAATTATCTTTTAACATTCTTTAATTTTTATAAAAACTTTACCATTATCTTTAAAAAGATTAGGTAAATTGGCAGAAATCTAGATTTTATCTAGAATTTAATTTAACCAATGAAATGGTAACTAGCTTGGTATATATAGCCCAATTTTTGGAGTCACTCTCATTCTTAGAGCTTCACCATTTTTGGAGATGGCTCCATTCCAAGCATATGTTAATCTTGTTCTAGTATTACTTTAATCTTAATTATCTTCAATTTAATACTTAATCTCGTTTTTCCTACCTCTTAGCAGGGGTTCACAAAGTTGTAGGAGTAGAAAAAGTAATAGGCAACAAGATCCCCCGATCCACCTTATTCATGATGAGGAGCGAGTAAGGATTCACATGGAAAATCGGAGAAGAAGAGATCATGAGCGCACAGTAAGGGCTCGAGCATTGCAACACATGGTTGGTTTGATTGATGATGCGTCATCTCCTCCCCCCACCCATTCTCCATCTCTTCCCATGACCCCACTCCACCCCCTTCTCCTCCTCATTATCCCACAATTCTTTCTCCACACTATTTTGAGCCCTTTTCCACTCCTCCCTTTTCCACTCCTCCCTTACACCTTGCCCATGTGGTTGTCACTCCACCCTTAGGTGTTGCCCCCATGAGGTGGATACTCCTATCTTTGGTGCCTCTCCACCTTTTGGCACGTCCTCTGAGTTTGGCACTTCTCTCTTGGATGTTGCCCACCATGAGCTAGCCACTCCTCCATTGGAGGGCCTCTCCATCTTTGGGCGCACCATCTGAAATTCAGGGTGCTCTATGGGCTAGTAGTGGTCATGCACCTAGTTGTACTCATTTATTGGACCCTGAGAATGAGGGCGTTGATAGAGAGGTTTTGGGAGGAGCATTGTCGTGCATCACCAGAGTACAAGAAAGCATTGCAACATAGGGTTCATCGTGGGGAGTATGTAGTGCATGGGACTCTGGAGATGACACAGGTAGAGTTGTACCTTGAGTTCAGGTCTACACACCCTAAGATCACCATTAGCCCCAACATTCATTCAAGGCTTGAAACCCTTGGTTTGTGCACTACTCGAGGTAGTGTGACACATGTCTTTGTAGGTACCATGTTGGATTTCAGATTTTGTATGATGTCTTTCATGGCTTATCTGAGCATCAGGGGGAGCCCTTTTTCTCTATCCATTGCAGCTTTTGTTCCTTTGTCATGTTGTGGAGTTTCCTTAGAAAGTTCTCCAACCTTGCTTTCTTCATGTGTTGGATTTTTTATTGTGGTAGTTGGTATAATATGGAGACCCCTTTTAGCAAGTGCCTTTGCTTCTCTAAATATAAAAATCTTATGCAATAAGAATGGATTGGCTATTGTATTCGTGTGTTCTCTATAGTAAACTTGTAAATCCTTGTGAATTTGAAAACCCCAGCCATCTTCTTTTCTAGCTGCGAACATGTATATTGGTCTTAGGTTAAAAGGTACTCCTGCATTTGACCTTTGCCAATTTCTTACCTACTCAAATCCAAGCTTTCTATTGTGAGTTTTATGTATTGAGGTGAGGCTGATAATTGGAGGGCTTCTAAGATAAGTCCTCCTATCAATGGCCACCTCCACTGTGTGACCTCCCAATTCCACTATCCCCATATTTAACTATGCATCATAGGTTCTAAGGAATTTCAAAATCTGAATAGGATCATAATCTTTTGACCAGGAGCTTGCTAAATGACCAAGTCCTATGGCTTGTAGCTTCTCTTGTACTCCAAGATCTTGTAGAATTGAGTAGCAATGGTATACAAATACCCATTTTTGTTGGTCAGGCCGTATTTCATCAGTTGCACTTAGACTCTCTCCATTTTCACCCGCATCACCTAGCCAAGTTTTTGAATAGTTGTGTTTGATCGCCCATCCTTCAGCATCCAAGTCTAAAATATTTTGACAGAACCTTCCCATATTTGCTACACATCATACTTTTGATTGAAATATGTAAAATTAGGATATGCGAATTGCATAGAGTTAATATTTAAAGACCAACCATGAATTTGAAATAAAAGAGTAGTAATAAATGCAATTCAACTTAATTTTTTAATTAAAAAAATATTTTTTCATAAAAATTTATAGAAAATAGCAAATCAAAGACAACCACAAATCGAAGAGCATAAGCAAGGTTAAAAATATGCTGAGAATTTATAATTAATTTAGGTTTAAATATTTGATTGAAATCAAGTGAAAAATTTAATTTTATGAGTAAAATATGCAAAAGAGAGCTTAAATCTGGCTAATCGACTTACCAGGTCTGTAGTTGATGCTAATTAGCAAGTAGTGTTGCAATTTGGGGATAAAGAGAGTGAAGAAATAAATCAATTTTATTTATTCAAGCTTTAGGTTGAAAATCTTCAAAAATCACAGTATGCAGGCATGCATATATGGTGTGCCGGAAGAAGGCTACGAGCATTCCGAGAGCAGCAGAGTGTAGAATTCTAGTGTTTGAGGGCAAAAAGTTTGCAAAGATGAACAGGTAGGGTGAAGGGAAGAAATTTAACTGTTCATTGAGAAATTTGTGATGATAAACCCAACTCACTTGCATAAATAGCTTTTTAATGTCCAAAAAATTAAGTGAAATAGATAAAATTACTGAAAAATAGTTTTCAGATTTTGTCCGATGTGTCTAGGAAGTACTTGAGTAGCTTTAAGAATGCTATAATTTTAGCCAATGGTATGTGAGATATTGTGTATTTGTAGGTTGTTGTATGGGCAACCCTGATACAAATTTGTATAGGTAGCAGGTGTGTGCTGAGGCATCAACCACTTAGGTGTGAATAGGGTTCTTGTTCCCAGGACATTTTTCTTTGTTATTCTCCAAAGCAGACCTAGTTTCACTGAATTACTATTTATAGCAGCGTTGCTGGTCAAAATAGGTGAAGATTTGACACAATGTAACTACAGGATGTCCGAAACATTAATGTCAGGCCACATACCAAACTGACTCCATCTACATCCTCAAATTAGGAGGCGTGGACATCTGATGAGACATTAACATGTAATTGGAAAATTCATGCCCGAAGCATATATCTATAGCCCTGTCAAACAAGTTAGATATGTCCTTTTGACTTGAGGTCTGATCTGTGGTGGTGGGCTAGTCTAGCATTTGAAGGTTAGCAAGTTAGATTCTTGCAGCAAATTAATATGCATAAGGCCTATTTTTTTACGAGGCGTGGATAGACGAATGGGAATAATGACTGGTTTTCACTTTGTATAGTCGTCAGATCCCGGACAAGGCCTAGAAAGTAGTTTGATTGGGTGCTCAAAATGTAACCAAACTTGGTAGTCCTGTGAAGTATACCTAGTCACATGACTGGCATATGAAGATTAGCAAGTTAGATGCTTGCAGCAAGCAACAAACTGATATCCATAAGGCCTATTTTTTACCAAGCGTGGACAGTCAAATGGGCATAATGACTGGTTTTCACTTTGTATAGTCATTAGATCCCGGACAGGGCCTAGAAAGTAGTTTGACTAACCTCGGGTGCCCGGAATGCAACCAAACTTGGTAGTCGTGTGTGAAGTATACCTAGTTACATGGCTCTGCATAATATTCTAGCATTTGGATAAATATAAGGTCTTGTACTGGCTAAGTGTAAACAACCTTTTTGCTTTTACTGGTCATCCATGCAACTGTTTGCGAGATGACATGTTCCTTGTGTCTGAAAACATAGACAATATTGTTAGAAATTGATAGGTTTTGGTATACAGCCAGTCCATAGTACAATTTCAATAGATATTAGATGGTTGGTACAACCACATCAGATGATGCTAGACCCTTCATTTGACCAAGCATAGACAAGCTAGTAGGCTTGTGTGGTGTTAGAAATTTGTTACCACTACCCATTTCATGAATTTCAGCTAATTAGTGCACCATACATGGTCACATTGCCTCCATATTTGTTATGCATGTAGTTTGGGAAGTTGTGGACCTGTGTACATGAGCATGTAGCATTTCAGTGTGTGTAAGGGGTAGAAAATACTAGATGTGGACATTTGTGTTCATTTCCCAGATAAAAAACAAAAACAGTGTGTGTGTCAGATACCATTTTCCAGCTACTTGAAAGCATATCAGATTGATCCAGAATGACATGAGGCTTGGTATGCCTAAGCTAGTGCATATGAAGAGCTGATGTGCATGACCTTGCTGAATTTTTACCATGGGAAGTCCTTAGTTTTACCAGGTGTGGACAGACAGTTGGGAATAATGACTAGGCTTGGCTTGTTGCCTGTATAGTGCATAAATGCATAATTGTTGTGGTGGCTGGTCAGTTGAAACCACTCCGAAGGACTTCAAATTTGATATGCTTATAGGTTCTAGCATGTATGAGTCCTATGATCAACTCCTAAACATTTGAGTACCATAAGAGCATTTCCTGGCTAGGTGTAAACAACTTTCTGACTCCCGAAGGTGTATGTGAAAACTGGGTTTTAGGCATACTTTGAAAAGTATCCAAACAATGCTAGATTTGCTCTAGATTTGATATGGCTATAGGTTAGACATCAAAAATATGTGTACAAGTCCTAGCAGGATTTTGACATCTAGAAGTATTCTTTTTCACCAGGCTTGGACAGGCCACTGGCCTTGATGCCTAATTTTGTGCATTTTCTTGAACACTGCTCCATAAACCTACCATTGGCTTATATCTTTGTTTGTAAGCATCAAACTTGAGTAATATTCAATATCAAGCAAGTTCACAATGTAATTCAAACTCGTGAGAAACCTTATTTGATTATGGATTTAACCAACTTCTAAAAATAGGAGTCATAAACAACTTTTGGTTTGTCATGACTCAATGTTCTAATCTTAGCTGAGGGGGTACTTTGAGGTGCTAAAAATTGTACTTACCTTAGTCCGTTTGATATGAGATTTGATCTGCAGTAGCAGCGAGATTGGACAACTATAAATCAATGTATAAAGCCTTGCTTGCATCTCAAGTGCTGAAGGGAATCATTTTACCAGACATGGACATCAATTTGGTCTTGATGATACATTTTTTCTAAATCTAGCCTGCTGGCGGTACTCACTTATATTGCCATTCAAAATTTGACATACTTAGTGTTGTCTGATTAGGACAAGATTTGATATCTACATAGTATGCATGTTGCAGGAGGTGTCTAGCTCTTTACAACATGTACATGTGATCAGGAGGCATCTTACAACCCAATTATGAGAAAATTGCTCTTTTACTAGCTCAAAAACTGATATTTCTATTTTTAGCATCTTACACCAATCCAAATCAAGCCCTGAGTACTGGCTTCTATGTATTTGGTATATGCCATCATGTGTAAGATTTTACCCAATTTCATCAGTATTAAGGGTAGCAAACTATCAGGTGGGAACATCTTTTTATCTGCTGCTGTTGATGATTGGCTAAAAATATCATCTAAGCATATCCTATGTGACCAAAAACTGATATGTGGCATCTCCATGCATTGGGGAACAGAACTTTAAAATCTCCTATGAATCTAACATGTGCCATACCCCAAAGTGTCCAATGAAGTTGATATTTGGCACAAGGCTAGTTCAACTTGATATAAATTCACATAATCAACTACATTTGATTCTAATACTATTAAGGCCTCCTTTCTGCCAAGTGCAAAAAACTTTTTACAAGGGAATGCTTTGGAGAAATAGGGCCCTTTAGCCTATTTGAACAGCTTGGAAAAATAGTAGTACTTGCTTAGAGTGATTCAAGATTTGGAATGTGCCTAGCCTGGGGGTTTGTTTCCACACATGCGAAGCCATGCAACCAACTAATACCATTTTTCTCCTCTTTTCACCAGGTGTGGACATATAGTTTGCTGCTGGGTGCTCTTGCATACAAGCTATTGCTTGGAACATGTATTTTCACATGTTGAATTTCCCAGGTTGCCGGGAAACTACCAAAATTTGGTATGCTTGTAGTTCTACTATAGATGAATATATGTGTATGAGAAAGATAGAAACATGCTAAATATATCCAGATTGGAATAGGGTTTGGTATGCATCTAGAACAAATGTTTGCTAGATAGCTGACATACCCATTTGTGCACTAGATAGGGTAGTGGAAGGTTGCATTTTCATCAGGCATGGGTAGTTGTTGATCCTGATGGCTATTCATGTCAAGCTAGTGCCTAGAAGCTGTTCTGACCTTCGTTGACCTGCTTACCTGAGTTGAAATGGTTTAAAACTTCATCTAATATGAACTATGATTAGATTGTGGACCCTGCAAAAGCTTGCTAAAAATCGAATAATTAATGCCCATCAAACGTCCAAGTGTGAACAACTTTTTGCCTTTTCTGACCTGTTTTTTTACTTTGAAGTCCCACATGTGACCTATTAGTGTAGCCATATGATCTAGGCACCAAATAGTTGTGAACATTTATGTGCCTAAGCCTTATACTAAGATAAGGTGTTGTACCAGACAGGATCTGAATTGGAGCATCAGACGACATATTTTTGGCAGTGTGATAGACTGGACCTTTACCTGAAGTGCCTAAAATTGGCATGTAGCCAAATAGGTGACCTGCCACCAGTACCCAATTAAGAAACTATTTGAAACATGGTTATTACACATCATTTCAAGGTTGTATGCAAGATTTTGATTAGCTTTGAGCTTATCTTGCCCCCATATTTGGTCAGGTGTGTACAACTTTTTGTTATTCAACGGCTGGACCAAAAATAGACTTTTTCTACTCGAAACTTGACATCCCTTGTTTTGTGTGCTTATATAGTGCTAAAGAATGCCTATATCGAATCTTAACTCCACCTAAGCATGGGACCATCTAAAATTAGTGAACTACCAAAATAGAGCAATTTCAGTGTGTTTTGTTGTGTCGGCTCTACCTACCAAGGGTAGCCCCTGGCTAGAGTTGTCTAAATGTCATGAGACTTGGCTTGCCTGAGCTTCGTGATACAAAAAAGTACCATTCCAATTCTTTTTTAGTTTTGAGATGATTTGGTTTGCTTTTGTCCTTATATAAGCACGTTTTTACCTTAAATGCCAGTCTACCAATTCTTTGTTGGGTGATCTTTTGGAGTGCTTCAAAAATATAGCAAACATACCTGAAATGAGCCAAGGTTTGTTATGCATCAAGCCTAGACATTTGTTTTACAACATGTAACACCCGAATTGCATTTGACATTGCTAGTCCCCTTTTTGAACCAAGCATGGACATCTGTTTGGGCCCAGACACATTATTTTTCCAGGAATAGCCCCAATTTGCCAAGATCATTACTTGAGTTGTACAGCTTCGATCGGGGTGTTATTATAGTCTAAATTCATCTACAGATTCCAAGCTTTCCATTGTTTGTAAAACTAGGCACTTTTGCAGAAGTTATTGTTGTTTAGGAAAATTTATCCATGTATTTGTGCTCAAAGGGCCCAGTATGCAACATTTGTCTCATAAAGAGGGTTTTTGGAGTGCTTCTAAAATATAGCAAATATACCCGAATGGATCCAAGATTTGGTATCCATCAATCTTAGACATTATTCTTGCCACATGTAACACCTTAACTACATCTAGAATTTCTAGGCCCCTTTTTGAACCAGGCGTGGACATTTGTTTGGGCCCAAACACCTGGTTTTTCGAGAAATAACCCCAACTTGCCGAGATCATAACTTGAGTTGTATCGATCAGGGTGTTCTTATAGTCTAAATTTATTTATATGTTCTAAGATTTTTGTTGATATAATAAATTTATTAAACTGGGCATTTTTGTAGAAGTTATTGTTGTTCAGGGAAATTTATCCAAGAATTTGTGCTTAGTAGACCTAGTATGCAACTTTTGTTAGAGATGGCTTTTAGAGGGCTTGCTAGTGTCCGAATAACCATGGGGTTTGGTGTATGATTGAAGTACATACTATTGATAACATACATACTTAGCCTTTCTTGATACTAACCTCATCTGTCAGTCCAAACTACCAGGCGTGAACATTAGTTTGACCATAATTGTAGTTTGTGAGAAAACTCGTCGGCCAGGACAGTCCTAAATTGCCAAAATCATAACTTTTGACTCAAAACTCCTATTGGGGTGTACTTATAGTCAAAAGTTATCTAAAGAAAACAGGCTTCCCATTTCTATAATTAGTTTGCAAAATTGGGTTCCCTATTAAGAAAATGCCAATTTTGTGTGTATATCCACTTAACCACAAGTACATTTTTTATGATTTCTTTGATTTTAAGTAGCGTACCTACATTTGTAGTGTTCGTGCCTCTCATATTACACGTGTTAGACTCATAGTAGTGTCGGTTATACCAAAGCTCATCTAGACCTTGAGGGTAAGGATTTTATCAACTCTTCAATGACCTATAAATCTGCGAGAGAAAGTTCTGCATCCAAAGCATTTTTGCTTTTGTTTTTTTGAACCGTGGCTGTAGATTTGTCTTTGTTAGGTGAAATCCATGTGGTGGGTTCACATGTTCTCCGAGTGGATCCCCATTTGTAAGATCAGCACATAGACAATGGCACATCTCCAACGTGGGCAATTGGATGAGCAGTGTCATCCCCTGTTTCCACAAAACCTGGTCTTTCTGGGTTTTTCATCTCCTTGAACCACTCCCCATCACTTGTCATGTGGTTCGAAGTGCCTGAATCCACATACCATACATTATCTTTTTGTGCTGCATCAACATTTTCAGACATGGCATTCACGACATGCTGCATAACAAACAACCTTTCATTATCCACATTATTTCTGCTTGAGGAGGATGCATAGTTGTTTTGCTGCACTTTTCCATTTTGCATGTAAGCCCGCTTCTTATAACATTCTGCCTGCACATGTCCAGGCTTACCACAATAATAGCATTCACGTGCATCATTATATTACCTTTGCCAATTTCCCTCCCAACCAACATGTAGTCTATTTTCTTGCAGCCACTTCTTTTATCACTTCTGGCGTGATTCCTATTTTATTGATTGTATATAAGTTTGTATCGGTGGGTTTCCATGTGATTGCAACTAACTTCCCAATGGGCATCCACTTTAACACTATTCCTTAATAGCTCTGGCTATTATTGTTAACAATCCTAAAATGGGATTTATCATGGTAATAGACACAAGATTAAGCATAGAATTAAGGTGGGTTATACCACACTAAAAACTCCATAAGTAGAGAGAGAAAGACAGATTGCACACTCAACACTTGATCCCTTATTCTATTGCATTCACAATGAACCATACAATGATTAAGGTGGGTTATACCACACTAAAAACTCCATAAGTAGAGAGAGAAAGACAGATTGCACACTCAACACTTGATCTCTTATTCTATTGCATTCACAATGAACCGTACAATGATAAAGGCTTTCTAGCCTTATCCCACTTTACACATCATCATTCATGTGGCACTCCCTTTTCCACTCTTTTGGTCAACACTCACACACCATACAATATCACATGTGGTATTCTTATCTTACTACAATATCTTACACCTCTAGGGTGCTTTCCCACATACACACAACACCGTGATTACATCTCTCAACGCCCCCTCTTAATCGAGGTGTTCCATGACTCATCCATCACCCATCACCTATATTAATGTAGCATTGCACAACTGCTTGCTATCTCTCAACAATTATTAGTGACATGCATATTTTTAGCATGGCGATAGCAGACTTACTTTGTCGCTTTTTTTTATTTCTTTGACTTTTCATTGCTATTGGGCTCCATTCATCCTTTGCTGACACGTGATGTACCTGATTTTTAGGAACCCACCAAAATCAAGTTTTATGCTTAGGTGAAGCTAGATTCACTAAATGTTTTTGTGCCACCCATCAGTATCCATTTACCACTGCATTGGTATGTCTTCATTAAGAAGAATTGAGACTTTAGGAGATTCTTTAGTAGGAACTTGGTCAGATTCCGAGAAGGTTTCAGCTTTAGGGAGTAACAATGCCTCCAAATCTGCTGGCTCTGGTTCTGCTTTACTTATTATAATCTTCCCTTCTGTATCTAACATGTAGTTCTTTGGTTCCCTTACTAAGTTGGACCAGACTATTGGCAGATCATTTATCAGATATATATTGTTTACTCCATAGGGGAGTATCATGCTTACGGTATGATCTTTCCAGTTAGGGTTGCATATGTACTTGGCCATCTAGTTCTAGCTCAATATGATCTCTTTTGACATCTCACCTACTTTCATAACATAAGAACTACCTTCCAAAAGATCATTTGCAGGGTTATTGCAAGATCAGGGTGCCCAGTTTTGTCCACTCAGGCACCCTGTAAACAGTAAAAAAACAGGCATTTGTTTACCTTTAGTGGCTAATCTCTCCTAGTAAATGAAGGAATTTCGTTTCAAGTTCTTTTGTTGGAACATCATATTCAAAGTTGGAAATATAGTTGCATAATTTGATTAAGCATTAGATAGTCAAAAGTCCTCATTTTCTTAGGTACAAAGTTAATGTAAACACCCTGTCCCAAATTTGAGCTGATTTCATAAAATGCTAATATCTTTTACATATAAACTCATATGAGATTCCCACTTTGTACCTCATATCTTCACATAATATGGAGCTTAACTTGATTTTTTGAGAAAATTTTAAGATATTTGTCTATTTTCTTTAAATATTTCAAGGTCTTTAAAATGTTATAATATACGCCACTTTTTGTACCCACAATAGGTACCACTTAAATTCTCAATCTTATAGATCAAAAGAGTAGGTAGATATTGAGACATTAGTAGAATAAGGTGGTTAGTGAAAATTGAAAATTCAATGGTTGGATTTTTAATGATCTCTTTTTCAAAATTCTTCCAGACTATCAGAAGGCCTGCAAATATTAATAATCTAATTAGTAAAATTACATTTTTGATGTGAATCATCTAAAACCTATAGGGACTAGTGTACTTGTAATGGTGCATCTATGGAAAAATAAATTGGATCACTCTAAGTATGGAAAGATCATTTGTTTTTCATTTCATCATATTTTTAATTAATTTTAATTAATTAGACTAATTTATATTAATTTAAGTTATACTGGGTTAATTTAAGGGCAAGCATATTTTCTATTATTTGCTTGATCTCATTTTAAGTACCTTACCCCCTAAAATTTGCTCTCCAAGCATTGTCCCAGTCCAGCAGAAACTGGATAAAACTGGACACCCTGATCTTACAACAACCCTGCAACACGATAGGAAGTTGCTAATACATCAAGGCATCTTGAATCATAGCCATTAAAGGAACTCAGAACAAGATTTGTTTCCTTAAATTTTGGTTTTCCCATTCTTTCCCATGTTTTGTAGGACAGAAGGTTTTTTTATCAGATCCTAAATCTAAAAGACATAGGGCTAGGAAAAACTTACTTTGCATTGGAACACCCAGCCAAGAGCAACATACTCCTCATCATCATCGGGATTGTGTGTCAAGCACCCAGCTTTATTTATATATGTTATGTTCCTTTTTTGTTTTGCTTTTTCGGCTCAGGCCTTGCCTTTGAACTGGGCCAGTCTTCTATTTTCTTTTTTGAGATATTTCTTTTGTTGAGATTTATGCATTTCATTCAACATGGACTCAGTTAGAGGTCCATAGAATTTACGCAATTTTCTTCCATTTGCAAATGAATCAAAGAGGATTCCATCCAAGGTTTCTAGCCTTGCTTATTTAGAGGTTGTAAATTCATAAATTTGAAAAGGTCCCATATCCATCAGTTTCAATTTTGTTTGTTCTTTTTGACTACATACATAAGTGCAAGATCTCCTTCCTTAAATTCACGTTAACCATAACATAAAAAAAAGGGGGCTGGAAGCATCCCGCGACCACCGCTGGCACACATGAGCAAGGCATGGGAGAACGTGGCCATCCTGACGACGTTGATGAGATTATTGGGGACCTACATGGATTCTAAAATAGCACAGGATGGATTCTAAAATAGCGCAGGATTATTGGCATCACACAAAGCCACGGGGAGTAGCAAGGGATTGACGCCTAGCCCTTTTAGCATTGGCTCAACAAATTATGAACAAGTGATGGAAATGTGACAATGGGTGCTTCTTCTATGTTTAAACCACTCACAAAAGAAGTTCCAACCATGTATGGATAGTTGGCTTCAAAATACCTTCAATGTGTCCACACACACTTACCCCCCACCAACTCCAGATTGTCCAAACCATTTTAGAAACTAGGAGGATTTTTATATCCAAAAATATCTCAATTTTGAATTACCTCCCTCTAGACATTTTCTCTCTCCACGCCAAAACAAGGTAAAACAAGATCTTTCTTTTATTTCAGAGAGGGGAATAATTATACGATCAGAAGGGAAGGTTCTTACACCTGGACATATCAAAAGCTGGAGGGAGGAATCTTACATTACTCCTCAAGAACTCGTTGAAGTTGAAGAATTATCCTATGTTCTACATGAACCTAATAAGGTACTTGATTTCAGGGAAAGGAAACTTTGTAGTTGACTAATCCCTGAGGTTAAAATTAGGTGGAAAGATAGGAAAATAGAGGATTCAACTTGGGAGTCGGTTGATATTGTTCAGTGCAATTCTCATTTTTTTCATGTTGCAAGAGTGCAATGTTTTGAGAGAGGGGAAGTATGTTATATGCACATTATGTGTGCATATACTAAGAGGCTAACCCACATTAGCCTTGTGAGCATGGGAGCATGCGAACAAGTTCTAGTGGAGCATGGGTTAGGACTAACCTTAAGGGTTAAGGTTAGGGTCAGGCATCCAAGGGTCACACATGGGAAATGGAGAGTCAAGAGTCACTTGAGGGCCCTCCTATATAATAGGGGCATGGGGCACACTCAAGGGAGGCTTGGAGGCTTGGGCTTGTGAGGCCAAGGCTATGTTATGCTCTCTTGTGTGTAGAGAATCATATCTACTCACTTACCATTTCACACTATAGCTACATGCTATTGGATTGGAGTTATACCTCTTGATGGTATGGGACATCAAGGTAGAGGTATGATGTATTTCATTTATAATTCATGTGTGCATCCCTTGGGCTCGGGGGTGGTTGGTTGGATAAGTTTATGTTTGCCTGATTTATGCATGTTTATGCATAAATCTAGAGAGATAGGGTTTTAATAGCCACTACATCCTGTGAGAGTCAACCAACCTTTTGAAAAATGGGGCTTAGATTTCATTGGCCCTATTAGTCCTACTGCATATGGCACACAAGCACGCTTCATCATTGTTGCCATAGATTATGTAACCAAATGGGCTGAAGCAAGAGCTTCACGAAAGCGGATGCCATGGTGATTGGTAAGTTTCTCTATGAGAACATCAGTACCTGCTTTGGTTGTCCTTTTGAGTTGATGAGTGACCAAGGGAAACACTTTATGAATGATGTAATCAAGTAGCTAACCGCAACATTCATGATCTCACACCGTAGGTCCACACCTTTCTACTCGCAAGCAAATGGTCAAGCTGAGAACACCAAAAATGTTCTCATTTTCATATTAACAAAAACTGTTGAAGCTCGATGCAATGATTGGGAATTTAAGCTCACATCAGCTTTATGGGCTTACTAAACCTCTTACAAAGTTACAATTGGTTGCACACCATTTAAGATGGTATATGGGTTTGAGGTGATAATGCCATGGGAATTTATGATACTTGAGGGTGGTTTAGTGACTAAAAGACTGGAGGGTAACATGTTGGCCGATTGGCTATTCATTCTTGAACAACTCGAGGAAGAAAGACAAATTACTATGCAGAACATGTTAACAAAAAGGATCGATGAAAAAATGGTTTGATAATAATCTCAAGGGCAAGAAAATCAAAGAACTTATGTACAGAGTTTGCAAGGAAAAGAAGAAACTAAAATATACTGGTAAAGGACCATTTCGAGTATGCAAAATAACACCTCAAGGTACTATGCATGTTGAGACTCTTGATGGAGGTAAAATTGTCGGCTTCCTTAATGGTAGTAAATTCAAAAAGTATAATGGTCCTCTTACCGAGGAAGCCTTACAGGTCGTACATGAAAGAAGGTAGCCAAGGAGTAAGCGAAACTAAAGAAATCTCAAGCTTGACAAGAGGCTAAAGAAAGGCAAACCCAACAACAGCAACGACGAGAAGCTATCCTTGGATCCTCACAAGACTTTGTTGGAGAGGTTGAAGGAGACACAAAGGAGAACACAACACCTCTATGAACATCCATTCATATGGTAAAGTGCTTTATAATGCATTACTTGATATGGGGGCTAGTCACAATCTAATTTCCTTTAATGCATGGAACCAGGCTGGGAAAACCCTAACTCGTAGATACCTCCTTAAAGGTGAAAGGTATCCATGGTAGAAATACCAAGGTTCTTGAGCTATCAGAAACAGAGACATACAGTGATGGCATCAACCTGCACCTGGTGGGAGACTTCTTGGTTATTCATACCACAACACAACCTAAATCGGTAATATTTGGTCATACATGGATGAAGGCTGCAAGGTGTATGATTGATTGATCGAGGTGGTGTGTCTATGGGTGAAACCATATCTGAAAAATCTACTCATAAACCCTTGCCACCTCTCACTATTATCGAGGGTCACAATGAGGAGGAAGATTCAACATCCACACAAAATTTATGGGAACCCCCTCCACTTCAGCGTCCACTATTCAAAAACTTTTGATTCTTTTACCTCCACACAGCAAACCCCTGCATGTCAAAAGAATTAGAAGATACAATGATCTATTTAAAGTGGCAACACAAATCTACCTTGAAATGGCTTCCCAAGATTTCTCCATCTATACCACCTCAACCAACCAATCAAGGAGGACCTCAACATAAGAATAAGCGCAAGAAGTCCAAGTTATAAGTTACCCCAAAATGTACCCCCAAACACTTATTGAAAGCTCAAGGCTACTAGGAGGGTAACCATCGTATCTGGATACCAAAACATAAATTTATATCATTAGTCTCACTAGCTACTGCTTACGAATTCCCAAGTCTCCTTAGTGATGGATAAAAGCTTCAATAGCTCAAACGTCATCAAAGGGAAAGCTATTGTAAAAGAATCACCAATGCCCAAACAAGTCTAGATCCAAAATATTACATGAGACATGGTGATTGATGGTGAAGCTTATACATCACTAAAGGTTACAAAACCATTGTTGGCTATCCAAGCCCCAACACCATTGGTTTCCCTAGAGCGACCCACTACGCAAGTGTCAACTCCATTGCTCATGTATAAGGGGAAACCCATAAGCTCCATCCGGTCTTATGAGAGCATTCTACCATCATTTTAGCTAGAAATTGACAAGCCACAGTGAACCCCTAAGCTCCATCCAGTCTTATGAGAGCATTCGACCACCATTTAAGCTTGAAATTGACATGCCACAACAAGTAACAAAGGGAAATCCTAGCCAATAAACACTGATGGAAAAAAGTTGGAAGGGATGGTTATAAAAAACCTACAATACCTTCCGTGAAATCAAGGTATGATAGAAATTAGGAAGGGGGGACTTATGCTAGTATCATTACTTTTACCCTCCATGTTTTGCTCCCTGAAAACGTTCATGTCCATACCAAGAGAGAGCCTATTGGAAGCTAACCCCATGACAATATAGCTTGCACTAACATGTATAGCAATATAGTAACTATGCATATACTAAATATCCAAAAAACCATAGAAATAAAAATAAAAAATATGATGAGAAAGAGCACATGTCAAATAAGAGAATGAAGTATGACTCTGCTATGACTATTGGCCATGAGCATGGACTTTTTGTGGATTGATATGAGTGACTCTATCTTGGATTTGGATTTCCTGGAATGGTACTATCAAGGGCAGCTAAGTATTCCTACTTTCTAAACTCACTCATGCTATTTATATGCACCACTAGTAGGGGAGTGATGTTGTGGAGCCGCCTTGTGGACCTGTTCTACCTACGCTTCCATCCCCTTGTACCATGATTTACCTATGAGCATCGCATGTGGTACGCAGCGTCCTACTTGTGCTAGCATTATAGAACTTATTTTAGGTGCTATGGGAGAGGACTATTGCAGTCCATGGTAAAAGAGACACCATAATGACACGATTATGTGAGTGTACATTACCCAGTGTGTGGGAGGACCCTATCAAGTAAGAAATGCACAAGAGAACACCTTGTAGAGTAGGGGAGGAGGGCAAGAACTTATGGACTTACATCATCATTCTATAAAGTAATGTTATCGACTCCTTGTCCCTTCTGGAGCATGGTGAGTGATTTCCTAGATAGCTTAGCTCATAATAGCTACTTAGCTACTTACCTATAGTACCCATGCCATATCACAATGAGGATGCACTCAAACTATTGCCTAGTATACTAGAGGAGATAGATATATGAAGCAAACCCAAGTTTGATTTATAGGTTATTGAGGTGCAGTCGTGTAGACCAGATCTAGATTTACAACTTAAGGTTAGGATTTGTTCCTAATTCAATCCTTCCTGAGATTGACCAGTATGCCAAAGGAGTATGCAAAGTACTCCACTTTCCTTAGTGTGTCCTCTCTTTAGTTAGAATAGAGCCTTCTAGGTGAATTGTGAAAGTGAAACTAGTTTAAACAATAAACAATAAACAAACCAAAATAACAAATCAAATTTAAAAAAAAACCCACAAGAAGATAACCATCGCTATGTGAAATCTAGGTAGAACTTTTGGCTCTTAGTAATGGAGCCATGGGATAGTAGCCTTGATCTCGATGGGATGGGACCTTGTGGCTAAAAACCTATCAATAAAGAGCTAAAAAAAACATCGTGTTGTAGAGGTACTTAGTGGTTTTTAGACCTCTTGTTTGAGGTCTCTACAAGGTGATGCCCTGCTTTTATTTTTTCTCTTCTTATTAAATAAAAAATAAAACTAAAAGAATCAAATTGAACACATGTAATAATCACTTAGTAGTTGGGAGGTGTTGAAATATACAAGTGAATGGGTGTGTGCAGGAACAAGCCCTTAGCAAGAGGCTATAAAAGGGAGTCTGTAATTAAGTGGGTAGTAGTGAAAAGGTGAGAGGAATCTACTGATGAGAGAATCAAGGGTAGCATGAGTGAAAATACGGGTGTGGAGAGATTCCAGGAAAAGGTTCCCCCAAATATAGGGGAGGTGGCACAAATCAAGGAGAAATTTGTGGGATTAGATGCTTGGCAACTTGTGGATGTAAACCCTATAAATTATGGCATTGGCCTAATGAGTATGGCATTGGCCTTTGAGTATCCATTCCTACATTACCCTATTAGATTAATTGCTCACTAATCTCATCTTAATCATCATCTAATTATGTGTTAATCATGATGATTCTTGTGTTTGATCCACCATAGCCCGCTCTTGCTTGCATTTTCAACTCCCACCCACTACTCCTTTTCCACCCTATGACTTTGTAGTTCCAGATTCTTTAGCAAAAACTTATGGGGTGGAACATATAGGCCCTATGCCTTATGAATATATCAATATTGTGGTTTCACTTGTTTCTTTGGGTGAACACTCTTTTGCTCATCCATTGGCAAGAGATATGCCTATGCTTTCAACTATGACTACTGCCTCAATTAGACCAATAAATGTAATAGTAGGTCTAGATCCAAATCTATAGGATTATGTCATCCGACTCCCACCAACACTCACCCAGTGCACACAGTCAAATGGGAGTGGTGTAGAACATGTTCTTCCACCACTAGATAGACCAGTTCCAGTAGAACCTCCATTTAATCCTACACCACCACCAAGAATGGTATGTGCTGAGGATTCCATAAGGATGGTAGAAGCTATTGGCGAGAGCAATTGCATCTAGAGAACCTTTAGCTCTAGCTTTGCCCAATGGACCTCAAGAAAGGGAACGTGATAGATGAAACTTTAGAGCATGGAGTGTATCCAAGGCTGTGCACAAATTTAATGGGATTGGGGATGGCCATTGTCATTTACAAACCTTTGAGAAAGTTTGTGAAGCTCTGGATGTTAATGATGATCCCACAAGGATCGAAGCATTTGGATTTACCCTAGAGCATGAAACTACAAAATGGTTCAGAACTTTAGAACCAGAGGGAAAAGAAACTTATGAAGAGAAGCAATCCTTTCTTATTGCTTTTACCAAGACTAGTACTAAGTGGAGCTTGGTGACCCAGCTCAATACTCTTAAACAAAAACAAGAAGAGACGATTCAAGAATATATTAACAGAGCTAAGTATCTTTAGAACCTTAAGAGAAACCTAGCCATACACAATTCATCTCACTCTTCTTAGAAGGCTTACAAAATGAAAGATTGCATGATATGATGTATGCACAAAGTCATATAACCTTCAATGAGTGTGCATTGGATGCCATTGATTACAATGATAACTTTATGGGACCACCCAAAGAAATTCATGGCTATGAAGCATCATTCAAAATGGGATCAGGAAGTGATAGATCAGGTGGACACAAAAATGATGAAAGAAAAGAGGATCCTAATTTGATTGGAAAATTGCTAAAGCAGTTAAAAGATGAATTCAAGATCATTCCAAAAGAGGAGGGCAATCCCCACCTTTATCCTAAGAGGGACATGGTTTGGTGTGCATATTGCAAATCCAATCATACGACAATGGAATGTCCTCACTTAAAACCAAGAATAAATCTATGGTGTGGCTACTATGCTTGTATGGGTAATAATGATACCAGCCGTGCTATAGATTTAATCCAGCACTCAAAGCCAACCCGCAATAGGAACACTGGCATTTCCAGCCACTTGCTCCGGCACCACCAATAGGTAATAATGATACCAGCCGTGCTATAGATTTAATCCAGCACTCAAAGCCAACCCGCAATAGGAACACTGGCATTTCCAGCCACTTGCTCCGGCACCACCAATAGGTAACTTTAACATAAATGTCATCGGAGACCTGTTAAAATGCCTCCACTTGTATTTCCTCCTAAACCAGCTCCACCAAGAGTAAATCCTATTCACCACAAGTGGGAGCTAAAGATGGAATAACCCTCGAGACTTTGGTGACTAAAATTGCCTACAAAATACCTGGGAAAATGTTGAGACTTGTGATTGAGTAATTTATAACCCCCTCGAGCTTCACTATGGTTGCATCTAATGAAAATAAATCTTTGATGAATATAGTTGCATATCAGCACAAGGAAGAGACATAAATACTATGATTAGATGAGCCCAACTCTCTTGTTATGCATGTGGTGGACCTCACATAAAATCAGAGTGTCTAAATAAAGTCTACAAGGATAGCCCAACTGCTGCAACAAATCCTATTCCTTTGGATAGGTGGTGCAGTGGTTGTGGTATAGAGCATCTTCTCATGATTTCCCTTACTGTACCACCTAACCTTCTATAGTAATGGTCCTCTTGGGTCGACAACAACTTTAAACATGCTGGGAGTTCTTTGGGAAAGGAAAGAAAACCCAATCTTGACTCCAGTCAATGTAGTACTGACAAGAGCATAAGCCAAGAAAGCCCTAGAAAAGGAAGCAAAACTGAAATTGATATAACTACAGTAAAAATGCAAAAAAGATAAGGAAACAAAAGAAGAAGAAGAGTAGGATAAAGTTGAAATCCAAGATGGATCTGAATCATCTTCTTCAGAATTGTCTCCTTCTAATATCGCTGTTGATGAAACTTTAAACTATACAAAAAAGCCATTGATGGTAGTCTAGAACAAAATTTGCAGAACCCGCCTAAAACGTTGATGTGCAATGTCCCAATGCCTTAAGGTAGCTACAAATTTGGTTAAACAAACTCAATTGGAGTTAAAGAGTGTGTTTGGGCCAGTGAAGATACCCCAATCTCGTCCCCCCCTCCCCCCCCCGCACCAATCTTGGTAAAACCAAAGATGGATGATGAAGTCTTGATGGTGCCAAACTCGGAGTGTGGATCAATGGAGACTAAGAAAGAAGCGAGAATGATGAATGAACATCTAATGAAGGAAAATGAAGTGCAAGGGAATCTTCCATTTAAACCCAGAAACATAGCTCTTCAAGAGGAGTGAGAATCCCTTCCTTCATATTTTCTCGAACAATAACCTGAACAATAACTGACCAAGATCTCAAGGATCTTTGGCAACATACAATTCTTAGATCTCCTCATAGATCTAAGGTTCCTTCAATCATTGACGTAAACTCTCGTCTAGGATCTTGGAAATATGGAATTGACCTTGATTCCCTTTTGGGATCTGTCCTTAGTATCTTGGAAGTGAAGGTCTAGAAATAGAAAGGAAGTTTAATAATGGTCTCTTTACTGCAAGGTCTATATGTTTTCCGAAAGGCAACTTTGTCCAAAAACAATCATCACCCTAGGTATGTAGAATTGTTCCAAAAAATCTTGTCTACTCCAGTCTCTATTCCTTTAGGCTAGCTCTTACACGGAAATCTTGCCATGTGTGGAGTGACGTACAAAAATAGCTAAGTGGATGTCTTAGGGCTAAATTAGACGATGAGACTAATGACAAGGATACTGAAAATTCAGATTATGATCAAGAAGGTAATCTTCCAGAAGTTCCTATTATAAACTGGGAGAATATCAATATTATGAAAGTGAAGCCATGAATGCTACTCTTTTGATCTCATATAAGGGATACAAAATTCCAGCCATACTTGATGGTGGAGCTGGGGTGAGCATAGCCACTAAGTGGGGAAAGCCAAAACTTGAGCCCATTAGTGTGTCGGTTAAAATGGCCAGATGGTTATTTTGAATGGCCATTTGGCAAGGTTAGTCGAATGCACATGGAAACATGTGTTATCATGTATTTCCCAAGGCCAAATAACTATGATGTTATTTTAGGAAGGCCATTCATGAGACAGTTGTTAATGATTCACGACTGGGGAACTAATAACATTTATCTTTGAAAAGAAGAGCAATTGATGAAAGTCAATTTGGCTACTACTCCCCATTTCAAGGGAATCCACTCTGTAGCTAGTGTATGCTTATGTGCAAGAAAAAGATTCAAGGGAATTCACTGTAACTAGCATATGTCTTATGTGCAAGGAAAAGATTAATTATCTTGAGCATAAAATTTATGCTAAAAAAGTACATGTTATATATAAATGGATACCTAGACATTAATCTTAACCAAATTGTAATGGAAATCACTAAACATAATCATGAGATAGCGTCTATTCCAGATCCAACATACTGTGAAAATTGGGATGCAATTATTGGAAACTCTAGATGTAGTACCCCAAAAAATTGAAACCAAATTCTGGAAGAATGAAAACATGGAAGATAATTTGTTTATGATGAATCGTGTATCGATAAAGGAAATATGAAGCTTCAAGCGGAAGTGATTGTGAAGATATCCTTTATAAGAAAATAAGAAAAGTAAAAAAGAAACTGGGTAAAATTAGGAACACACCTTTGAGGATTAGGCCAAGCCCCACCCTGATCTTGAAAGTGAGAATCATTTCTTACAATATGTGGGTGCCTGTGCAATCCTATAATGAGTTAGTTCAAACTCTTGGAGAAGATTTGAATCGAATCACTCCTATTCATACCCTTGAGTCAATCCACAGAGGAGCCAGTGACCAAATTGAAACATCTTCAGAAGAAATCTCCTCTGAAAAGATGACTCGAAGTGCAAAGAAGAAGAAGAAGAAGCTTTTGAAGGAAGCTAAAAAGAAGAAGAAGAAGCTTTTGAAGGAAGCTAAAAAAAGAAGCAAACGAAAAACTTGGGAAGAGAAACGGCTTGAAGAAGATGTGTCCAAAATCCTTGAGTATTTCAGAAACTATAACATAGGAGACTGCATTGTTTATGATGAAAAGGCTATGAAAACCAAGGAAGAAAGTGTAGGACCCTCATATGAAGGACCTGCTAAGGTCAAGCAAGTTAATCTTGTTCAACCTAGTGAAGAGCCTAAGCCAGTTTACATTGCTACCAACCTAACAGAAGAGGAGGAGAAGGATCTTATTGATATTTTGAGGGAATTCAAAGATGTGTTTACTTGGAAATGCACAAATATGAAAGGAGTGTCACTTGAAGTTTACAAGCACACTATTCCTATTATGGATGATGCCCGACCAATAAGGCAACGGTATCATCCTATGAATCCTAATTATGCAAAATTAGTTCAAGAGGAACTTGACAAAATCATCAAGGCTGAGTTCATTTATGAAATTAAACACATTGAATGGGTTTCACCAATTGTGGTTGTGCCCAAGAAGAATGGAAAACTTAAAGTGTGTGTTAACTTGAAGAAAGTCAATGCAGCAATAGTTAAGGACCATTAAGACCATATTAGGGAGTTTGGGAAAATCCCATTACTTTGGGAATTTTCTTCTCAATATACTTTTTGGTGTATCTTCAGCATACCAAATCCAAAGTTGTAGAAGAATGTGGTTTTAGAACTTACTCTTCAAGAGCTTTCCAACGATATATTATATGGGTTGGTTTTGATAAAAGTTTAAAAGGATTCACCATGCCCCCAATGTTTTATCTTAGTGGCTGGAAAGGAGGCTTACGTCTTTCTAGATGGTTTCTCAGGCTACAATCAAGTTCAAATGGATACTATATTGAACATAAGACATCTTTCATTACTAATGGGGTACTTTTTCTTATAAGGTTATGCCTTTTGGTTTGACCAATGCTCCTGCAACCTTCCAAAGCCTAATGTGTACAGCTTTCCAGGACTATCTAAGAGAATTTCTTGAAATCTTTATGGATGATCTGGCTGTAGCATCATTTTGGAAGAAGGAACACTTAAACTGCTTAAGGAAGATGTTTCTTAGATGTAGACTCTATAGAATCTCTATGAATCCAAAGAATCTCTATGAATCCAAAGAAATGCCAATTCATGGTGGTAAAGCACGGAGTAACCTTGGGACACATAGTCTCTAAAAATGGTATTCCCATGGATGATGGTAAAATCAGAGTGATCCTCAAATCACCTCCACCAATGGCTATTACAAAAGATTTATCTTCATGTATGCAAAAATTGCAAGACATTTGTACAAACTTTTTATTATATTTGTATGGACAGAGGAATGCCAAGAATCATATGATAAACTTAAAAAGGCATTGGCAGAGGCTCCCATACTAAGAGCACCAAAATGGGATGTAATCTTCCATGTGCACATCGATGCCTTTGCATTTTCTATTGGATGTATACTAGCTCAACCCGGAGAACATAATATGGATTTTCCTATCATTTTTGCTAGTAGACAACTCAATGATGTTGAGCAAAATTACACAACTACTGAGAGGGAAGGATTGGCCATGGTCTATGCAGTAAAAAAGTTGCGACACTATTTGTTGGCAAAAAAAATTGTGTTCTTTTTTGACCACCGAGCTCTTCTTTACTTGGTACAAGATGCATTACAAGATGGTTACTCATCTTGATGGAGTTTGACTTTAAGGTTATAGTATGTAAGGGATCCACGCATGTGCATGCTAATCATTTATCTAGAATTACAAATGGAGAACCTCCTATGGGGTGTAGATGATGATTTCCCTGATGCTCCTTTATTCTAAGTGGATATACCTCCTGAGTGCAGCATTGGTATAGTAAACTTCTTGACTAATGATGTACTTGTAGACAAGGCTATGCCAAAAGGTAGAGTCTAAAAATTGATACAATTAGTATCACCTTTTCAATTAATCTTTGGACAACTTTATTGGCTTAAGAAAAGATGATATTCTTTGACGATGTGTGGGAAAGGCTGAATATGTTTCTATTTTAGAAGAAGCTCATTGCAGCTTAGCTGGGGGGGCATTTCAAAGCTAAATTCATGACTAAGAAAGTCCTTTAGGCTGTGTTATGGTGGCCTACATTATTTGGAGATGCTATAGAATTTGTTAAAAGATGTGACGAATGCCAACGATTTGACATCACACATAACAAAGATAGAATTATGCCATTGAATGATGTTATCATGTCCATTGGTTTATTCCAAAAATGGGGCTTGGACTTTGTTGGTCCTATAAGTCCAACAACAAAATCTACAAGAGCAAGATATATCATTATGGCCAAGGACTATTCTTCAAAATGGGCGGAAGCCAAAGCCATAGTAAAAAATGATGCTCATAGTATAGCAAAGCTTAGTTATGAGTATATTATGACCTGCTGTGGCTTCCCATTGGAAATAGTGAGTGATAGAGAAACACATTTCATAAATGACGTTGTACCTTTCCTTTTGGGGGAATTCACGATTGTGCATAAAAAATCTTCTCCATATTATCCTCAAGCTAATGGTCAGGTTGAAAGTACAAGCTAAATTCCTTGTACCATTATGACTAAAATAGTCAAGGAGAAGCGAAACAATTGGGGAACAAAAACTTCCGACTACACTTTGGGCTTATCGAATAGCTTACAAAATAGCCATTGGCATATGTCTTGGAAGCAATCATGCCTATGGAGTTCATAATTCCATATTTAAGGGTAGCACTTGCTGAAAAGCTAGAAGGGCATGAACTACAAAATAGACTGTTCTAATTAGAGCAACTAGATGAAACCAAGGTAAGAGCGGCATATGGCCTCTATGTTGAGAAATTACATCGAAAGACTTGGTTTAACAAACAGCTGGTTAAACAGACTTGGTCTAATTAGAGCAACTAGATGAAACCAAGGTAAGAGCGGCATATGGCCTCTATGTTGAGAAACTACATCGAAAGACTTGGTTTAACAAATAGCTGGTTAAACATGAATTTAAGGAAGGAGATCTCATACTTATGTTGAGAAACTAAGTCAAAAGGCTTGGCCCCAAAAATAAGTAAATGCTTACATAAGATGAAGAGTGGACTAAGGACCAAAGAAAAGAATTAAAAAAACTGAATTTTGACACCTCAGTGTGGGGATCTCCCCTCATGAAGTAGGCACCTTTTTCTCATCATTACCCCCAATTTTTAATCAATAAAATGAGATATTTTCATCTCTCCTCTCTCCTATTTCAAAACTAGATCCAAAAAGTAAGCTGAACTGACCCAAAAATGGTCAAAAATTGACCTGGAAAATTCTAGAATCAGTTTGCTTGGTTAGAGGCTCACTTTTTCCTATAAATAGAAGCCTCCCCCTTTGTAAAATCTTAATGGTGTTTATGCACTGTTACTCTACTCCTATCCTGAGCCATCGACATTGAATTTTTTAATAATTCAATTGTTTTTGGCCTAATCCTCTCCAAAGTGAATGGTGGCCACTCTTGCTTCAAACAAGAGTATAACTCTCAATCCCTCAAGCCAAAGGAGAGCTTACAAGCTCCATGTAAGCTAATTTTTTTACTTGTTTAATGAAAAATCTATGATTTTTTTAATTTTTATGTTTTGCAAATGTTAAATTAAATTCAAATTCTATGCCTTTGATAAAAAGGCCACCCCTCTCATGAGAATATATTTTAAGTCCTCTAGAAAAATATTATTTATCCCCTCTTGAGTAATTTGGGGATGCCTAGATTACTCTTGCGTCATGCCGGCTAGGTTAATATCGTGGGTGACACCAGTATAAATATTAATACGTGCGGTATATGACGTATGTTTGAGGCCACCTATGATTATTTCAGTTAGGTTTGTATGGCAGGGTGATTCCTGGGGTACTTACGCCTGGTAGTCATGAGTTGGTGATGATTTGTGCGTGTTTAATATTTGTGGGATTAATTTAATAATTAATTGGGCTTATATTTTCAGGTGATGAAGACTATGGGAATTGAAGAGTTTACTTTGGAAGAAATGTCTTGGTTCATCACATTTCATTTTTGGCAAGCATAGTAGCTTGTAACCTTATCAAATGATTTTTCCATTTTGAACTTTAGGAAAGATACATTTATTTATGTGGAATTTATTAAAGCCTATGGCTTTACCCTAGTCCCAATTTGACACTCTATTTTTGTTAAAGAAGAGTGCCGTGCTCTCTAAAAAGCACATCTTGTATATTTTGGGGGCTATGGCCTAATTTTGGTGAAAAAGAAAGCTAATAAAGAAATACTCTTGTGTGGGGAGAGGCCACGCACAAGAGGGGGGAAGATTGCACCCAATATGGTCTATGAGCTAAGTATTTTTTTAATTTTGTTTAAGTGTTTAAATTCCAATTGATTTGATTTAGTTGAAGCTTTCAAGCAATGGTTTTTATGATTGAATTAATTCTCTACTTTTCCACAATCAATTCCTAGAATAAGATTCCGGTTGCAGTGGTATCAGAGCTTGGGCTAGGAGATTTGTGGAGAAGGTAGGAAAGGGCTTCAACTTCTCAAAAATCAAGAAAGTGGAGGAATTTATCCAGTGGACAGAAGGGTGTTTTGCAGGTCTTTACCCAAAGGTCAAAGATTCAAAACTAGATCTACTCTCAAACCCACTCACCACCCTGCAAAACCATCCCTCTCTATCAAAAAGCGGTTTTTCCAAATACTCAGTGAAATCAAAATCTGACCGTATGGATGAAATCCTCATAGCCAAAAACCTCACGGGTATCTCTCAGAAATCAGAAAGCTTTAAGCATGAGCAAACCTATAATGGATGGAGCAGATTAAGCATGTAAAAAGCCATTAAAAAAAATCTCCAAAAGAATTTCAAGAAGGAGGCGCACGCCGCCGACGCAAAAACGCGTGGGGAGGAGAATTTAAAAAAAAAGCTCAAAGCTAATCTCTCCATAAGCCTAATCTTTCTCTTAATCCTAATCTCACTTTTCCCAATCCCCATGCAAGTCACATCACTTTTGAACCTTTACTTTTTCCTATTTTCAAATTTGAAGAGAAATTTCAAAGGTTTTCAATCCTGAAAATTTCTGGGTGCAGAAAAGTGATTTACAGGTTTTAAAAAGCTTGAAAATTGCCTAGAAAAGGCCAAAAAATTCCGAAATCGCTTCTGAAAAATTCTAAAAACTTTAGAAAAATATTACAGAGATTGGGCAAGGTTTACAGGACTGTTTCAGCAGGTTTCAAAGTGCAGAAAAATTATTTCATCAACAGAATTTTGCTTGTATTGCTCATCCTTTGACTGAACTCCTTAAGAAAGCTACAAATTTCAATTGGACTGAAAAGCAAGATAAATCTTTTGCAACACTCAAGAATGCTTTAACACAAGCACCAGTTCTAACACTACCTGATTTTCAAATACCATTCTTTATAGTAGTGACTGATGCTAGTGGCAAAGGATTTGGAGCTGTTCTTATGCAAGATAACCATCCTATTGCTTATCAAAGTAGAAATCTTAAGCCTGCAGAGCAAAATTATAGCACATATGACAAGGAATTAGCAGCAGTAGTGCATGCTTTGAAAATCTAGAAGCATTACCTAATGGGCTCTGAATTTCTTATCAAGACAGATCGGCATTTGCTTACGCAACCTCTTATTTCAGATAGGCATATCAAATGGGCAGCTTTCATTCAAAGTTTCCAACCTATGATTCAATATCAACCTGGAAAAGAAAATGTTGTTGCCGATGCTTTGAGTCGAAGACCAAATATCAACAACATTTCCATAATTGAAAGTGAACCATTTGTACTTATGAAAGAAACTTACGAAGTTGATCCAGATTTTTCTCAAATATGGATCAAATTGCGTGAAAACAATTGGACACCTCACGGAAGTTATTCTCATAATGATGGCTATCTTTTCTTTGAGAAGAGACTGTGTGTTACTCAACCTTATAGACAACTTGTCTTGAAAGAGATGCACCAACCACCATTTGTGGGACATAGAGGAGTTTCCGCAACACTTCAAGTAGTTTCTCATGAATTCTATTGGCCTCATTTGAAGAATGATGTAGCTAAATTTGTAGCTGAATGTAACATTTGCCAAACAATTAAAAGCTACAAAGGCAAAGCTTTAGGATTACTTATGCCTCTACCTATTCTTGATAGACCATGGGAACAAGTGTCTATGGATTTCATTACTGGCTTCCCTACTACTTCCAGTCACCATGACATGATTTGGACAATAGTGGACAGATTTAGTAAGGAAGCCTATTTCATTCCATGTAAAAAGACACTAACTTCTCAGCAAGCCGCGAACATATTTGTTAAGCAAATTTTTGTTCATCATGGTCTACCCAAAGTGATAGTTTCTGATAGAGATTCTAAATTTTGTAGTCACTTTTGGGTTGCTCTTTTCTCAAACTTAGGCACTAAGTTAGATTTTTCCATGGCTTTCCATCCGGAATCGAATGGACAAACCAAAGTTACAAATAGCACTATCTTAGATATGCTTAGAGCCTAGGTTTCCCAGCAACCTAGTGCATGGGATAAGTACATACACCTACTCCAATTTGCTTATAATAATACTCCTTATACTACTACTGGTCGAGCACCATTTGGGATTATCTATGGAAGAGCATTGCCTATTCCGGCTACTAGACTCTCTCATAAGATTGAAGCAGCCGACCAATATGTTAGGAGACTTTGATCGCATTTTATCTGAAGTGCGTGATTGTATTGCAAGAGCTCAAGAGAAGTATACATCTCAAGCAAATAGGAAGCGCAAAGATTTTTCATTTCAAGAAGGTGATTATGTACTTTTGAGAATTGAAAAACGTCGATTAAAGAGTGTGGACAAATTCCCTGCAGAGTGAAGCTAGCGCCTAGATATTATGGGCCATTTAAAATCCTTCAAAAGATTAATGATGTGGCCTATAGACTAGAGCTTCCATCTAATTGGAATATCCACAATTCTTTTCATATCCATCTCTTGAAACCTTTTCGAGGAACACTTCCTACTCACCCAACATATGAGGAACCACCTCTTATTGAAGGAGAGGAAGAAGTCTTAGTACCTGATGCTATCATTGACCAAGAGATAACAACAACAAGAACAGGTAATCAATATTTCAAGTATCTTTTGACTTTTAAGAATCATCCACAAGAAGATGCTAAATGGATGCCTGAGAAATTTTTTCGAGTTTACCCTGAAATTCTTCATTCTTTTGAAACCCAGCAAATCCGCAATTGAGGACAATTGCAAACTCAAGCAAGAGGGATGTCATGAGAATATATTTTAAGTCCTCTAGAAAAATATTATTTATCCCCTCTTGAGTAATTTGGGGACGCCTAGATTACTCTTGCGTCATGCCGGCTAGGTTAATATCGTGGGTGACACCACTATAAATATTAATACGTGCGGTATATGACGTATGTTTGAGGCCACCTATGATTATTTCAGTTAGGTTTGTATGGCAGGGTGATTCCTGGGATACTTACGCCTGGTAGTCATGAGTTGGTGATGATTTGTGCCTGTTTAATATTTGTGAGATTAATTTAATAATTAATTGGGCTTATATTTTCAGGTGATGAAGACTATGGGAATTGAAGAGTTTACTTTGGAAGAAATGTCTTGGTTCATCACATTTCATTTTTGGCAAGCATAGTAGCTTGTAACCTTATCAAATGATTTTTCCATTTTGAACTTTAGGAAAGATACATTTATTTATGTGGAATTTATTAAAGCCTATGGCTTTACCCTAGTCCCAATTTGACACTCTATTTTTGTTAAAGAAGAGTGCCGTGCTCTCTAAAAAGTACATCTTGTATATTTTGGGGGCTATGGCCTAATTTTGGTGAAAAAGAAAGCTAATAAAGAAATACTCTTGTGTGGGGAGAGGCCACGCACAAGAGGGGGGAAGATTGCACCCAATATGGTCTATGAGCTAAGTATTTTTTTAATTTTGTTTAAGTGTTTAAATTCCAATTGATTTGATTTAGTTGAAGCTTACAAGCAATGGTTTTTATGATTGAATTAATTCTCTACTTTTCCACAATCAATTCCTAGAATAAGATTCCGGTTGCAACCCCCTTCTCCTCTTTACATTCCAACCTTTCTCAATCCATTAACTAAGGGATTAATGAAACTCTTCTTATTGTTTACGCTCTTGAATTTAGAAAATTGTGTAGATTAGAGTTCTATAAATCTAATTTGGGTTAATTTAAGTTAAATAAAGAATGATAAAAATGAGAAATGGTCAGCAATACAAAGGAGGTTATGGCAAAATTTTCTAGAATTTTGTGGAAAAGAAAGTTTGTTTTTATGTTATTTCAAAAGAGTAATTCCCACCATTTTTGCATCTAAAAGAAATATTCTAATTACTCCATGTACATATTCACCTATGAATATGCATGGATATCACTGATATTATTTATTAAATTTGATTTCTATGCATAGAAAGATGCATAATGGAATTTTTTTAATCACAACAGTGTTATTCTTATTAAATTTGATTTTTATGCATAGAAAGATGAATAAAGAAATTTTTTTATTATAAAAGTGTTATTCTTATTAAATTTGATTTCTATGCATAGAAAGATGCATAAAAGAATTTTTTGTTATTCATATTAAATTTGATTTTTATGTGTAGAAAGATACATAAAGGAATTTTTTTATTACAAAAGTGTTATTCTTATTAAATTTGATTTTTATGCATAGAAAGATGCAAAAAGGAATTTCTTTTATTACAAAAGTGTTATTCTTATTAAATTTGATTTTTATGCATAGAAAGATGCACAATGGAATTTTTTTATTACAAAAGTGTTATTCTTCTTAAATTTGATTTCTATGCATCGAAAGATGCATAAAGGAATTTTTTTATTACAAAAGTGTTATTCTTATTAAATTTGATTTTTATGCATAGAAAAATGCATAAAGAAATTTTTTTATTATAAAAGTGTTATTCTTATTAAATTTGATTTCTATGCATAGAAATATGCATAATGGAATTCTTTTTATTACAAAAGTGTTATTCTTATTAAATTTGATTTTTATGCATAGAAAGATGCATAAAGAAATTTTTTTATTATAAAAGTGTTATTCTTATTAAATTTGATTTCTATGCATAGAAAGATGCATAAAGGATTTTTTTTTATTACAAAAGTGTTATTCTGATTAAATTTGATTTCTATGCATAGAAAGATGCATAAAGGAAAATTTTTAATTATAAAAGCGTTATTCTTATAAAAATTGATTTTTATGCATAAATAGATGCATAAAGAAATTCTCTTTATTTTAAAAGTGTTATTCCTATTAAATTTGATTTTATGCATAAAGAGATGCATAAAAAGGATTTTTTTAATAAAAGTGTTATTCCCATTGAAGTTGATTTTTATGCATAAAATGATTTTTTTTAACTAAAAGTGTTATTCCCATTGAAGTTGATTTTTATGCATAAATAGATGCATAAAGAAATTCTTCTTATTTTAAAAGTATTATTCCTATTAAATTTGATTTTATGTATAAAAAGATGCATAAAAATAAATTTTTTTAATAAAAGTGTTATTCCCATTGAAGTTAATTTTTATGCATAAATAGATGCATAAAAGGATTTTTTTATAAAAGTGTTATTCCCATTGAAGTTGATTTTTATGCATAAATAGCTGCATAAAGAATTTTTATATCAAAATTAGAATTCTCTTAAATTCTATGTTTAAATTTTATGAGTAATTGATAAATGAATAATTAAATACGCTAAGAGAGAAATTTCTATCGTTTTATATTCACACGTATTGAAAAAAGAAAATTTAGGAAATCTATCGAGATCAAAATATTCAGATAAATGATTAATTTATTCCTCATTGGAATTCATAACGAATTTAGAAATCAGTTAAGTGAATATTCAAAGAAAGAAATTCAGTAAAATAGTAACTGAATTATCAAACCTTTTCAAGATAGATAGTTCAATAAAAATCTTATTCGACTCGAACCTAGAATCAGACTATGACCAAGACCAAACTCTTTCGTCAGTTTCGAGAAAAGAAGGTGTGATCAGTTTAGAAAAATACATTCAAAACTCCCACCAAATCTGAAACTAAGTTTGAGACCCTTCGAATTGATATGTGGATCAAGGTTATAGAATTCGAGGAATTCTGGTATGAAATTCAGAATTCTGATCAAGAAGTTTTGGGGATACTGATTCAAGAAATACTCCTTGTATTCAAAAGAAAATCAAACTGAAAACTTGCATAGAAACCCTCTTTTCTTAAAAGACTATCTTACGCTAGAATGAGATGTGATGACATGTGAATCAGATAGATGTAATTAAATTGATGGATGGGATGTGATGTGAATAGATGTGATGAGATGTCATGTGAATCAGATAGGTGTGAATGAATGTGGATGAGATGTGAAGTAAATGGATGAGATGTGAAGTAAATGGATATGAATGTGTATGTAAAGAATGGATATGGATGTGTATGTGAAGAATGGATGTGGATGTGTATGTGAAGAATGGATGTGAATGTGTATGTGAAGAATGGATGTGGATGTGTATGTGAAAGAATGTGATGTGATGTAAAGAGAAGTGATGTGACATGAATATATGTGGATGTGAAGTGATAGATATGAATGTATGGATAGATGTAAAGAGAAGTGATGTGACATGAATATATGTGGATGTGAAGTGATAGATATGAATGTATGGATAGATGTGGGTAGTCGTACATGTGAATGATTGGATGGGTGCGGATGAATGAGATGAGATGTGTATGAATGAGATATGATGTGGACAGAAGTGATGTGATATAATGTGGATAGAATGTATGTGATGGGATGGTGATGAGAAAGAATGTGATGGATATGAATGAATGTGATATAATGGATGTAAATGAATGTGATGGATATGAATGAATGTGATGTGATGGATGTGATGAGATGTGATGTAAATTGGGATAGATGTGAATGGATGATATGTGATGTGAATGAATATGATGTGATGAGATGTGGATATGGGTAGATGCGAGTGGTTGAGATCTCATGAGGATAAAGGAGGAAAGATATGATGAGATGGAAAATGATGAGATTGGGTGAGAATGGGAATACATATGAAATGGATGTGGAATAAATAATGTGGATTGATGTGGAACAAAATGGGAAGACGAGAGTTCGTTATAGAAACTGTATTTATGACCTGTTTTTAAATGACTGTTTTATGTCAAAAATGCCGGGGAAGCATCTTGACTGTCTTGTGAATGAGGTCGTGGAGACCTATCTGCTAAAGTTACAACAGCTGATAGAGAGTCAACGGAGGACGTCTCGCATAGCAAGGTCGGCCAAGGTCTTGATGACGAGCCTCGGTTCGATTTAAATGGTGAGCTTTCGGTACGGTGGATGAGGGACTAAGGAAGAGGCATATGAGTGAAGCGCTAGGTGACCTGTGAAGGATCCTAGAGGGTGCTGACCATACGGTGCTCGGGCTCTAGGTCACCGAAGATATCCACACGTGCGTCGTCGAAGATATGGAACAAGGAGTAAGAGTTATTTTCTAAAACCGGGCATGGATCTGGTTGATTGACCTTGCTGGTCCTCAACGGATGAGTCCATGGCTCTTTTATATAGATCTGTTGGTTGATCTTGCTAATCTTCAACGGAGATTCCATTTTAATTTTTATAAGTGAATACATTGTCGGCTAGGAACTATCGAAAAGGCCCTTGAGCGGACAAGTGGTGAGCGATCTAGTTACCAATGATGCCATAGGTATACCGATGAAGGAATAATTGGAAATGAGAATTCAATCGGATATTTTGGAGGATTATGATCAGTGATACTATGGTTTCATTAAATGGTTGTTTTTTAGAGTCGAATCTGTGAAAAAGACAATTTTATATTGGGTGTGTAAGTGTTGTGACTAGTTTTAAGTTTGCATGAATATCCGGCTAGGGGGCCTCGGATCTCTTTTCCCTGGTACCCGGGACAAAACCTAACCAAATTCTTAAATGGATCCCATCACTAAAGTGGTTGGGTGGTTGGCTAATCCAGGGGACTGGATGGGGTTAGGCTGGACTAATGGATCCCTAAAATGAGATTCAATTCTGTTATGGTACGATAGATGAAGTAAATCCTGGATAAAAATTGTTCTATGGAAAAGAATCAACGGTTGTCTCCCAATGAGGAAAAAAGCGTTGGTCTCTATGATCCAAGTGCAATCTTTTCCTTGATCTGACTATGGGACTTATGAGTTCGGTCAGATCAGTTAAGTTACTTAAGATTCTTGACTACGTTAGAGTAAAAATATCCTGGAGGAATCGCCCATGTTTTCCGAGCGAGGAAAGTTTTTTCGGGTTCGTTTTTGGAAGAACCGAAGGATTAGTCTCTTGTCCGGATATATATGGGCGAGGCCCCGAGTGAGGGACCCTGCCCCGTGCAAGAAGTGCTACTTCCACTACTAGCACCCTAGAATTCATTGTGCGGAGGGGACAGGGATTTTTCAGCTGGTATCAGAGCGAATTGGCTAAAGTGGATCAACCAAGAAGCTAAAAATGTCAAAAATTTATGAAGTAACAGTTGGATATGTGATGAAATTCATACAAATTGATATTCCGACTGAAATTCATAATTTAGTAATTGGGTCTTCAGATGGAAGTACCGCAATTGCATGGAATTCCTGACTTGCTTGAGGCCTAGGCATGATGGTATTTACCTTATAATTCCAACGACTGTGACTACCCGTATATACCGAGGGTATAACTGTAGCTCTTTACTGGCAGTTATACGAGTAAATCTAAGACCTTGAAATTATAAGTCAAAATAATTGAAAAATGATGATTCCTGAATTTTGGTTGAAAAGCGATAAGCTGAGCAAAACCACAGTGAGGATGAATGGGACGAGTTCGTGTGATGATGTTTGTAACTAGAATGATGATAATGACTTTAGCAAATCACTATGAGATTAGTGGATTGTGTTGTGACAGATTGCTAGTGTTAACGCTTGACCCAGTGGATCAAGTTAAGGGATAACAAATTAAAAACCTATATAATTGAAATTCCCATGGAGGAATGTTCAGATGGAAATTTTGGTCTAATGCACCATTATTGTGTTAAGGATATGAATGGTATGATCTGAATGAATTGTTATCTGATGATGAATTCTATATAAGGGATCTTTATCCCAGGATTCTGTTGGGTTCACCAGACTATAAGGAACCCTAGAATCAGTTAGATCTTAAGGGAAAGAGTTGTCCTCTAGTTTGCGAGATGAGGGCATCTCGAGTTTTTTAAGTGGGGTAGGATGTAAGATTCCTCCCTCCAGCTTTTGAGGTATACAGGTGTAACCTTCCCTTCTGCTCTTATAATTATTCCCCTCTCTTAAATAAAAGAAAGATCCTGTTCTACCCTGTTTTGGCTTGGAGAGAGAAAATGTCTAGAGGGAGGTAATTCAAAATTGAGATATTTTTGGATATAAAAATCCTCCTAGTTTCTAAAATGGTTTCCTGTGAAACAAAAATTCAAAAAGAACTTTCCAATGTGCAATTGGAATTAATTGAAAATAGGTATAAAGGACCTTAGCCTAAGGGTCTAGATTTTCAAAAATTTTTGGATTATGGTCCAATTAAGGTTCCTATGGACCAATAAGATTAATCCAAATGTAGGGAGGAGATAAATTGAAGAATAAAAGCAAAACCCCCCAAAAATGAGTAAATGCTCACATAAGATGAAGAATAAAAGCAAAACCCCCCAAAAATGAGTAAATGCTCACATAAGATGAAGAGTGGACTAAGGACTAAAGAAAAGAAGTAAAAAAAATGAATTTTGACACCTCAGTGTGGGGATCTCCCCTCATGAAGTGGACACCTTTTTCATATCATTATCCCTAATTTTTAATCAATAAAATAAGATATTTTTATCTCTCTCTCTCTCTCCTATTTCAAAACTAGATCCACAAAGTAAGCTGAACTGACCCAAAAATGGTCAAAAATTGACCAAACTGATCTGGAAAATTCTAGATTCAGTTTGCTTGGTTAGAGGCTCACTTTTTCCTATAAATAGAAGCCTCCCCCTTTGTAAAATCTTAATGGTGTTTATGCAATGTTACTCTACTCCTATCCTAAGCCATCTACATTGAATTTTTTAATAATTCAATTGTTTTTGGCCCAATCCTCTCCAAAGTGAATTGGTGGCCACTCTTGCGTCAAACAAGAGTAGAACCCTCAATCCCTCAAGCCAAAGGAGAGCTTACAAGCTCCATGTAAGCTAATTTTTTTACTTGTTTAATGAAAAATCTATGATTTTTTTAATTTTTATGTTTTGCAAATGTTGAATTAAATTCAAATGCTATGCCTTTGATAAAAAGGCCACCCCCTTCTCCTCTTTACATCCTTTCTCAATCCTAGAAAGATTAACTAAGGGTCCAATGGTTTTCTCGGAATACGGAAAGCCAAAAGTTTTAGAAAAATGAAAAGACAAAAAAAAAATCGGAATGTGAAAGGCCAAAAGATTCCGAAATCCGAAAGGTCAAAAGATGTTTTGAAATTCGGAAAGCCAAAAGGTTTCCCAGGAATTCGGAAAGCCAAAGGTTTTAAGAGAAAAAAATTCAAAAAATTTCAGAGAATTTTTTTTCTCAAATCTCATAATTTCTCATAATTTTCAAGCTTTTTTTTTCAAGCTTTTTTGAAAAAATTCCAAAAGCTCTTTTTTTTTAAATAAAGAACTCATTTTAAAAAAATAAAAAAATAATATTGATAAAGCTTTATTCAAAGCTTAGAAAAAATGTTTTTTTGGGGGGGGGGCATGTTTTTTTTGCCAGCGGGCTGCTACTACTATTCAATGGACGAATCGACGCTGCCTGTGCGCAGAAAAGTGGGAGAGAGAGAGAAATTATCTATCCTTTCTATCTCCACTCCTTCTCTCCTCTCCATCCTCTCCACTCAATTCCTCCTCCTTCTCTCTCTTTCTCTCTCTGTTAATAACAGAGAGCTTAACATTACATTAACTTTTAATCTTTGTTAATCATTATGATTAAAATTAATAAAAAAATATGTTTTTTAAGAGAGGTTTATACACGTGAGAGGAAAATTCATAATTGAGAGACGAAGAGGATCCCACGCACACTGGGAGAGCATTCCATGCATCAACATGTTGCCCCCTACTGAATTTCAGCAGAAAATTGGTAGAAATTTGATAGCATGCCCACGGAAAAACTTGCAAAAATGTATAAAAAAATACATTTTAACCATTAAAATGCTTAAAAAAATCTTAAAAATTAGGAAAAATTTCCTTAAAATCTTAGAAATTTAGGGAATCCATTCTACCAAAAATATCCACAATAAAATATGTGGTATTTTTGTAAAAATTTTCATTAATGCTTAGTTTAAACCACAAAAAAATAGAAAAAAATAGCATTAAACTCACAGAATTCCCCCGCAACGTCGATTCGTCCATTGAATAGTAGTAACACGCATTCAAATCACCATATTGACGATCCACGTACAAATCATCAACACAAATCAATAAAATAATATTTTTATTAGTAAATATTAAAATATACTTCAAAAAATACCAAAAATTACAATAAGAAAGAAAAATCAACAACAATTAACTAGAGATTGCTCTGATACCACTTTTAAACCCTAAGATCTCTCTAGATAATTGTTATGCATAAACATGCATAAATCAGGCATAAACTCATCCACCCAACCACCCCCGAGCCCAAGGGATGCACACATGAATTATAAATGAAATACATCATACCTCTACCTTGATGTCCCATACCATCAAGAGGTATAACTTCAATCCAATAGCATGTAGCTATAGTGTGAAATGGTAAGTGAGTAGATATGATCCTCTACACAAGAGAGGATAACATAGCCTTGGCCTCACAAGCCCAAGCCTCCAAGTTTCCAAGCCTCCCTTGAGTGTGCCCCATGCCCCTATTATATAGGAGGGCCCTCAAGTGACTCTTAACTCTCCATTTTTCATGTGTGACCCTTGGATGCCTGACCCTAACCTTAACCCTTAAGGTTAGTCCTAACCCATGCTCCACTAGAGCTTGTTCCCATGCTCCCATGCTCACAAGCCTAATGTGGGTTAGCCTCCTAGTATATGCACACATAATGTGCATATAACAGTGGCATCATGTCCTTATGTGGCTTTTCACAACATTAGCACTCGTCACATCCTTTGACAAATAGTGCACAACCTTTGAAGAGTGTGGACCACCAATACCCCAATTGGAGTATTATTCTTGCTGTAACATTGCATAGTGTCCACCAGCTACCCCTTTTGGTGTGCTTACTCTCGATGATATATAAGTATTCATCCTCCCTGGGTAGCATCTTAATATGTCATCCTTACCATGTCTAGAAAGACTTCTTGCACAATCAATTGGTAAGGTTCTGCTTCTTAGGCAACTTCTGGGTTAGATCTTTCCTTAACTTTTTTGGCTCTGGAAAATTATTAGCTAGAAAGTTAACGATTCTCTCACTCCATTCTGGAATAGCCTCAACCTTGAATAGTATATCATCTGGTCACTCGTCCATCAACTCTAATTGGTGCTTCACCCCATTAGGTATGAGGGATAGATGATCCACTGTGCCATGTTTTTTGTCAGGCATCACAACTACTATAAAATTAAACTCAAGAAGAATCAACCACCTTGTGATCCTTCCCATGGAGCATGGTTTGTTTACCAGATACAACAAGGCTTGATGATCGACACAGAAAATAATTTTTTTTAGCAAGAAGGTAATGTTGAAACTTATTTATAGCATAAACCATTGCTAACCCTTCACGCTCACAGTGGTGGTGTAATTTATTTCAGCCTCATCTAGTTGTCAACTTGAAAAACTAATAGGATAGTCCAATTTGTGTTCCCATGACTTTGCTAGGACACATCCAATTGCAAAATTAGAGGCATCAATGTGTACATGAAAGATAATATCCCAATTAGGTGTTCACAAGATTGGAGCATTAGCCAAAGCTTTCTTCAGTGCATCATAAGCTTGTTGGTATTCCTCGGTTCATATAAATACAATCAATAGCTTGTACAAAGGATGAGCTATTTCTACATAGAAAAGAATAAACCGATGGTAGTAGCCGACATGACCCATGAATCTTTGGACTTCCCTGTAGTTTGGTGGGGGTAATTACAAGATGACCTTGATTTTTCTCTCATCAGTGGAAATCCCATTTTTGGACACTATATGCCCAAGAATAACTCCATGTTTCACCCAAAACTAGTATTTGTAAGGATTTAAGGATATGCGATAAAATAGACACTTTTCATGCTAGGTGCTCTTTCCAAGATGAATGAATGCACAAATCATCCAAGAAAGCTTCAAGAAACTTTCTTAAAAAGTCCTTAAAAGCAATATTCATAAGTCTTTGGAACATGGCTGGTACATTGGTTAGACCGAATGTCATAACTCTGTAAGCATACACACCATGCTCAATGACAAAAGCTATTGTTGGCTTAGTCTTTAGGTGAAATCAAAATTTGATTATAGCCTGAATATCCATCTAAAAATCTATAAGCCTCCTTGTCCCGCAACTCATTCGAGCACATGTTCTGAATATGGCAAGGGATAGTGATCCCTATGCGTGGTAGCATTCACTTTCTTGAAATCAACATACACTCTAAGTTTTCCATTCTTCTTGGGAACAACCACAATGGGTGGTGAGACTCATTCTAAGTGTTCAATATCATAGATGAATCCACACTCAATGAGTTTATCAATCTCTTACTTAACAATGCTTGCATATTTGGGGGAACAACCACAATGGGTGCGACCCATTCTAAGTGTTCAATATCATAGATGAATCCACACTCAATGAGTTTATCAATCTCTTACTTAACAATGCTTGCATATTTGGGATTCCTTAGGTAGGGTTGCCTATTGGATTGGTTTAGCATCATGTACCATGGGGATGGTGTGTTGTACCACCTCTGTGGGAACTCCCTTCATATCATGGTGTCCACACAAAGAAATCCCTATACTCCTTGAGGAAAGCTACAATTTTAGCCTCCTCAGCCTCAATTAAGTTAGACAGGCTTAGGTTTTTCTCTTGGTTCAGCCAAGTCTACTCTTTGACATCTACAAACCCAATAGGCTCCTCCACTCTCACTTGTGGGTTTACATTTGGCATTATCAAACACTAACTTGCATCACCCTATGGTGTATGACTTGTGATTCTTAGGTGCAAGGCTCAAGTTAGGTGTTGGCTCTTGATTTTCTTCATCTGCCCTTCCACTTCTCTCTCTTTAAAGGCCAAGTCTTTATTCTTCTTCCGCCTCATGGAATGATTAAAATTTGGTTCATTTGTGCGACATCGATTTTGGCTCTCAGCTCAATGGAAGTGGTCTACAATACATAACTTTTTGTAATTCCTCTTCCCAGTTGTTAATGAACTTGCAATGTGCATCGAATGCACCAATTTATTATAGCCATTTCGCAGTAGTTATCCTTACGTGTAGCCTTCTATGATGATTGGCTGCATAGCATTTACATCTGTGCCAGATGCTCCTTGGTGCTTTGAATAATTTCATCTCTCTCTTCAGGTTGGGAATCATCAATGTCAGATTCAGAGATACTCCTTGCAGTTTCTTTCGATACTATTAGCTCTATTTTTCTTGTGATAACCAAGGAGTTTGTGTCACTTTCAGCCTCTATTTTATACTCCTCATCACCACTATTGGTGCTTGTGCTTGAGTTATCCCATGTGGACTCAAATTCACTATAACAAATCCCCTCCTCGGCATCACAAAAGGTAGAGCACGAATCATTTGTAGGGGCACAAACTTAGGGATCTCCTCATTATCAAGCATAACCCATGTAGATCCTCTAGTTCCCCAGCTATCGATTGTGGCCATCATATGTATCCAATTTAGATCATCTTTAGGCTCAATAGCTTGTTTGTCAGAATCCTTACCTGCATCAATCTCTTCTCTACAAGCATAACAGTACTGCAATGGGATTGTTTGTCAGAATCCTTGTGGGCTAGATCCTTACCTGCATCAATCTCTTCTCTACAAGCATAACAGTAATGCAATGGGATTGAAAAACTAGTGGTGTTTGAATGGTTTTCAAAAACTCCTACTACCCCCATAGGATGTACGCAGCCAGTCATCACAAAATCTTGGAGGTAGGCATGGTTCTTATACCAGTCATGTACCATCTTTCCCTCTCTCATGAATGGGCATCCTAAGATCATTTCATATGATTCAAGCTATTTGGAAAAAACCCATGACAATGAAGGTTTGTTTAACCTAATGTTTGAGAATCTTCATCTTTAAATCTCGTTAGCATCCCAATAGGTTTGGCGACATTTCCATTAGCCATTTTGACAATGATATCTGAGACTTCTAAACGTGGCTTGGCCATATTCTCCTAGCATTTCTTAGTGAGTATGCTCACTCCCGCACCACCATCTAGGAATCCCATTATTGTAATGCCCTTGGTGGTGGTAGTAGTGTGTTAGACACATCACCTTCAAAGTATTGTGCCCAGTTTGTTAAGTGGAATTTTAACCTCTTCTTCTAGTGGGACTATTGATTGGAGTAGAACTCGAGGTGTCTCAATTGTATAGTAGGGCTGTGCCTTTTACATGTAAATAAATGGTGGTAATCCGACATTGAGTTCTCCATTAAGGAGAACTCTCATCTCATTGCAAACAATTCAGGATCTCCACTCAATTGGGTGGTTATCTAGTTTGTGAGGCATAAAGTCTAACAATCCAGGGGTATTTTGTGGGGTGAATTGATGACCTCCTTTCCATAAATAGGTGTTAATGAGACTAGAAAATCCATCTCCAAGATGGGCTCAGGGTTTCCATATGGTAGTCATCCCTTGAACCAATCAGGGATCAAACTATGAGAGGTGGAGACCTCAGTCTCTTCCATGATTACACTCGACACATCTAGAGGTTTGTGAATCTCAGTAGTAGACGTTATGGTACTAGGGTGTACATTATTTGAGGCCCTCACTTAGGCCTTGGTTCAAGCTCCTCTTGTGTTTTTGTAACTAAATTGCTAAATTCTTGGAGTTGTTCAATCTCCTTCTGAGGGTCCGGATAAAAGCCAAGTTTTGTCATATGTGATCTAGTTTTAGGAATTATAGGTTCCTATGACATGTCCTTCCTCATGCTCTTGGTTTTGGAGGGTATTTCCCTACCTTGTTTAGAATCGGCCCTTGTGTCCAAGGAGTTTGAGTCCTCATCTAGGTCCCTGCTCTTGAGGCATCCCACAGTTTGTCTTTTTGGCTCCCTTCATTTTCCCATTCTTAACCGACATTTTTCTCCCATTTTTCTTCTTCTTCTTAGATTTTGCTACCGATGCCACATATCGTTGCTCAAGAACATGTCGCTTTTTGGCTTGTAGCTGCGGGTGATAGCATTCAAAGGTGTATGATCTAGATTCTTAAGGATCTACCTCTAAGTTTGATTACTTACCATAATCATGTTTAGGGGTGTAATGTTGGGTCCCGTATGTGGGCTTGTCTCACCACAATCTTGTTGGGGCAGTCCTTAATCCAATGATCTATGCCACAATGTTACACATAGCCCCTTGAGGGGACCGCTTGGTTGAGTTGAGGAAACTTCAGAGGGCATTCCGAAACTCGATGGGGACCTTGATAGTGGTAACATTGACGAGGCATCCTTCTAGATATGGCGTTAATGTCTTGGCCCCTTCCCATTGCAGGCAAGTTGGTAAACTAGCTTAACTCCCCCTCTCCCATCCACTACATAATAGTCAGGGGATGAAGGTTTGTGGGATCCTCAAAGAGGTGGGGGCGGATTTGAAATATACCTCATATTCTTGGTAATTAATAGGCTCCTCAAAGCTTACTTAATTAAGAGGTGTCACCCTTGGTGGAGGTGGTTGTAGTCTCAAGACTCGTGGAGATAATGGCACATTGTGGGTGCATGGTGCATGCCCTTTGATAGGATTTTTTGTGTGGGATGTTTCACCATTGCTTGATTTGTATTACAAGACCGAGGGCTAGCATTTGTTGTGGCACCGGCAATGTTAGTTATGGTCTTGTTGTATTGGAAAAATGGTCTATAGGCAATCTCAGGCTTCGTGACCATAGCACCCACAAAAGCTATAGTTACCATTGTATGGCAAGCTCTTAAAATTGGACATTTGCTAGTAGTATTGTGACATGAAAAATTGATATCTTTCATTTTCAATTTTGTGCATATTTTGATGGTTTCTCAATAGTAATAAGGTGGAAGCTTGTCCAAGAAGATTGCGGCGCCCACAATGGAATAACGGCGTGGTGATGCGGCGGCTTGGCGGCTACCCCGATAACAGCATTCTATCTTCAAATATAATGGTTTTACTTGATTTAGGGTGTACACATTGTAAATGCCACAAGTATGCTTGATAAATAATTTGGTATGGTAGATAGGCTAGTGATGTGGAAAATAAAAGTGGGCCTTCATGCTCACATGGATTTTAATTGTATTATTAATATGGTATTCACCATAAGCCTACAAGTTGGGGAGTGTGGAAGGCATGTGGAGGAGTGTGTGTAGGTGCATAATTGGGAAAGATTCTTCTAGAATGCCTACATGGAAGAGGAGAATTCCGCCATGTGTAAGTGGGATCTCCACCTGCATGCCACTTAGACTTGGCTATTATCTCATCACACTCTCAAAGTCAAAAAGTCTTCAATTTAGTAATCAATAGAAGACTTAGCCTAAGAGGACAATTGATGGTGACATCTACCCTTATGTCACTGAAGGGTTGAAGATTTTTATGTTGTAATTTGTAACAATGGAAGAGAGGGTGATTCTCCACCTATAAAAGGAGCCCTCCTCTCCCTTTCAAATCAATGAATGAAGTCTCCTCAATTGAGCATTTTGTATCATTGCCATTCTCTTATCTTTCAAACCCTTATTCAAACACTCTCTTTACATGTGAATATCTCATTTAGCATTAGCTCCTCATGCTTAACCCAATTTTGGACCTCTTTGATGATTCATGATAAGGGGGATAAGGAGTTATTATCTTGGTGGGCCTGTGACTCAAGGTAGCCCTTGCCTTATTGCCGCCCTCCTTTGGAGGTACCAATGGTTTTAGCGGTAATGAGCATGTGGAAAGACTTTGGGGACCATAGGTAAATCTTTACAATTGTCCACTGAGCAATGTTAACCCTTACCCTCTAGCTTGAATCATGAAGGAGATGAGAGGCAACAGGCTATGTGAAAATTGAGGTTTCATGCAAAGAGAAGAAAGTGCAGTTTTTATAGTCCAATACCCAAATTTCGAGTACTGATTTCTAAAATTGATCATATGGCTAGGAAGCTCTTTATATGCTCTTTCCACTCATGTAACTAATTTCTTAATCCTTTACTTCATTGATGATCAGAATTTCTCCCAAAGTTGCTAACTTTTAGGCTAATTTCTGCAGTTTTTATAGTCTTGTAGTAAAATGCTCATAACTTTTCGCTCGGTTGCCCGTTTTTGAAAGTTTTTATTTAGGCGTGAAGCTCTCTTCAAGCTCTACGCATCTATCTAATCTTCTCTTGCACAGCCTATATGGATTAATAACTACAATTCTCTGTGTATCTCTGTTTTTATAGAATTTTGGTAGTTTTATATTCTTGTAGTAAAATGCTCATAACTTTTCGCTCGGTTGTCCATTTTTGAAAGTTTTTATATAGGCACGAAGCTCTCTTCAAGCTCTACGCATCTATCTAATCTTCTCTTGCACAGCCTATATGGATTAATAACTACAATTCTCTGTGTATCTCTGTTTTTATAGAATTTTGGTAGTTTTATATTCTTGTAGTAAAATGCTCATAACTTTTCGCTCGGTTGCCCGTTTTTGAAAGTTTTTATATAGGCGCGAAGCTCTCTTCAAGCTCTACACATCTATATAATCCCCTCTTGCACAGCCTATATGGATTTAAAATTGCAATTCTCTGTGTGTCTCTGTTTTTATAGACTTTTGGTCATTATTTCTTCTTAATCATGATTAATTCCTCCTAATCTCTTATCAGAAGGCAAACCCCACATGTCTTATCCTCTTGTAAGTGATTGCTATATTCATTTGCTTTAATATGTTCCGACCAAATCGCCCAATTCGAACGGATGAACCTTACCAATATTCCCCGTATGTTTCCGTTCACATAATCCTGAGTAGGAAGATTTTCTTCCAACAAAGAATCGCCCTCTTGTTTGGAACTGCAAGACTGGCAGAAATTCTTACTTCTCCGGAGCCTTTCATCTTTCCTTCCATGAATTATGATCTCACCTTTGATGTGTAGATCTTTATCTTAACCTAGGGAGAGAAAGGGAGGTGAGGAGGCTGTGAGTTTCATACAAGTGTGTTTCGGTTCTAAGAAGTGACCGAAGTCCAAACCCCAACTTCGTGTCACATCTTTTGGTGGAGACGGCGGGCAGGTTTTACATAGAATTATTCTATTTTAACCTCAAGGTCCCTTATGATTAAAGGAAAGTTATTTTGAAACAAGTAAATTTTCCTTGTTGCTACTCATCTTTTGGTGCAAGATGTTCAACATTCCGGTGTTCCAAGGATCGGAAGGAGAAGACCCAAGGAGTTATCTCCGCCGAGAGTTTAACCGAGCATGCTGCTTGACGGGTTGGTCTATGAAGGAGAGGGTAGAAATACTTCCAGATTTCTTGGAGGGTGTGGCATTAACTTGGCATGAGGCTTTGCCAGAGAATGATTGGGAAAGGTTGACCAAAGCAATGAAGGAGAGATTTGGGACAGTGGAGTCGCCAAATGCTTTACTATTGCAATTGGATCAAATTTTCCAAAAGGATGGAGAGTCAATTTCTGCCTTTTCAGTGAGGTATGAAGCCTTATTCACCCCAACAAGCTGCTTTACATGTTGTTGCCTCTTCTTCTTCACCTTCTATGGAAGATTCAAAGAGTTCTTTAGCAATGGAGCACCTTAAGATGAGCAAGTTTGTCAGGGCTTTGGATCCCCGCTTGCATGGAAAAGTTCTTAGCAAAGATCCCACTAATTTTAAAGAGGCTCTTTGTATTGCTTTGAAGAAGGAGGCCACTCTTCATATTGAGTTCACATTCCAATCTTCTCCGAGTGTGCCAACCCCACCATGAGTAGAGATAGCCTCAACATCTCAGGTACAAGGTCCATATCGTTGGATCATAACATTGCACAACTTATGGCAGAATTTGCTGATTTGAAGTTACACTTAGTTAATGCAAGGCCGCCTAGGGTTCCACGAGCTGAGGATAAACCTAGGGATAGAAGTAGTGTCACATGCTATGAATGTCAAGAGAAGAGGCACTATCGCACTGAGTGTCCAAAGTTGAGGAAAAGTGAGGATAAAAGTTTAGCACTTTTAGAGGAAACATGCTCAGAAGAAGAAGAGGAAACATTGATGCCATTAATGGCAAAAAGGGGTCGTAAAACTAGGAGTCAGGAAGAAGAACAAGAAGATAAATCTGAAGAAGAGGAGAAAAATAAGAAGAAGAAGAAGAAGTCGTCTAGGAGAAAAATTGGACAATCTGACTTTCCTCTTGGACAAGGATCTCTTAGTTATGACCTCTTAACAGATCTTAGGGAGAAAACAGCACAAATCACATTTGGGCAGCTTTTGGCACTCTCTCCAAAGCTCAGAAAGGAATGGGGTAAGCTGGCGCACAAGGGAATCTAAGAAAAAGAAGAAGAGGGATAATGGGACTCCTATGGTTCAGAAGGTGGATATTGATGTAGGAGATGATGTGCCTGTGTGATTGATGTCATCATTAAGGGGCAAACAATTTCTAATGCATACATTGATGGAGGTGCGTCAATCAATGTCATGAGTGAAAAAACAATGAAAGATGTTGATTTAAAGTTGTCTTCTACTAACTCTCCTTATCGCATCAAACTTGTTGATAATACTAGGGTGAAAACCTTAGGAATTGTCAGGAATTTGGGAGTGGATGTATGTGGTATTTCTGTGCCTACAACTTTTCAGGTCATTCCTACAAAGCCTGATGCTAGGGCTTACCCATTAATATTGGGTAGGCCATGGCTTCGCCAAGTGAAGGCAATTCAAAAGTGGGAGACAGGTGATCTTATTCTACAAGAAGGTGAGAATAAGAAGGTCCACTACAACATCAAGAGTCATCACAAGAAAGTGGTAAGAGGTGAACCTTCAACTTCCGAAAGTTCAGAGTCAGAGTCATCCGATGAAGAAGAGACAAGTGGTAGCTCCGAGGATTCCATCTCAGAAGGAGAGGTGGAGGGAGTTGCATTTGGTCTTTCCTTGGGAAGGGATCGAGGGGATGCTGAAGACAATGGAGCCTTGGAAGGGGAAGCTTCTTCAACCATGTGCAAGAAAGGAGATGTTGGACCTCACTAGTCTTCACCAACAAAATGAACTTCTTCTTGATGAGTCCATAGCAGCAAAACTGAAAGGGAGAATCACTTAAAAATGTTGGATGGATTTCCTAACCTTTTTGCAAACAGCTACTCACAAGTACGCCAAGTTACCCTAGTAGAGCACAAGATTGATCTCAAGCCCCAAAGTAAGCCAGTGGTACAGCGGCTAAGGCATTTGGGAGTAGTGCAAGCAAAGGTGCTCAAGAAGGAGGTAACTAATTTGCTTGAAGCTGGATTTATTTTTCCAGTAGAGAATTCAGAGTGGATTTCCCCAGTTGTAGTCACTCCCAAAAAGGGTGGAAAATGGCGTGTGTGTGTGGACTTTTGCCCTCTGAATGCATGCACAAAGAGAGATTATTATCCTCTACCTTTTTAGGATGAGATTTTGGATCAAGTTGCAGGTCATGAGTTGTATTCAGTGTGTGATGGATACTCTGGATACTTTCAAATCCGGATTTGTGAAGAAGATCAAAGGAAAACCTCATTTATCACCCCTTGGGGAGTGTATGCCTATAGGGTGATGCCATTTGGCTTGACCAATGCACCAGCAACTTTTCAACGCTTCATGAGTCAGGTATTTGCACCTTACTTGGGAAAGTTTATAAGGGTCTTTCTGGATGATTTTTGCATTTATTCAAGCCGCATGGATCACTTGGAAAAGTTGAGGTTGGCCTTGCAAAGTATTGATGATGCAACAGGGTGTCTTAATCCTGGAAAATGCCTCTTGGCACGAAGGAAGGTGGTTCTCTTGGGACATGTTATCTCAAAAGAAGGCATAGAGATGGATCCTGAGAAGGTGCAGCCAATTGTGGCCCTCCCACCGCCTACCAATGTGAGGGAGGTAAGGAGAATTTTGGGTAAAACAAAGTATTACCAACGCTTTGTTGACATGTTCTCTGAGAAGATGTATCCTATAAATCTGTTGACAAAGAAGAATATTTCTTTCCAATGGGGACCCGATCAAATTCAATCTTTTTGTTTGCTCAAGGAATGCATGAGTCAAAGTCCAATTGTGCAGCCTCCTAGGTGGGAGGGGAGGACTTTTATGTGAACCCAAGTGTCTCATCACATTCAGTGGGTGCTATACTCTTGCAAAAGGGAGAGCAAGGGCGTATGCAACCAGTGTACTATGCAAGCCGACAACTCACTGATGCCGAGGAGAGGTATGGTGAAATGGAGAAAGGTGGTTTGTCTCTTGTTTTTGCAATAAAACAGTTCAGGTCATACTTGTTACCTCGCCCTTTTTTCTTTCTCACATCTCAACCTTCTTTACAATTCTTGGTCCGCAAACCCAATCCTGCAGGAGGGAAGTTTGCAAAGTGGATTTGTGAGCTTCAAGAATTCTCTTTCACTTTTATTATAGAAAACACCACTAGGGCCTCTCTTGCAGATTTGCTTACCAGGAAGGAAGAGGAAGAAGGAACAGGAGCAAAGAAAGAAGTATATGAAGATTTGGAAATGCCACCAACTGCTTTCACTATGCATTTTGATGGAGCCTTTAGCCCTTCCATGCAATGGGGCTGGGGGGATAGTTTTATTCGATCTAGAAGGAAAAGAGGTATGGGCCAAGGGTAGGGAATTTCCAAAGGCTATATCAAATAATGTGGCTGAGTACAATGCATTAATTTGGGGATTAGAAGATTGCATAAAAGATGGAATTGAAGAGGTAGAGGTTAAAGGGAATTCACAATTGGTCATCCGACAAATGAAAGGAGAATATAAGGCGAGGAGTCCTAATCTCCAAGAATTGTATAAAAGGGCAATGGAGTTGAAAGAAGCTTTTGAGTTTTGTAAATTTGTGCATGTTAACAGGAAGGATAATCAAAAGGCTGATGAATTGGCTACTAAAACCTTGGCTTCTTTCAAAGTAGCTACTCTTGCATTAATGGATACAGGTTTGCCTGAGCTCCAGGATGTTCAACTCTATTTAGATATACAGGATACTTCCCTCCTGGATTGAATCCTCAACAGAAGCAAAGGCTCACAAGGAAAGCTCATCCTTACATAATTCTAGGGGATGTTCTTTACAAGCAAGGTAAGGATAAGATTCTTAGGAGGGTAGTGAGCCTGGAAGAATCTAAAAGGATTATGGAATTATGTCATGAATGTTCTGGTCACTTTGCCTCAGCCCGCACAACTCGGAGGATCCTTAACACAGGGTATTATTGGCCTCGACTCAGTAAAGATGTCCATGAGTGGTGTAGAAGCTGTGAAGTATGCCAGGTATATGGGCATAAGCAATTGGTTCCCGGACCCTTAAACCCTATCCCAGCATATGGTCCATTTGAAAGGTGGGGATTAGATTTTGTGGGCCCACTTCCTCGTTCCTCACATGGGAAGTATTACATATTGGTGGCCACAGATTATGCAACAAGGTGGGCAGAAGCAAAGGCAATGGTCAATAATAAAGCAGTGGCTGTGGCATCTTTTCTCAGGGAATACATATGTGCCCGATTTGGGTGTCCATTAGAAATCCTTACGGATGGGGGGAGGTCTTTCAGGAATGACTTGAAGCTTTGGTGCAGAAATTAAAAATAAAGCATGCTATGTCAACTCCCTATTATCCCCAATGTAATGGTTTAGTAGAAAAAACTAATGGACTCCTTTGTGGATCTTTGTCTAAGCTAGTGGATACTATGAAGAGAAAGTGGGATGTGCATTTGCCAGAGGTCCTATGGGCCTATAGGACAACTCACAAACTCTCTCTTGGTTTCACACCTTTTCAGTTAGTTTATGGAATGGAGGCTATTTTGCCAATAGAATTGGAAATCACAAGCCTTTGCATATCTTTTGCATGCTTGAATAATGAAGAAGAAACACATGCCCAATGCCTAGCACAACTGGAGATCTTGGATGAGAGGCGACTTCAGGCACTTCAAAATTTGGAGGCTGCACAACAACGACGCAAGGCAAGGCATGACACTCTCACGAGGAAGAAGAAGAAGCCAGAACTCAAGCAAGGAAGCTTAGTCATGAGGTATGATGGCCGTGTGGAGAAACGGCTAGATAAGAAGCTTCTTCGACGCTGGGAAGGCCCCTTCTCAGGATAAAGCAAAAGTTCAAAAATAACACCTATCTTCTAGAGGATGCAAGTGGCCAGGAGGTTCCCGGACGTGTCAATGAGTACCGGCTAAAGATATTCTACCCTCGAGCACCATGGCCAGCAGACCCCCCAGACAAGCATGGAGGATCTGCTCTGGGGGGGGAAAGATGTGACATGAAAAATTGATATCTTTCATTTTTAATTTTGTGCATATTTTGATGGTTTCTCAATGGTAATAAGGTGGAAGCTTGTCCAAGAAGATTTCGGAGCCCACAATGGAATAACGGCGTGGTGATGCGGTGGCTTGGCGGCTACCCCGATAACAGCATTCTATCTTCAAATATAATGGTTTTACTTGATTTAGGGTGTACACATTGTAAATGCCACAAGTATGCTTGATAAATAATTTGGTATGGTAGATAGGCTAGTGATGTGGAAAATAAAAGTGAGCCTTCATGCTCACATGGATTTTAATTGTATTATTATTATGGTATTCACCATAAGGCTACAAGTTGGGGAGTGTGGAAGGCATGTGGGGGAGTGTGTGTAGGTGCATAATTGGGAAAGATTCTTCTAGAATGCCTATATGGAAGAGGAGAATTTTGCCATGTGTAAGTGGGATCTCCACCTACATGCCACTTAGACTTGGCTATTATCTCATCACACTCTCAAAGTCAAAAAGTCTTCAATTTAGTAATCAATAGAAGACTTAGCCTAAGAGGACAATTGATGGTGACATCTACCCTTATGTCACTGAAGGGTTGAAGATTTTTATGTTATAATTTGTAACAATGGAAGAGAGGGTGATTCTCCACCTATAAAAGGAGCCCTCCTCTCCCTTTCAAATCAATGAATGAAGCCTCCTCAATTGAGCATTTTGTGTCATTGCCATTCTCTTATCTTTCAAACCCTTATTCAAACACTCTCTTTACATGTGAATATCTCATTTAGCATTAGCTCCTCATGCTTAACCCAATTTTGGATCTCTTTGATGATTCATGATAAGGGGGATAAGGAGTTATTATCTTGGTGGGCCTGTGACTTCTCAAGGTAGCCCTTGCCTTATTGCCGCCCTCCTTTGGAGGTACCAATGGTTTTAGCGGTAATGAGCATGTGGAAAGACTTTGGGGACCATAGGTAAATCTTTACGATTGTCCACTGAGCAATGTGAACCCTTACCCTCTAGCTTGAATCATGAAGGAGATGAGAGGCAACAGGCTATGTGAAAATTGAGGTTTCATGCAAAGAGAAGAAAGTGCAGTTTTTGTAGTCCAATACCCAAATTTCAACCGGTAATTACTCATCACTCGGGTATTGATTTCTAAAATTGATCATATGGCTAGGAAGCTTTTTATATTCTCTTTCCACTCATGTAACTAATTTCTTAATCCTTTACTTCATTGATGATCAGAATTTCTCCCAAAGTTGCTAACTTTTAGGCGAATTTTGGCAGTTTTATAGTCTTGTAGTAAAATGCTCATAACTTTTCGCTCGGTTGCCCGTTTTTGAAAGTTTTTATATAGGCGCGAAGCTCTCTTCAAGCTCTACGCATCTATCTAATCTTCTCTTGCACAGCCTATATGGATTTAAAACTACAATTCTCTGTGTATCTCTGTTTTTATAGAATTTTCGCAGTTTTATATTCTTGTAGTAAAATGCTCATAACTTTTCGCTCGGTTGCCCATTTTTGAAAGTTTTTATATAGGCGCGAAGCTCTCTTCAAGCTCTACGCATCTATATAATCCTCTCTTGCATAGCATATATGGATTTAAAACTGCAATTCTCTGTGTGTCTCTATTTTTTGGTCATTATTTCTTCTTAATCATGATTAATTCCTCCTAATATCTTATCAGAAGGCAAACCCCACGTGTCTTATCCTCTTGTAAGTGATTGCTATATTCATTTGCTTTAATATGTTCTGACCAAATCGCCCAATTCGAATGGATGAACCTTACCAATATTCCTTGTATGTTTCCGTTCACATAATCCTGAGTCGAAAGATTTTCTTCCAACAAAGAATCACCCTCTTGTTTGGAGCTACAAGACTTGCAGAAATTCTTACTTCTCCGGAGCCTTTCATCTTTCCTTCCATGAATTATGATCTCACCTTTGACGTGTATATCTTTATCTTAACCTAGGGAGAGAAAGGGAGGTGAGGAGGCTGTGAGGTTTCATATAAGTGTGTTTCGATTCTAAGAAGTGACCGAAGTCCAAACCACAACTTCGTGTCACAGTATGTCCCTGATGGGGCAAATGAAACACCAATGTATCTCTACCCTTCGGTACATGGGCGCATTGTTTGAAGCTTTAGTAGACTTCATTTTCTCTTAGAGGGCATTTGAGAAGTCAGTTCAAGTTATTTTTGTTGCTAAAGTATTACGTTTAGCTACAGGTCTTACAGGTGGTGCTACGATCGTCGTTGTCTGCTGAAGTAACAGATTTAGAATCTGAAGCTCTTACTCCCTATATCATCAAGTTATCCTTAAGTTGGATGGCATTAGCAGTACATCCTCCCAAGTGGTGATACCTCTAATGACCAAACCATTATGGATATGTTCATATTTAATCCTATGGATAAATCAATCAAGTAGTTGATTGTTGGAAAAGTGCTTATGCAGAGCACAACAAGAGTTCAAATTCTTAAGATGACTAATAAAATCTCTCATTGACACATCTTCTTCTCTCTCATCTTTGTGCAACTGTGATGCCACACTCCACAAATCTCCCTCATGCACAAATTGCTTTAGGAATAACCTTCAAATCCCGATAAAGTTTAGACATTCTTCAACTCTCAGAGTCCTATACAATCACCAGCCTTGCGATCTAGTGTAAGGCTAAATGCGTTGGTCTTTTCAAGATCATTTCTCTCACCTAAGGCCTCACAAACTTTATCGAAGACCTCAGGGTATCTTCTATGATCACCCTCTCCAGTAAACTTCTTGTGTGTAAGCTTCGTGATTTGTGCAACCTCTCTAGAGCTACTCCATCCATTATCTCTATCATGACTACTACTATACTTTCAGCCATAACTCTCCCCAATGCTTGCGCAAAGGCTAATGGATTAGTTAGAAGGATTGCTGGAGGTATTAGTATAACAGGGGAAACATGTGGTATGAAGGGTGTTGCCTGTAGGTGTAATGGCATAAATCTCGGAGGAGTAACATGTGTCTGGGGGGGGGTCATACACGAATTCCCATAAGAACCGATGGCATATGAGCCAACTGGTCTAGTCATTTGTGTGAATGCTCTAGGGTACATTGGAAAAGTAGAGGAAGATGCCAAGAATCAAGGATCCTAGGTGAAGGTCCCTCCTTTTGCGGCCCAAGCCGATGAGGTGGATGTGTTAACTAGGCCTAGAGCCATTGTGACAGGGATTGCTATAACTGTGGTTTTGCCATAGTTGTAACCAAGGGCATAAAACTAATGGTGGGAGATCTTACATGGTTGGTCATAGGTGGTGTCGTTCATAGGTGGTGTCGTTTATGAGTGGTGTCGTTTATGAGTGGTGTAAAACCCATTACCACATAATCCAGAATTGTGCTAACAGCATCTTGGGTTGGTACCTCTCTACTAAGGTCTCGGAATGTGAAGTCTGTGCTTGTAGACTCTTGGACTCCTGTGTAACCTAGAGGAATTACGGCAACAATTGGGGCTTGTTCCATCATGTAGCCAAGTGATACTACAAAAGTAGGATCCACTGGTGGGCTCACAGGAGGTGTTACCATTTCACTCATCGTGGTCATTCTTGCTTTGGATATACCGACTTACACCATAGGTCTTTCATGTTCAATGATCCTATATATGCAATTGTAGATACCCTGCAATCCTTCCTCCTTTGTTGTGGCCCCAAATATTGATTTGACTTTAGAGGTAGGCATAGCTAACATTGTATGTACAAATTATTATTAACATAAAGACTTGTACAAATATATCTACTCATGTCTTTGAAACTTTTTCTTGTCATACAATCTATGCTACTTATAAATTTTAAGATAAATCTTTATCCATCGTAAGTATTGAGAAATTAAAGTATAATTATTACCTAATAATTAAACACTAATCTTGTCATAGGTTCAATTTCTAGATTTATGTGTTTCATGTAGGCTTATTTTATGTGAGCCGAATTCATATAAAAAAGACATGAGCTTGCATATATGAACCTACAACCGTGAGCTTACAGAGATAAGTCTAGAGATGTGAACTTGGACATGTGAATTTATATACGTGAGTCTAGACAACTGAGCTTACAAACACGAGTATAGAGGTGCGAACCTAAACACATGAGCTTATAGACGTGAGTCTAGAGGAAACAATGCGGGATTACATTTCTAGAACCAAGTATCTCCACATGAGATGTGGTCCTTGTGAGAAACTAGTAGACTTGTCACTCATCCCTTCCCAACTAACATCATTATCTTGGCCAATGGCAAAATCCACAAGAGTCTCTGTCATTTGTAAGAAGAAATCAAAGATTTGCAAGCCTAGCTCTTTCCCCGAGGTAGATGCAATGCTATTAGTGGCCCCAAATATTGATTGGACAATCCCTTCCCAACTAACATCATTATCTTGGCTAGTGGCAAAATCCACAAGAGTCTCTGTCATTTGTAAGAAGATGTTGATCAAAGATTTGCAAGCCTAGCTCTTTCCCCGAGGTTGATGCAATGTTATTATCTAAATTAAGACTTTCGGGCATTACTTGTGCCATCCTAGCTTGAGACTCATTTTGGGCGTATTGGGTTGTTTGGGTTGCTAATCGTTTTGCTGTGCCACTTGCAAAGTCTCTTATTCCTTTATTCTGGCAACTTGGATTAGTTCCTCTACTACATGCACTACTTCTAATGTGCTATCATCAGGCATAGGAGGTGGTTCGATGGTCACAATTGGCAGCAGCCCCTACAAACAGGAGCTATATGGATATGGATATCAAAGTGAATACTCCCTACTTGTTGCAATGATGAGAGTACAACAAGTGTCTCTCTGGAGTTTACCTCAACTCCTTCATCATGTGGTCTATATGTAGTAAGATTTGGTTCAGAGGTAGCAGTTGAGGACGAACCTCTGAGATAGCAGCTAGCTAAGCATCAAAAAGAGTATGGTAGCTGGCTTGACTAGTGAGGCTTGGTTAGGGTTCTCACCTCTTGGGTCTTCGGATCCTTCCATTGACTCAAAATCTGATGAAGTATCTTTCGCCCCTAGTTTAGGTCATTGTACAATGCTAAATTGGGTTCTAACCGAAGATCTTGAGCCCAATGTAGGCTGGTACATACCTAGCTTGATAAATGTGCTATCATCTATATAGGCCTCTAATACATGCCCAGATTGTAGGTGCATATGAATATGGGGTGTTGGAAGGTCCTGCAGGTGCCCCGGACAAGTTTGGAAATTTTTTTTATTTTTTTATTTTTTTTATTTTTAAAATTTTTTAATTTAATATTTTTTTTTTCAAAAAATTTTGGATTGTCCAAAGTTTTTTTGAAACACGTTTTTGGTGTTTCTTAACCCATCTGGCCCAAAAATAGTGTACTTTTTTGGGTTAGTCAAGCGCTACAGGCGACAGCTCCCATAGTTAAGGAAGCTCCTTAACTATGTAAAAATACAAATTTTTGGGGTGTCACACAAGTTACGTCAACATGATCACAATAGCCTAGAACATATATTAAGCAAGTTTGTGTGCTTTTTTTTCTCCCTTTCCCTTTTATCTTTTCCCTTTCCCTTTTACCTTTTTACTTTTTTTATTTTTTATTTTTTACTTTTTACTTTTTACTTTTTATATTTTTGATTTATTGTTAACGGTTTTAATTTTAGGTTTTACCGAAAAGGTGTTTTCCTAGAATCTTTGACTTGGGGCCCGCCTAAAAGCTTGCATGCATTGAATGCAACCAGCCCATCAAAACTCACCCGAAAATGGGTATTGATAGGCTTTTGGACTTTTTGGGCTAGTAGCCTAAAAGCCTGCACGCATTAAATATGGACACCAAGTCAAGATGCCCCATATTAGGGAGAGGATTAAGCTTAATTAACTCACATGAAAAAATGCAGAATGTGCAAAAAACACATAATTTTTTGTGTGTTGCAAATCCTCCCCTAATTTTTGTTTTTATCCAGATTTCTTCACGTAAGGAGTCGAAATTGGGATAAATACTATGCTTGGTCTATTTAACCCAAACTTCCAATTTCACGATTAACTGACTATGTTTTTTCTTTTCAAAATTAAAAAATGTTTTAAAAAAACAAGAAATGCAGAAAACCACAAATTGAACTTGTAAATGATAAGTGGGAGAAGATTTAACCTAAATGCACAAATTGCAGTACTCACAGAAATTACCAAAATTACAGAAAAACATTAGAAATTGAAGAGCATGCAGAAATTGTAAAACATGTAGAAATTACAGAAATTGAACATAAATTTCTTCAAATTTCAACAAGAATGCAACAAAATGGATAGATTTTTAGAATTTTGTTTCTATCATTCTTGAAAAAAGCACAAAAAATAAAAATATAATAGAAATCAATCATACGCACATACACATTCAAAATACATTGTGGCTATGCGGTGGGGTTATTCCCCGACACGACACCAGCTATGGGAAGCCCTTGCACCATCGAAAGAGTGCAGGACAAATGAGCTCGAGTAGTGTAAACACCTAGAGTGGCACTCCGCCGTCTAGCATCTAATATGGGGTTGAAATTTTTCGAGTGGAGGGGTAGCAGTCCCATAGACCCATTTGCAAAGTTTCAACCCCATTAGAAGCCATACGAATGTGGAGTCCCACCCAAACCGGCTATTTTTTATTTTTTGCATACTATGCAAAAAATAAAGGGGGTGGCAACACATCATCCCATCCATTTGGCGCCCCATGGAGGTGAAAATTTACACGTGGAGGGTTAGCATCCTCGAGGACTCACTCAAAAAGTTTAAACCCCATCGAATACCAGAAGAGCATGATGTCCCACCCAAACCTGCTATTTTTTGCATAGGGGACCCCTTGGACACTATGCAAAAAAGAGCGGGTGGGAACAAATCGTCCCGCCCGTCCAGCATCTGCTGATGGGGGTGAAGCTTTGTGAGTGGAGGGATAGTAGTCCCATGGACCCACTCACAAAGTTTCACCCCCATCAGATGTCAGACAAGCGTGATGTCCCACCCAAACCTGCTATTTTTTGCATAAGGGACCCCTTGGGCACAATGCAAAAAATAGCGGGCAACACATGGTCATCCCACCCATCCAGGGTTTGATGGGGGTGAAAATTTGCGAGTGTAGGGGTAGAAGTCCCACAAACCCACTTGCAAAGTATCAACCCCATCGGACGCCATACGACCGTGATGTCCCACCCAAACCCTCTATTTTTTGCATAGGGGACCGCTTGGGCACTATGCAAAACATAGCGGCTGGTGGTGAAACTTTGCGAGTGGAGGGGTAGTAGTCCCATGGACCCACACATAAAGTTTCACCCCCATTGGACACCGAACGAGCATGATGTCCCACCCAAACCTGCTATTTTTTGCATAGAGGACCCCTTGGGCATTATAGGAGGTGGCAACACACCATCCCGCCCATCGGCGGGTGTTCGATGGTAGTAAAACTTTGCTAGTGGAGGGTTATCAGAACAATGGATCCAATCACAAACTCTTACCCCCTATGTAGCGCCATCATACGAGCATGATGTCCCACCAAAACCCGCTATTTTTTGCATAGGGGACCCCTTGGGCAAAGAAGAGCGGGTGCCAACACACCATCCCACCCATCTGACGTCTGATGGTGGTGAATCTTTTTGAGTGGAGGGGTAGAAGCCCCATGGACCTGCTCACAAAGTTTCATCCCCATTGGACACCATACGAGCATGATGTCCCACCCAAACCCACTATTTTTTGCATAGGGGACCCCTTGGGCACTATGGAAAAAAAGCGGGTGGCAACACACCATCCAACCCATTCGGAGTCTCATGGGGTGAATATTTGTGAGTTGAGGGGTAGCAACCCCATGGATCCACTCCCAAAGTTTCACCCCCATCGGACGCCGAACGAGTGTGATGGCCCACCCGAACCCGCTATTTTTTACACAGGGGACCCCTTGGGCACTATGTTAAAAGATAGCGGGTGGCAACACACAGTCCCGCCCAACACACAGTCCCGCCCATCTAGCATCCGCCGATGGGGATGAAACTTTGCAAGTAGAGGGGTCCATAGACCCACTTGCAAAGTCATGACCCCATCAGATGCCATACGGGTGTGATATCCCACCCAAACCCACTATTTTTTGCATAGGGGACCCCTTGGGCACTATGTAAAAAATAGTGGGTGGCAACACACGGTCCCGCCCAAACGATGTCAGATGGGGGTAAGGCTTTGAAAGTGGAGGGGTAGTAGCCCCATGGACCCACTCACAAAGTCTCAACCCCATTCAATGCCCGACGCGCATGATGTCTCACCTAAACCCGCTATTTGTTTTGCATAGGGGACCCCTTAGACACTATGCAAAGAATATCGGGTGGCATTACACTGTCCCACCCATCTTGTGTTCAATGGGGGTAAAACTTTGCAAGTGGAGGGGTATCAACCCATGGACCTACTTACAAAGTTTCAACCCCATCAGACATCATACGAGTGTGATGTCCCACCCACTCATAAAGTTTCACCCCCAAACCATTAAGAGAAAGATACAAAATATATGGGCATAAATGAAAAGCCAACTCATAGTACATATGGGTAGAAGATACAAACTGAGACAAAGATACAAAATGAAGGGCTGTAGATACAACAAAAAAGAGGGAGGAGGCTCCAATATCAATCCGCAGACTCTCTAGCTCTATGGGCTCCAAGATGCTCACATACTCGTGTTGGGCTAAGGACCCACCGTGGGGGGCCTCCCTTCTTGATGTTAACTCGCCAAAGCGTGAGTTTCATATCAAGAACTAGATGAGAGTAAATAATTGCCTCCTTGCACCACTCATACTACACAAACTCAATGGCTGCCCTGAGCATAGTAGTGTGTACTATCATGTTGTGGGCATGAAATGAGAATGTATAATCATCAGTCACATCACACTCAAGGGTGCACTTGGGCCGAGTGCATCTCAGAATGTAGTAGTCCACCTCCTCCTCATTTTCCTCCTCAAGCAGCAATGAATACAAAAACATCACCCACTAACAAAATATATGTCAAACAATCATGATCTACCCCATGAGGTAGTGTGTGAGGATCAAAAGTGATGGGGGGTAATGCTCCTCGCTTTGGCCTCAACACCTACTCCAACCAAGGATCAATCCACTCTCCCATCTTGCACAGTGAATAGTCACCATTGATGCATGGCCTGCAAAAGCATGAACAGCACTGTGTGAAGATGGTGGGTTCATCATAGGATGTGCTCCTTATGGAGGGTAGCCTAAGTGTGTCATCCATTGTTGCACAGCCTAGAGAAGCACCATCAAGGACACTACCTCCAACACACCAAAAGAACCTCTTGACAATCTTGGCATCTTGCTAAGGGAAGGAAGAGGCAGCACCAGTGGGTTAAATGTGCATTGCACCAATCCACTACCTGTTGTGCATCTTGAAAGCGCTCACTATCACGATGGAGCTGGTGACATCTGAGGGTCACACACCCGCACCATTGTGCTCCCCTTTTTCATGCCATGTCTTAAAGAAGCTCCAAATCACCTAGTAGCCTATCATGCAATGCCAAGAAAATAGCTAGTAAAACTGATGAGTACTCTTGAACTGTGCCCCACATCCATCTAACCATATCCACCACTTTGTCCATGTGACTCCACACTCTCTCAAAAAGTCATCATGATGACGATAGAAGCAAGGCAAACAGATAACCATTACCAGGACTTAAGGGCACGTTGACGAAATAGACAAGGTACGAACGGTTGGCATCAATGATGACTCGCTCCTTTGGGTGCTCGCTATGCCATCCACTGCCGCCACTGCATGCAGATAACTAATATGCACCATGATGACCACTTAGTCAAGCACACAAGAATGGGAAATGTTAGATTCATAGACAACAATAATACAAAATATCTTGAAGACCTTAAATTGAAAATGAGGCAATGTCTCAAGCAATACCTTCTTGGAAAATTAGTACTCTGATTGAATCTCTTGCTATGGTGTGAATATGTAATTTTCTACAAAGTCAACCACAAAGACAATTACACCAATAGGAAATTGTTGCAGGCTAGCACGAAACTGATGGTCTTGCCACTTGGCACCGTGAGTATGATGTATGTAGGCATAGATGAAAGCTATAAATGTGCTTATGAGCTTGCCACATGCCGAATGGTGCTCCACTAGATGTAATCTCCACAACTGCCCATGTGTCACATACTCATACTATCGCCATGTCACCACCTCAGCCACCAAGGAATCCTCCTTGCACAAGTTAAGCTACCGCCGCACAAGGTAGCTGCAGGTATTATGTGACTTTCATTGATGACCACACAAGGAAAGTGTGGGTATATTTCATGAAAGAGAAGAGTGAGGTGTTCACTCACTTTCAGAATTTCAAAGTTTTGGTTGAAAAGCAAACAGGGAAATATGTAAAGTGCCTAAGGTCAGATGGAGGGGGAGAGTACTTCTCCAATGAGTTCTCTGAATTTTTGAAGAAGAATGGTATTCGGAGAGAGTTTACATGCAGATACACTCCGCAGCAAAATGGAGTTGTTGAGCGAAAAAACAGGCACATTGCTGAGATTGCGCGAGCATTGATGGAAGAGAAGAATATGCCGCATTGCTATTGGGCTGAGGCTGTTTCTACAGTAGTATACATCATGAACATGACTCCAACTGCAGCCATACATGATGTAACTCCAGAGGAGAGGTTTACTGGCAGAAAACCAGATTTGTCCCATCTGAAAGTCTTTGGATGCATTGCATATGTGCATGTGCCAGATGAGCTGAGAACTAAGCTGGACCCGAAAGCTGAAAAATGTGTGTTTATTGGATATTCCCTTGAGCAAAAGGGATACAGGTGTTATAACCCTGCTACACGTGAGCTGAGGGTAAGCAGGGATGTTGTGTTTGATGAGATGAGCAGCTGGTATATTGTTGAAAAAGAAGCTGTTGGGGCTGATGTGAGTGGAAGTGTGGTTGCACAGAATGCAGGTCAGCAATCACAGTCTTTGAGTGGACCAGGAGAGTCCTCATCTAGTGGGTATGGAGTGGCAGGCTACGTCATAATACCAGTCCTGCAACTGTGATTAGTACATCACGAAAAGGAAAAGAGAAAGTGGTTGAGCCCCTTGGTATGCCTGACATTTTTGCAGGTCATTCTCATGTTGATGGAGAGTCTAGTGGCTCAGATATGAGCCTTGATGAGGAGCTTGGGATCCCAGCACCTGGTGTAAAGAAGGCTATGGAAGCCATGAATGAAAAGCTGCGAAGATCTGGGAGAGTGAAGAACCCTGTGCAGAGGTTTACTTATGATGGTTATGTGGCACATCACTATGCATATATGGCAAAGGTTGTGTAGGTTGTTGAGCCCACATGCATTGATGAGGCTGTTGGAAATGTGTGTTGGGAGAAAGCTATGGATGAGGAGATGGATGCACTATATGGAAATGAAACTTGGGATTTAGTGCAATTGCCTGAAGGCAAGAAAGCCATTGGATGCAAGTGGGTGTACAAAGTTAAACATAACAGTGATGGAAGCATAAACAGGTACAAGGCTAGATTGGTAGCCAAAGGATATGCGCAGACATATGGGATTGATTATGAGGAAACTTTCAGCTCGGTTGCCAAGATGGCAACGGTGAGAGTTGTGATAGCAGTGGCTGCGTCAAAGCAATGGTCTTTACATCAAATGGATGTAAAGAATGCATTCTTGCATGGGGATTTGCAAGAAGAGGTGTATATGTTGCAGCCACCTGGTTATGAGGATGTGGGTCACCCCGAGCATGTTTGCAGGTTGAAGAAAGCCTTGTATGGCTTAAAGCAAGCACCAAGAGCATGGTCTGACAAGATTTTTGATATCTTATCACTATTGGTTTTCATGTAGCCAATGCAGATTTCTCGCTGTATGTGAGACATGGTGATAGAGGAGTTGTGCTTGTTGTCATCTATGTAGATGACTTGATCATTACGGGGGACCATGATGCAGAGATCTTCGATGTAAAGATCTTGCTTAGACAGAAGTTCGAGATGAAGGATCTGGGGGAGCTCAGATATTTCTTGGGCATTGAGGTGATTAGGTCACCACATGGTATTGGATTACTGCAGAGACAGTATGGCTTGGACATGTTGTCCAAGTATGGTATGACAGGCTGTAAGCCTATTTCTGTGCCATTGGATTAGAATGGCAAGTTGAGTGCAGATTCAGGAGAGATCTTGGAGGATCCTACTATGTACAGGAGCATAGTAGGAAGTTTGATCTACATGACGATCACTAGACCAGATTTGAGCTATGCTGTTGGGTTGGTGAGTCAGTTTATGCAAGTTCCACGAAAATCGCATTTGGATGCAGTGAGACGCATACTGAGGTATGTGAGGTCTACTTTGCATTGTGGACTATTCTATGAGACTGGGACAGAGATATGTGTACATGGGTACATAGATGCTGATTGGGCTGGTAGTATCTCAGATAGAAGATCTACCAGTGGATTCATGTTTTTCTTGGGGAGTGCTGCTGTGACTTGGAGCAGCAAGAAGCAGCCTACGGTTGCACTATCGAGTACAGAGGCCGAGTACAGAGGAGCTACTATGGCAGCATGTGAGGTAGCTTGGTTGAGGAAGCTACTTGTTGCAGATTTGGGTCTATCAGTGGATAGACAAGTTGTCATTTTCTATGACAACATTAGCAGTATACAGTTGGCCAGGAACCCAGTCTTTCATGCTCGTACGAAGCACATAGAGGTCCACTACCACTTCGTCAGAGAGAAGGTCTTGGTAGGAGACCTTGACCTTGTTTATGTCAGCACAGAGGATCAGGTAGCTGACATCTTCACCAAAGCATTGGGTACAGAGAAGCTCCGCATATTCATAGCTTCGCTTCGTGTACATGAGATGGAGTTGAGCTCGAGGGGGAGTGTTGAGATATCGAGCTCGTCTAGTGAGGCGGTGGCCACTGATGACCCGCCTAGGGGATAGGCCCCACACTTACACCACTGGCATGGTTGGTGAGATCATGGGAGATATGCAGCCAGTGGGATGACAGGTTGTGTGACAGCCATTCTAGAGACTGGCATAGTTATAGCGCCAGCTCATTTAGTCAGGTTCACACTATAGAGAACCCGTGTATGTATTGGTTGAGTACCTTTCATATTATGTGTACTCTTATTCTTGTATATGGTGTGTTGAGTGTTGAGTACAGAAGAAGAAGATTTTCAGCCTCTCACCTTGTGTGTTCTCTATTAGGGTTTTGTGAGTGTGTGTGTGTGCTTGCAAGAGCTCAAGCTCTCTTCCCCCCTGCATCTTTTCAACATAAAGGCAAGGAAAAAGTGGTTGAGCCCCTTGGTATGCCTAATATTTTTGTAGGGCACTCTCTTGCTGATGGAGAGTCTAGTGGCTTGGAGATGAGCCTTGATGAGGAGCTTGGGATTCTAGCAATGAGGACACCTAGTGTTAAGAAGGGTTTGGAAGCCATGAATGCAAAGTTACGAAGATCTGGAAGATGGCAACTATGAGAGCTATGATTGCGATGGCTACAACTAAAGATTGGTTTTACATCAGATGAATGTAAAAAATGCATTCTTGCATGATGACTTGCAAGAAGAAGTATATATGGATCAGCCACCTGGTTTTAAGGATACATGTCACCCAGAGTATGTATGTAATAAAATTCTATAAAGAAAAACTACATCCAAAGGATAATAAAGTTGCCCTTAAGCTCTTCTCCCAACAAAGAAAGCTCCTCAATTGGAGTTCATTTTCTGGTGCCTCCCGAAGGGCTCCCAACAAGGGTGTAGTAGCCAAGACAAAGGGGGAAGACTAGATAAAGCTCTTACCCTCGTACCACTTCCTATGCTTCTCTTGCTTGCCACTCAGCTCTTAGCATGAACCACGCTCTGATACCATGAAAAGATGCAAGGGAGAAGGGAGCTTGAGATCTTGCAATCACACACACACTCTCATAAACCCTAGAAGAGAACACACAAGATGAGAGGCTAAAAATTGTTCTTCTTCTTCTTCAACAAAAGAGGTCTACAAAGGAGATAAAGTGACTAACACACATACTAGAGTATATACAAGCGGTCCATAATGTGAACATGCTAAAGTGGAGTGGGTAGGTATGGACTAGTCAGTGTAGTCCAACTGTAGAATCTTTGGCAAAGATATTTCTACCAAACCTGCCAATGATATAAATGTTGAACAGTCATGCAGGCACCTCGTGAGTGTCAGCTCATGTTGACATCTCAACATACCTAAAGATTTTGAATTTAAGGATCAATTCTATGTCTTTACAACCATAACATGGAATAAATGTTCAAGGTAAATATGACCATGACCTCATGGTAGCACCTACCTGTTTGAAAAGATCAGAGATATGCTCCTTGAACTATATGAGCCCATGCATGCATTCTACATGCTTTTCATTGTCAGCTTCTATTCAACATAATATTAGCACTCTCCATGCTCTTACCATCACCTTGCAAACTTATATGTCTATAGAGCTCAAAAGCCACTAATAGCATTAATTCTTCAGTATTTTACTTCTCATTACACAATCTTATTGTTTGCCATGATGGCTTCTACTGGAGAGGCCACAATAGAGTGGATTGTCAATGGTGTCAAGTTTAACTGCTTTGTTCCACTGAGAGATGGGAAAGTGATTCTAAGTTCATCTTTTCTACAAAATCTTCTTCCTCCGGTGTGTCCCCTTCTATAACTTTAAGGCTCCCAAACTAATGGCGTAATGGAGGTGAAAGCATCCTCACAGTGGGACATGGAAGGCAATGAGCATTATCTTATGGATTCCACCTTGTCAAATAGGTATGTACTTCTCCATGAGGTAGTGATGGTAGCTAATAGTAATGATAGTTTTGATCTCAAAGAAATATGGCCGTCTATGGGTTGGCAGGTGTTAATGTTGAGACAACAAGATTAGGGTGACAAAATGAAGAGGTTGATGATAAGGGAATCAGAAAGGGCATTGGTCCTAAATAATCTAAAGGATCTAAACCTTACTATGTTAATGTAACTTCATAAGAAGGGGAATCAACTAGTGTAACGAGAAAGATAGTTCATGTTACCATTGGAGACAGCGGAGAGAAAAATCTGAATCCTCTAAAGATACTGGGTATGATTTTCAGGTAGGCCAAATTATTTTGCCACGGTTCATGGAGAACAAGACAAATAATATTTTGAAAAGCAAGATCATGAATATCAAAAATAGGATCTCTATGATACCAAGAGAGTATAATGGGAATCATATTTTGGAATTTCCTCCTACTTTTAGAAAAACCAATGGAATGTAAGTCATGGAGAAAAAATATGATGGGCATATATGGACTAGGCCTCAACAACTAACCATCCACCAGTGCACTATGGGACTAAGCCACTATGTAGGAGAATTGGAGTGTCATAGGGTGAATTTTCCTAATTATATCAATAAAATAAGAAATACAACACAACCTATTTTAGTGAAAAAGAAGAAATACAACACAACCTATTTTAGAGGATGTTTGAAAAAAAAGATTGCACTTGGCCTTAAAGCTGACGAAGGAAATCACAAAATAATATGCCACTACTATCATAGGTCTGTCTACTATGTTGACACTTGTCCTTGCATAGTTTATTATGTCATAGCACAGGACGAATCGATGACAAGGATAATGGTTCATATTGGTGACCATCTTCATTCAGTACAACCTAGGACATCCAAGGCTATGATAGAGAAAACAAAACAACTTGTGGCGAATGTTGTCAAAGTGGATAAAAATGTTGGTCTTCACAAACTACAAATAAATGTATCCAAGGAAATGCTTGTCCTCCATGATGCATGGAGACATATACGCTGATGGAAACACTATTGGAGATTTAGAATTAAATAACTTCTTGGAGAAGAGCTCGTTCCATTTTTGAGAACCAAAGGTACACATTTGTGGTAAATACTCTATCTAAAGCAATTATATTGATGAATACTAACTGAGTGTAATGCATGTAGGTTTTGACATTTGGTGGCACAAGAAAAGAAAGCAAGAATGCCTATTGGGGGAGGGCTATGATAGCCTACTAATGCTTAAGAAGAGATCAATGTACTCTTTCTTTCATGGTAGTAGGTTTCCTGGTCAAGGGGTACCTGATGAAAAATTCTTCATGTTCAAAATGTCAACAAAAAGGTATGCATCAGGAATGGATATTGTGAATCACATGAGGCAAGGATATTTTTATCCAAGCATGGGTACAATTTGAGATTTTTGTCAAGCATGGGTACGATTTGATGATACACATCGAGTCATTAGTTGAAACACAATGGCATGCCACATATACGATCCAAGGTGGGCAATGGAGATTTTTGTCAAGCATGGGTACAATTTGATCACACACATCGAGTCATCGGTTGAAACACAATGGCATGTCACATATATGATCCAAGGTATAATATTCACCTCTATGTTGTGAACATTATTATAATTCATGAAATCATTATCTTGAATCAATATCCTTTTCTTTCCAGTGTGCAGGAATTGATGACAATCGATACATGTAAAATGGAGGAGGAAGACAACCAAAGTCAGATTCTATTTTGGGAGATGCTAAATGCAACAATAATTCAATGTGGGTATGCTCAAGCAGATTTATATGGTTTCATGGTGGCAGATAAGGCATGATAAAATTGGTGTGCAGAGTGCAGATTGTGTTTAATTGAGGTCCTGATAAGATAATGGTGGACCAAGAACGTACTTGCCTATTTCATTAGGAGAAAACATTCATATGCACACTAGGAAGTTCATGCTAGAGGGTGCACAAAAAGAGCATCTTCACATGTGTGAAAAATGGAGATTGTGCAGCACAAAGCAAGAAGCTACAAACCAAAACAAGGCCATACAAAAATGGTGGTGTAGCAGCCATGTCTATAAGGGAGGCAATTGATGGCATATGACTAAGTTGGTGGGAAATATGCATAGCACACTGGGGCAATCTAATGGCTACACTAATATCCTTTTTTCCACTATAAAAATGTATTGGTGGCTTGTGAGATATTCAATTGGCATGTTTGTGCAATTTTTCTATCATGATATTTTTAATATAGGTAGTGAAAAGTCCATTGGCAGGGGCCCAAACACTAAGAACAAACCTTGCAAAGAGCATGCGCATAACAAGTGGTTGTCCAGGGAGGGGTACAAGACAATTTTTCTATCATGATATTTTTAATATAGGTAGTGAAAAGTCCATTGGCAGGGGCCCAAACACTAAGAACAAACCTTGCAAAGAGCATGCGCATAACAAGTGGTTGTCCAGGGAGGGGTACAAGACAAAGATTATGTTATATGATGCTTGCATCTCCATGACATGGCAAACACATTACATTGCTACATAGTGCAGAGCAACATGCTTACATGGTAGGGAGGCATGTTGGAGATGGACCTAGCCTAGAAATTTTGGTGGAGAGGACACAAACTAGAAACACACCCACACCACTGCTGCAAGTAGCATGTGTGGTGTATGAAGCTGTGGGCAGAGGAACACCAATGTTTAAAGAACCAAGAACTCTATGTGGTGACAAGGAAATAATGCAAAGGAAGAAAAGACAAGCATCAAGAGCCAATGTTGGGAACAACTCTCACATTCCTAGATACGTGATGGAGACTAAGGAACGTAAGCAATGTGGGAGGCCACACAAAATTAGGTTTGAAGTTGGAGCTCCATGCAATGAAGAGATAATTCAAGGATAAGGGAGGGAGAAAGTTCCACCATCACTGAGGATTGAAAAAGTACTTTATGCACAAACAATGCAACAATAGTAAGGGAGGGGGACCCAATTTATTCGGTTCAGGAACTAGCAATAAATCATGCTATGTGATCAATAAGGATAACTCCAATTAACTCAAAGGTGAAGTGTTTGGGTTGCCCAGATAGAAAAATTAAGTGCAACCACAATATTCAAAATTCCACAAGGGGGGCAGGTGACATACGAGGGCAAGTGTCCCAAGCCCTAGATGATGTGGTTTTTCCCCAACAATGTCACACTATTGGCACCCAGATCCAAACAGTATATACAAAATTTTCCCTATTTCATTAAGGTGGATATAGGGGTAGCTATCACATCTACTAAGATAAATAAATTGCTAAGTGCTAGTTATAAGCTTCATGCACTGACAAATCGATGTGCCCTTGGTGTGACTAAGAACATTCTTGTGGCTACTCCTAGAGTTGTTGATCATGCTTTTGAAGAAAATACACCGCAATAAAGTTCCACAAGATCTACCAAATGGAGGGATGGAATATCATAGAAAGCGCAGAGACCATGCATGCAATTCTGATTAACGAAAGAACAATTGAGCCTGGCTGTTATTGTGTGTTTCAATTGGCAAGTGAGAGTGGATAAAGCTATGATGTCCACATCAAAACAGAACTTGTGTGCACATGTCCAGATTTCCAAAAGAAAGAGCATTCTAGAAAACCTTAACTAGCTTGCAAACACATATATTTCATCTTCCTCTATGTTTTAGGCTTACGTAAGAATGAGGATATGCTTATCCATCAGGCCCCCCTTTTGAGCACACAAGTAGGCCCCATACTTTCTACCTTAGGATGAACACCTAGATATTTATGGGAACTTTTTTGTAAGGTCTTTCCTTGGACATGTTTGTAAACTTTTTATAAGAATCTAGACTATGTTGACTACTTATTATCATAAATTCAAATTCCCTTTGTTCTTGCTTGTATGCTACCATAATCTATCAGATGTAAGAAAACTTGGTCGTGTCAAGAGAAATACCCTCGCATTGCCTCAATTCAAAACAGTGTAGGGCTTCCTAGCTTGAAATCCCCTTGTATGTGTACACAATAGAAGTCTCATCTTGCTCTACTTTAGTGAGCGCATTTCACATACATGTACCAAGGCATTTACTACTGTTGTTGATGACACACACCCAAGTGCCCACAAGGGGGGGTGTCTCTCCTCCAAATATTAGCCTCAAAATTATTAGGAAATAGCCACATGTATCAAGGCATGGTACTACAATCATTATTAACAATTTTTGACAAACAATTTCATATGAATTTGCTTGCCCTTTCCAGCTGCTCATGTGATGCCACAAGCTTTTAATATACAAAAGAAGGTGATGATTTCCTTTGGAGAGAGGCCTTTTGCATTGCATCCATTTGATATTTCATTGCTTACCTTCCCTACCCATGTTGAGCATATCATGGAATTAGTGCACTCCAAGTGATGATGTCCCTAATCATGCACTAGGTTTGTTGTGCTTTTGCGGTGCACTAGGTTTGGTGTGCATGTCTACCAAGGCATGGTGAAGAATGATACCTTTTCCTAGCATGCTTCACCATGCCTTGGTAGACTTGCACCAGGTTTGGTGTGCATGTCCACCAAGGCATGGCAAAGCATAATACCTTTTCCTAGAATCTACTTGACACACAATCTTGTCATGGATTTGATTGCCCCTTGTCAATTTCTCCTGCTACCACATGCCTACAAAATGGAGGTAAAGGTAACTCTATTTAGAGAGTTACCTTACATACATTCCAAACATTTAGTTCTACTTTAAGGGGCACATTTTGCATGCATGTCCACCAAGGAATTTGCAACACAATATCCTATATGAACAATGCCTAACAAAACAACCTCATCATGAACTTGTGTGTGCCCTTGTGAATCGCTCCTATGCTATTGCATACTTTCAATATGTAGACAAAGGTAACTACATTTGAAGAGAGGCCTCTTGCATTACATCCATTTCATAAAGTTCAATGCTTTCTTGCCCTACCCCTATTGACTATATCATGTAATTGGTTCACTCCGACATCGTCTCCCAAATGTCAAGGCCTTTGCTTTTGCCAATGCAATGCCTTTGGTGTCCATGTCCACCAAGGAATTTCCAAACACTATCTTTTCTCAACATCCTTCTAACACAATCTCTTTATGGATTTAAATTCCCAGTAAGAGCAACCAGTACACATTGTGATCAACAGGCCTAAGCCAAAATCCACGTTCACTTCAATGCTAGCTATTTACCAACTTGTATAAAGGAGAACATATTCTTTGTTCGGCTACTATACTTCAACCTATATAAAGGAGAAGATATTCTCTATTCAGCTACTATACTTGCTTAAAATTTCTCAATTGTGAATGGTGGTATATAAATCTAGACTTTGATTTATATTATCTAACCACCAACTACACTTGAGAAGAACTTTTCAATTGTGGATGGCGTTTGTGAGAAGTGAGTGTGGAGTGATAGTATGTAGTGATGTGTGAGTTACTTTCCTTTTCCTTTTAGTTACTTTCCTTTTCCTTTTAGTTAGGTTCATTCCTCTTGTTACCCTCTTCCTCTATCTTAGATTACCTAATTCATTATGTAGTGATGTGTGAGTTACTTTCCTTTTCCTTTTAGTTAGGTTCATTCCTCTTGTTACCCTCTTCCTCTATCTTAGAGTGTGGAGTGATAGTATGTAGTGATGTGTGAGTTACTTTCCTTTTCCTTTTAGTTAGGTTCATTCCTCTTGTTACCCTCTTCCTCTATCTTAGATTACCTAATTCATTATCTATTCATCTAGATTACAAGTGGATATAGCACATTCTTTATTCTTTGCTTGAGGTCTTAGGTGAGAAACAAGCTCTTGAGCACCTCCCATGGGTATTCCATCTACTTGCACAAATTCCTGGATTAGAGAGCACCTCACCAGTGGTTTTAACAATATAAGCCACCACTAGTGAGGTGCTCTCTAATGTAGGAGTTCATAGGTCGATGGAATACCCATGGGAGGCATGCGCAAAATCTTTTCTCTTACCCAAGCCCTCAAGAAAATAATATTGAATGAAATAATAGTGCTAAGCTCCATTTGTAATCTAGATGAGTTCATCAACTATCCCATCACTGAAGAGTGCTAATCTCCATTTGTAATCTAGAGGAGTTCATCAACTATCCCATCACTGAAGAGTTTCTTAATTATTCCATAATAGCAATAAAGACCCTTGTTTGCTAAGGAGTAAGGTCAACCTACCACCATCTTTGTCACATGCCCAATAACTAGGGCATCCTTTGACTTCTCCACCTATAATAAATAGTCTACACATATGCAACATGGGAGTTAGTGCCTTTGCGAAGGAAAATAAGGTAATTAGATGTAAGTGGTTGTATGAGGTTAAGAATGTATCAGAGGTATAAGGCAAGATTTATGCACATACTTATGGTATTGAGACTATGAGGAAACATTCAACCTACTTGCAAGCATGGTAACCATGAGAGCTATCATTGCTATAGCTGCAGTGAAGATTGGTCTTTACATCAGATGGATATAAAGAATGCGTTCTTGTATGGATGGGTTACCAATGCATATACTGGTGCCAAAACATGGCATTGTAAATTCTCGAGTGCTAGTATGCACATTAGTGTAGGTGCTGGTTCATATTTGCTAGTATACCCATCAATATAGGCATTGTTATTCATGTCGATATAGGCATTGGTGTTTGCATCGGTTTAGGCATCGGTATAGACACTAGTGTTGACATGGGCATAGGTGCTCATATAGTCATCGGTATAGATGCCAATATACGCATAGGTTGGTGCATGTACCGAAGCCTATATACCGGCGCTTTGTGTAGAAATTATTTTTTGGCACAATGGTGTATCCAATTGCATATTGTGGCTGGATACACCATTCTGCCTCTTGGTAAGAGAACTATCTTATGTAAAAAGATAATTACATATTTACAAGATTACATCAAGGTGTTGATCCAAGGCATTGATAGCAACACTATATATATGCCAAAACTACTCACGGATCTATTTTTGTACGAAGATAGAATTTAAAAGAAACTTGTAATAAGAATTGATTTAATTCAAATAACCCATCACATACCACATGCTCAACATATTCAATAATTGAGAGAAACAAAATAAAAATACTTAGCTCACAAAGCACGACTATAAGATTGGGTGCAATCTCCCCCCTCATGTGTGTAGCTCCACTTCCACAACATGAGTATTTAGAGAATTATATTCATAAAAATAGCCCAAGGAGCTAATAATAGTTGAGCGTACCAATTGGGCTTGCTTTTCCCACTTTTGGGGTATTGCAAGTTACATATTATTAACCATATGATAGTTCCTAAGGTTTTGTACATATAAAAGCCTTTGCCCAAATATAAATGCTATTGGGCCTTTACACATGAAATAACTTTGTGCACAATCGCACATATATAATAACCTTGTGCACATTATTATGGGCTACCACACCTCCAAGAGGGAACTCAAAACATTCACCTAGAGGATGAGCAATAGATCACTGTCAAAGGGCACTTACCAATGCTTCAAACTTGAGTCCCTTGAGGCCTCCAAGCTCGCTTGTTAAGCTCCAACCTCCAAGCTCCACCTCCACGTTGTCACCGTAGAGTCGCTCGCACCGTCGCATAAGGCAATCACTCTCTCTCTCACTCTTCCATATAAGGCAATGCTCTCTCTCTCTCTTAATCTCTCTCAAGACAAAAGGAAGAGATCTCTATAGCACAAAGGGGATTGTGTCTTTTCATTATGAGAAAATGCCTAATATACATTTGGCCCTTATTCACACTTGGGCACCCAGTCGCTCGCACCATCACATAAGGCAATCACTCTCTCTCTCTCACTCTTCCATATAAGGCAATGCTCTCTCTCTCTTAATCTCTCTCAAGACACAAGGAAGAGTTCTCTATAGCATAAAGGGGATTGTGTCTTTTCATTATGAGAAAATGCCTAATATACATTTGGCCCTTATTCACACTTGGGCACCCAAAACTTACTTACTAGGCCTTGGGTGGCCAATATCTCATAATGTACAACTTTTATAGTGCCGTTTAATGACACTTATTAATGTCCTCAATTGGAGGATCATGTTTGTTAATCTAAAATGGGATTCACATCCCCCCCTTCCTAATGTAGGTTCTGTCCATAGAACCTGTTATTATCGAGGTCTAAAGACCTAGTCACCAAACTCATGTCAGTAGAAGTTCCTTCTGGATTGAAAATTTTTGAGTGTGTCAGAATGCTGAGTGGGACCTCCAGAATCCTATATCCACCACCATGTCTTCGAATGTTATATGCATGTATCCTGGAAGACATTGCAGTCGGTGGTAGTAAAGCATGATACCCCTGTCGGATGGCCCTTGGTTCATGTTGACTCGATACATGCAAAGTCGTAGTTGCTGAAGATGTTTTGACATCTTTCGGTTTGCGGCAATTCAGGCATATTATCTTCATATTCAATTGCAAGTTTGCAACATGCATCAAGAGTAGTAGGTTGGGCTAATACCAGGTAATCATGCATTTTGTGGTCTCTAACCCCTCTCCGGAAACAAGGCAATAAGGTTAACTGATCATCAGTTAACCTCTCCTGAAGCTTGCACCTTGAATTTAAGTGCTTAAGACGAGACACATAGTCTCTCATGGACTCAACTTCCTTTTGTTTGATATTATGTAACTGTGCCACAGGGCTCCATTTGTCACCACTTTGGGCAAAATTGGGCACAAAAACATTCTTGAGTCTTATGAAGTTAACCTTATCCTCATGGGCTTTGAGGGTTAGGAACCTGATGAGCTTTTCCTTCCAAGGTCAGTGAGAAGGCATGAATCATTGTCACATCACTAACATGCCTGCAGGTTTCACATATGGATTCAAAAATCTCTACATGTTGGATAGGATCTTCATCCCCAGAGAGTTTTTGGACAAGTTTGGAAATGATAAGTGGTTTCATCTAGGAGGGTTGGGATTCTAGAGCAGTGCCTAGTTCCCTGACCATTCCTCGACCCATCTCCGCCATATTTAGCAAGTCTGTCCTTGTGGCTACATTAAGGTCCATGGTTAGATCCATCCTTGGCCTTTGAGGAATTGATCCCCCCCTTCCTAGACCTCTTCACCTTCCTGTATTGGATCTTCTACATGGGATGGTCCTACCACTCCTTGGAGTGGCTCATCATTAGTCGCCTCTGTACGTCTTTGCAGAATCAGAAGTTCCATGTCTTGTAGGAACGTAGGGTGATTGATCATCTGCTCATTATCCTTTTTGGTGTACAAACGGTCCTCTACTTCACCCGCCACTCTTGCTAGGTTATCCTCCTCTTCTATGGTTGTGTAAAACCTTCCTCCACTCTGGATTCCTCATTTATGGGTTCCAAGTTTGGAATTTCTCTCACTTCTTTCCATAACCTATTTTGGTTCCTTACCTCGTGATTGGAGTGGGTTTAAACTTCCTATTTCCTTTGCTTACCTCTCACCCTTCGAGTATCGAGCTCTTGTTTCCTTAAGCTCAATTCTCTCAGTTGCCATTCCACCTCACTCCTTCTGAGATCTAACTCTACTTCCTCGGAGGTGGGGAAGAATATTTGACCCATCCTGGCTGTACTTTCCATGTCCCATTTTATTCAAGGGGTGCCGGTATTCGACAACCTAGAATTCGATGTTTAGATGGGCACTTCTTATTGTGGACCGAGTCCAGTAGCACTGGTCAATGAACCCATGCCCACACATTGTGCTTCTTCATCATGACTAGTTTGGAGACCAAGAAATCCCCGGGAGATATCAATGATACCACTGGACCTGGTTAGGGAGAGTGGTTTCTCCTCTTTCCCAAACCCAGCGTATTTTAGCCCTTCTTCCCATGGACTCTTCGCTACTAGTTTTAGCGGTGGTCAGGTTTCTTAAGACACTCAGGTGTGTGTTGCGGAATGTCCTGATCCCACACTTCTTTGATAGGAAAATCTTGGGTGATTCGATGCGCTATTGTCAGGTGTAACATCGTCTCTGATAAGTTTTCCAGATCTTAAGTGCTTTCTACACAATGCACTACCCGAATGCAAGGGCAATCATGAATCATATGCAATGGGAGCTGAAACTCCAAGAGGATGGAAGAAACAAAGGTGTTTCCCAGGTTGCGGCGCCAAAAATGTTATGGGCTACCACACCTCCAAGAGGGAACTCGACACATTCACCTAAAGGATGAGCAATAGATCACGTCATAGGGCACTTACCAATTCTTCGAACTTGAGTCCCTTGAGGCCTCTAAGCTCGCTTGTTAAGCTCCAACCTCCAAGCTCCACCTCCACGCTGTCGTGACGTGGGCGGTGTAGCTGGGGAAGTGCGAGACTTCTGGCTGTGAGAGTGATGCCAAAATAACACCATACACTAGAAAAAAATGACACAAAGTCGCTATTCTGACAAGGTTAGCATATTACTTGTCTTCACAAGTTTGTTGGGTTCTATGGAGTGGTAGAATATTGAGAAAAATAAGTGTTCCCTCTCTTAAATTAACACACTTCAAAAACCTTAGGATAGGCCCACCTTAATTTGATTGTTGCTCCTTCATGTGTTAGCTTAGAAGAGCCCCAAAAAGAAATTTAGATAGCAGCTTCACCTCGTCTTTCAACTCTCTTTATTTAAGTCTTCTAAAGATCACCAAGAAATCCAAAGAAAATCGGGTAGGCCGCCAACTTGTTACTTCCAAAAAAAACACTGAATTTGTCCTGTATGAAGAAAAGCCACTTGAGTGTAAGGTTCACAAGCATCTGGTCGAGCTCTGTTTCCTTGTGTTCACAGTGTCATAATCACTCTTTCCCAAAACCTCCTCTTTCAGTGCGCGTAGCACGGCAGTATCTCCTTCTCTCAACGTCGGCTCTGTCCTCAGCCCTTCACGTTAATCATCAGCAGCTTCTCTCTGGCCTACGGTGTCACCTGAGAAACCCCCGTATGGCTGTAGATGCGCCAGTCATTTTGCTTCGCTCACTAACGTGACCCATAGCTAGAAAATCCCTGAAAATTTGTTGAAAAGTTATTTACATTGATGAGAACTCATTTTCCCTTGTACCATTGGAATCCCGCTTTACAATGGCACCTGGCCAAAATCCCTCATCTCCCTGTAGTTCATGAATTCTCTGTTTATCTTTGGGAGTGACTGTGCTCGAAGAGACTCACGTTCCTTTCATGGTTAATGCAAACTGTCAAGAACTGAACAGCTTTCTTACCATCTTTACTCCTTATTCTTGCATATGCCGAGCTATCATCCAAAACCTTTGTTTCCATCCTCACAGCTGTAATGTAGGGTTGCCCAAGGATGAGGGGATACGATGACATCTCCTGAACAAAGAAGTTCTGATCATCTTTCACATCCCCTATAGTTACCCTTACATTTGGACAGGCTGCATAGAGCTCTCCAGATGAGTTATTAGCTGCTTTAATCATCCACCCATGATCTACATCCATTGGCCACTTACATTTGTTGTAGAGATTTTTAGCCATAAGATTTATTTCAGACCCATGATCAATTAGAGCGACATACGGCTCTTCCAAGTCACCTATCTTGACAAGGGTTTCAGTGGTTGCTCTTGCCCAATGGCTCCTGGAGTAATGACTCTTTGTAAGAACTTCTTTTTCATCATCCTCATCCACAAAGCGCACTTGTCGTGCCCCTTCAGCAGAGTGATTACATTCCACCACATTTTCTCTGTCTTCCTTTTGCTGTACCTGTACTCCATGAGTCTTGGAAGTGCTTGCCTCCCCTTGTGATGGAATAGATTCAATTATGGACTGCCTTTTCCTTCATATAATATCAATTATCTCATCATGGAATTCTTTCTTTGCAATCCCCAAGACTTCCCCTAGTGTAAATTCCACCCTGCTGTTTAGAATCCTCTCTTCAAGCACCTTTTCGAGATCTGTTGCGGCTTCAATATCAGATTGAAGCTTGTAGAGTGGACTTTTCCCTTTACCCTTTTCCTTCTCATGCTTCATTTTTGCTGGCACTTCTTTCATTGATACTTCCTGAGGAGGTCTGCTATGCGGTGGATGCATATCTGATGGCCCAGGATCCTTCTTTTCACTACCACGGGTAACCCTTTTTGATGGCCCTCCTTCCTCATTTTCCCTTTTTCGCTTCTCCTCTACCTGTGCCTCATTATTCTGGCATTTAGCAATATAGGCATGAACAAATAAAGAATCCACACGCTCCTCCCAGCCGGTCTCAAGACGTGTATACAGTCACCTGCCTCATGCAAAGCTTGCTTAGACACCTTCTTTGACGCAATTAATTCCATTGTTGATGGCCAAAAATCTTCATTCTCATAATCTTCATCATTCTCAGATCCTTGCTTTGATTGACCAGCCTTTAACCCATAGGTTGCTGCCTCAACCATAGAGATGGCATGGCTAGCAGCCATATCCTCAACCATCTTTTTCATCCCTCCTTTCCCAAAGTTTGTGCTTAATGGAAGACCAGTCTCTATAAGGTGGATTTTCCCATCTTTGAAAAACACAAGTTGATTTCTGAGGGCTTCTTTATAGCTAGCACAGTCTTTCTTTGCATGTTCTGGGTCATCACACCATATACATCTGAATGTAAACCCTTCTTTGCTTTGAGGCCTTTGCATAGAAGCCTGCCCTAATGGTAGCCCTTTTTCTTCAATCTTGGACATCTTCAGTTTTAGGTCTCGCATACCTTTAATAAGCTCATCTATCGGCCCTTCTACCTTTGGGATTGTAGCAGCTGGTTTTGGTAGATTCTGAGGGGTAACAGCAGTTATAGGAGTTGCCGAGCTCATCACCATTTTATCCCTCCTTCGCTGCCGCTTTGCTAGCATGGTGACCGCATCCTCGATATCATTCCAATCACTCTTTAGTCCCTGCTCTGTATCCTTATCCTCAAGGAGAATTTCCAGTTTTTCTTGGAGATCTTTCCTAGCTGCTTGTAAGAAGAGCTCTATTTTTTCCCTGTCCAAGGTTGTGCACTCAATCCTTGACAGCTGGGCATAGCGCTTCTCAAACTCTCTTAGCAACTCTGTGGGCAGAAATTCCCATTTTGGGTTTTGTGACCCATTCCAAGAAAGTTCGTTTGGTCACCCGCTCGGAATCCTCCATGAAATATTCATCCTTTAAAGCAAGCTTGAACTCCTCCCAATTTCTGCCACCATGTGCTGTCTGTAATCCTCTTATGCGCTCTCTTATTTCAGGAACACATACCAGCTCAAAGCTTCGAACCATATCCTCCTCAGTCACCCTGTTTAGCTCCATTTCCTTTGTGTAATTGCGCAGGTACTTTGTGATGTCCTTACCATCAAATTGATCCACCTTTTTCACAATTGACTGCAGTGCTTTGGTCATGGAAATTTGTCCCCTCTCAGCAGCTGCTGTTGCATATACATAGTAAACATCTGAAACATTTGCATAACCCCGGGGTCAAAATGAACCCCCTGACCCTCAGGATTCTCAGCCATAGCTCCCCTGTGTATTTCACCACACTCTCACCCCAGCAGTTTCACGTCGGGTTCACCAAAGCTGTCGTGACGTGGGCGGTGTAGCTGGGGAAGTGCGAGACTTCTGGCTGTGAGAGTGATGACAAAATAACACCATACACCAGAAAAAAAATGACACAAAGTCGCTATTCTGACAAGGTTAGCATATTACTTGTCTTCACAAGTTTGTTGGGTTCTATGGAGTGGTAGAATATTGAGAAAAATAAGTGTTCCCTCTCTTAAAATAACACACTTCAAAAACCTTAGGATAGGCCCACCTTAATTTGATTGTTGCTCCTTCATCTGTTAGCTTAGAAGAGCCCCAAAAAGAAATTTAGATAGCAGCTTCACCTCGTCTTTCAACTCTCTTTATTTAAGTCTTCTAAAGATCACCAAGAAATCCAAAGAAAATCGGGTAGGCCGCCAACTTGTTACTTCCAAAAAAAAACACTGAATTTGTCCTGTATGAAGAAAAGCCACTTGAGTGTAAGGTTCACAAGCATCTAGTTGAGCTCTGTTTCCTTGTGTTCACAGTGTCATAATCACTCTTTCCCAAAACCTCCTCTTTCAGTGCGCACAGCACGGCAGTATCTCCTTCTCTCAACGTCGGCTCTGTCCTCAGCCCTTCACGTTAATCATCAGCAGCTTCTCTCTGGCCTGCGGTCTCACCTGAGAAACCCCCGTATGGCTGTAGATGCGCCAGTCATTTTGCTTCGCTCACTAACCCTCCCAGACATGTGTGCGCTCCACGCTCCCTAGTTCCTCTGCTCTACGAGGCGTTTGCTAACCACCCCGTCACCCTCACCAGCTCTCTTGTGCACTCATCACTTCTGCAAAGGCTGCCTAAACTGTCCACGCCAGCTGCGCCTCAGGTCCCGTCTCATCCGAGCCGTTCTTCTCAAGGCGGTCCTCTTAGCATCCTTTCCCCACAGCTCTTCGTATCTCCAGGCATCTTCTACCAGGCGGCTCCCTTGTCTTTCACGCTTACTTGCTCAACCCCACAGCCCTCCAAGAATCAGGTCGCAACCCGATTTTTACCTGCCTTGCCCTCCAAGAACCACGTCACAACCCGCTTTTTACCTGCCTTACCCGCTTTTTACCTGCCTTGCCCTTTGGTTGTCAACCTCGCTTCTCACCAGCCTGGCCCTTCCTCGCCTCTGCACTCTGCCTTATGCTGCGCTTCTGTGCGCCTTATACCTAGCCTCAGCAACCTTTGGTTCTCTCTTCTCCAGTTAGATACTCTTGGACAGCAGCGAGGTAAAAACAGGGGCACCAGCCTCCCGCTCTGCGTATTTTGTAGCTTTTTGAAACCTGGCGATTCCACCCCGCCCCGGAAAAAGCAGGCCGCCTTCCTTTTTTCGCTTCCCTCCTTTTTGTTTTTTCTACCACCTTCTACGCCTTCACCCTTCGAGATGTCTGTGCTGGCAGCGACCCAAAACCCCAACGTGGCCATTAAAATTATTGGCCATGTGTATATTTTTATTTATTTTATTTCCTTTCAAAGCCTATGGCCACACTTAATGCTAAAAGAGCCCCTTCTTCCTTCACTTTCGGATCATCATGTCGCACCCACGACCTTCCAATACCAGAGCTGCAATTTCTACTTTAAATCATTAGCATCATTATTACCAAGACACGGCCATTTCCCAGTCATTTTGAACCTCAATCAAATGCCACTATCATCTCAAGCATGATTTTTGAGCATTTTACCATCTCGTGGGGCCAAGAAAGCTGTTAAATACTCAAGCAAAATCCAAACCTATGTACATAGGCACAGGGACTTCTGCTAGCCCCCCAGGTTCACAGTGTCATAATCACTCTTTCCCAAAACCTCCTCTTTCAGTGCGCGCAGCACGGCAGTATCTCCTTCTCTCAACGTCGGCTTTGTCCTCAGCCCTTCACGTTAATCATCAGCAGCTTCTCTCTGGCCTGCGGTCTCACCTGAGAAACCCCCGTATGCCTGTAGATGCGCTAGTCATTTTGCTTCGCTCGCTAACCCTCCCACACATGTGCGCGCTCCACGCTCCCTAGTGCCTCTGCTCTACGAGGCGTTTGCTAACCACCCCATCACCCTCACCAGCTCTCTTGTGCAATTATCACTTCTGCAAAGGCTGCCTAAACTGTCCACGCCAGCTGCGCCCTAGGTCCCGTCTCATCCCAGCTGTTCTTCTCAAGGCGGTCCTATTAGCATCCTTTCCCCATAGCTCTTCGTATCTCCAGGCGTCTTCTACCAGGCGGCTCCCTTGTCTTTCACGCTTACTTTCTCAACCCCACAGCCCTCAAAGAACCAGGTCGCAACCCGCTTTTTACCTGCCTTGCCCTCTAGTTGTCAACCTCGCTTCTCACCAACCCAGCCCTTCCTCGCCTCTGCACTCTGCCTTATGCTGCGCTTCTGTGCGCCTTATACCCAGCCTCAGCAGCCTTTGGTTCTCTCTTCTCTAGTTAGATACTCTGGGACAGCAGCGAGGTAAAAACAGGGGCACCAGTCTCCCGCTCTGCGTATTTTTCAGCTTTTTGAAACCTGGCGATTACCAAAGCTGTCGTGACGACGTGGGCGGTGTAGCTGGGGAAGTGCGAGACTTCTGGCTGTGAGAGTGATGACAAAATAACACCATACACCAGAAAAAAAATGACACAAAGTCGCTATTCTGACAAGGTTAGCATATTACTTGTCTTCACAAGTTTGTTGGGTTCTATGGAGTGGTAGAATATTGAGAAAAACAAGTGTTCCCTCTCTTAAATTAACACACTTCAAAAACCTTAGGATAGGCCCACCTTAATTTGATTGTTGCTCCTTCATCTGTTAGCTTAGAAGAGCCCCAAAAAGAAATTTAGATAGCAGCTTCACCTCGTCTTTCAACTCTCTTTATTTAAGTCGATCCAAAGAAAATCGAGTAGGCCGCCAACTTGTTACTTCCAAAAAAAACACTGAATTTGTCTTGTATGAAGAAAAGCCACTTGAGTGTAAGGTTCACAAGCATCTGGTCGAGCTCAGTTTCCTTGTGTTCATAGTGTCATAATCACTCTTTCCCAAAACCTCCTCTTTCAGTGTGCGCAGCACGGCAGTATCTCCTTCTCTCAACGTCGGCTCTGTCCTCAGCCCTTCACGTTAATCATCAGTAGCTTCTCTCTGGCCTGCGGTCTCACCTGAGAAACCCCCGTATGGCTGTAGATGCGCCAGTCATTTTGCTTCGCTCGCTAACCCTCCCACACATGTGTGCGCTCCACGCTCCCTAGTGCCTCTGCTCTACGAGGCGTTTGCTAACCACCCCGTCACCCTCACCAGCTCTCTTGTGCACTCATCACTTCTGCAAAGGCTGCCTAAACTGTCCACGCCAGCTACGCCTCAGGTCCCGTCTCATCCCAGCCGTTCTTCTCAAGGCAGTCCTCTTAGCATCCTGTCCCCACAGCTCTTCGTATCTCTAGGTGTCTTCTACCAGGCGGCTCCCTTGTCTTTCACGCTTACTTGCTCAACCCCACAGCCCTCCAAGAACCAAGTCGCAACCCGCTTTTTACCTGCCTTGCCCTCTGGTTGTCAACCTCGCTTCTCACCAGCCCGGCCCTTCCTCGCCTTTGCACTCTCCCTTATGCTGTGCTTCTGTGCGCCTTATACCCAGTCTCAGCAGCCTTTGGTTCTCTCTTCTCCAGTTAGATACTCTAGGACAGCAGCGAGGTAAAAACAGGGGCACCAGCCTCCCGCTCTGCGTATTTTTCAGCTTTTTGAAACCTGGCGATTCCACCCCGCCCCGGAAACTGCAGGCCGCCTTCCTTTTTTCGCTTCCCTCCTTTTCGTTTTTTCTACCACCTTCTACGCCTTCACCCTTCGAGATGTCTGTGCTGGCAGCGACCCAAAACCCCAACGTGGCCATTAAAATTATTGGCCATGTGTATATTTTTATATATTTTATTTCCTTTCAAAGCCTATGGCCACACTTAATGCTAAAAGAGCCCCTTCTTCCTTCACTTTCGGATCATCACGTCGCGCCCACGACCTTCCAATACCAGAGCTGCAATTTCTGCTTTGAGTTTGGTTACTCGAGACTCCCTTATTTTTAACCCAGACTTTCTCAATGAAAAGCACGAATCACTTATCTCGATGATCCATCCATCAATTACAACGAATTTCTAACTTAATTCTCAACGATTTTGGTCTTAGGGAAACTTCTCTAGATCAGCCAATTATCCATTCTTCATACTGAAGAAATGGGAATGGTCACAACACTTTGTTTAATTTCTGATTCAAGAGATGGGCAGGCATCTTACTAGCCCACCTTTCTCACATGGTCTCGTGGTCTAACCACCTTGAATTACTCAGATTTAGTCCTAGATTTGTTTCGTAAAGATTTTTCTTCTATTTATCTGATAAATTATCTGCGATGTCCAATTGTAATCCAAAATTATGAAAATTCATTCTTTCTTGGTCATAATAGAATTATAAATGATTCTATTCAAGAATAAGGGAATTTTAACAAGGATACTTCTTTTTCTGACTTATAAAATATGCATACATCATTTTATTAGATTGTTCTCATAGAATTATTCTTTTCTCCAATTGAACCTCGGCATCAACATACCCTATACTCGCTATGTAGAATTATGGTGAAACCTTCTCTTTTAACACTGAAATTAATTTAGGCATTTTCCAAATTAAAGTACAATGAAAATTCCTCTAAAAGACATATCCATGTATATGAATATACCTATTTTGAATTATGACCAGAATTCCTCTGTTAATATTTAAAATGTTTGAACATAGAATATTGTGAAAATTCCTCTTTTTGCATTTCAATTTTTATGCATGTACATATATAAAGATAAATATAACAAAAATTCATATTTTCTCTATTTAAACAATTATGCATAAATACTATAAAAGTATTTTTCATAAATGTAATAAAATTCATTCTTTTAGCATAAAAATGTTTATGCCTAGAATACAATGAGAATTCCTCTTTTTGTATCAACAAAATTATGCATAAAATTAAATTCATTTTTTTAATGAAAAAATTCAGCCATAGCTTCGCTGTAATTTCTGAGAATACTCAAAATTTTACTTTTAAATAAATACTCATAGTTATGAAATGTGGTGGGAATTCCTCTTTTAAACTAAAAATTTATTATGCATACATAGCAAATTATAAACATTACTATAAGCATCATTATAATGAAATCTCTTGATTAATCTTAAAAATATCCATTTATCATTCCTATATGAAAATACTTACAAAATGTTAGCATAACTCTCTTTCAACTTAAAATGAATTAATATGATTTTTTGTAATCATAGACAAGCTTAAAAGAATTAATCATCATTTTAATTAGATTAAAAATCATAAAAATACTTAATCTTCTTCCCTAGCTTGTCAAGCCTAGAGTTTTGATTAAGATAATGAGATTAGCACTAAGATCCATCCTTCTAACAAGGATCCATCCAAAAAGATGATTAATCTTTCAAAAAGAGAGATTTATTCTTTGGAGAGAAGTGAAGCCCACAAGAGAGAACTTGGCCACCAAGATGTAGAGGGTAATCCCTTCAAGAGGGGATGGAGATTAGTGAAGCTCCAAAGCTTCCCAAAGAGGGAAAATAGAGGGATAATAAAATTACACTAATTTGAAGATAATACTGGCATGTAAATACACAAATATGAAAATACAAAGGAATCACGATCTATTTATAGGTGAGGGAGGCCACTAACCAAGTCCAACCTGGATCTAGAGGCTTTCAGCTTCAAATTAATCCATTTTGGACAAGTTTTGGACCAGTTTGGCTCACTTTTTGATCCAGTTTGCAGGAGGAGAGAGGATAGATGAAATATCTCAATTTTTTTTGAATTAAAAATCTAAGAAGGCAATGATGTGAAATAGGCATCTCCTTCATGATCCCCCTCCCTCCTTACTGAGGTGTCAAAAATTCATTTTTTTTACTAATAAACCTTATTTTTTAACTAATAAACCCAGTACTTGGTCAACTCCTCATTTTATGTAAGCATTTACTCATTTTTGGGAGATTTTGTTTTATTCTTTGCATTTTTCTTATTGAAACACTTGGATTAATCCTATTGGCCCTTTAGAACCTTATTTGGACCTTAATAAAAAATTTCTCAAAACGTGGACCCTTAGGTAAGGTCTCTAATACACATATTCAGTTAATTTCTAATGCACATTGGAGACTTCTTTTTGAACTTTTGTTTCAGGGGAATTCATCTTAAATATAAGGAGAAACTTTCTATCCAAAAATATCTCAAAATTGAATTACCTCTCTCTAGAACATTTTCTCTCTCTAGGCCAAAAACAAGGAAAAATAATGTTTTCTTGCATTCTGAAATAGGGGATGATTTACAGGGGACTGAGAGGAGAGCTTATACATCTTTTTGGGCTTAGAAGGAATCTTACATCCTCTCCCACTTGAAAAACGCGAGATGTCCTCATCTCCCAAAGTGGGGGTAGTCCTTTTAAGTTCTTCTTCGTTCTCCCAAGTGGTGTCGTCTAAAGGATAGAACTTCCACTTGACCAAAAATTCTCTGAGGACTCTGTTCCTGTGAACCTTCTCCCAAACATCAAGGACTTCTTCAGGTTGGCATACCATCTGGCCTCCTTGAATCGGAGAAATCAACTGTTCATCATCCATCACATGACTCGGGCTGGGTACATACTTGTTAAGTAAACTGACATGAAATACATTATGTACTTTGAGATGGGGAGGCAAAATAAGTTCATAAGCTAGATCTCCTACTTTCTTAGTAAGGGCGTACGGTCGGAGATAGCCTTTTGTACTTCCCTAGACATAAAGAACTTCTCTTGGGTCGTACACAAATGAAGACCATATATGATTCTTTAAACACTCGCTCCACTCTTTTCTTGTCTGCATTCTGCTTTTGTCTATCCTAGGCAGCCTTAATATCTTTGCGGATTGCCAGAATTTGCTGCTTCATATCATCAAGCATCTGTCTGGACATCTCAACCTTGATCAATGGATCGGACCAAGTTAATGGTGTGAGGCAATCTTGTCCGTACAGAGCTTTGAATGGGCTCATCCCAATACTTCAGTGATAAGAGGCATTGTAAGAAACTTTCACTAGATGTAAGTAGCTTAACCACTTCTTGGGTTCTCTGCCATAGCATGACCGAACAACATCTTCAATTACTTGGTTTACTCTTTTAGTCTGACCATCTGTCTCTAGATCATAAGTTGTATTGAGATCCAAGGAAGTTCCTACTACTTAGAAGAATGCAGTCGTGAACCTTGATGTGAACTTAGAATCTCTGTCGCTCACTATTCTTTTGTGGGTAAGCCATGCAGCGTGAAAATCTCCTTGAGGAAGACTCTGGAAACATCCACTGCAGAGTAGGTTTCTTATACTGGAATCAGATGGGCAACCTTGGTTAATCTGTCAACTACCACAAAAATGGAGTTGTAACGTGATTGATGGTAATCCAGTAAAATCCATACTAATACATTCCCACTTCATTTGTGGAATGTCTAAGGGATGCAGCTTACCTAAAATTTTAACCCTTTCTGTCTTGACTATTTGACACGTTAACTAGTGACGTACATGATTTAGTACATCCTTTTTGAGTCGTGGTGGCTAGAAAAAGCTTTTCTTTACAAACATGTAGGTCTTTATAAATCTTGGATGTCCAGCTATCAGGCTATCATGGGGCTTCCCTCATAGTTTTTCCCTTTGTTTCCTCATCATTATAGGAATGCATAGCCGATTATTGTAATACATCCATCCTTTGTCCAATTTGTACCCAAGAACTCGACTCATTTCCTGAGGAGTCTTGCATGATCTTCTCTCTTGCTTCACTAATTAATGGATTTGACACTAATGCTATTGCTGCAAGCAAGGAGGATTGAAATGAAACCATAGCACTTCCATCATAATCCTTAAAATTCCAGTCCATTGTTTTACAATCAAAATGTCATTCTGGACTCTCTGTTGAAGACCAGCTAGTCAACCAACGAGATCCAAGTTCAAGTTCCAGTTCACTTAGATAATTTCTTTATAGTCCATCAATACCTTCCTCGACATACGCATGGGTGTCCTAGCAGCTGTGAGCTCATGCATCGCCTGGTGAAGGACCCTCTAGGATCCTCCTTAGATGTCCTAGCACTTTACTCAAGGACCGCTTCGTCAGCCCTCACCCATCGTATCCGGAAGCACACCATTTTTACCATACCGAGGAGGCTGGTCAAGAACTTGGCAGGCTTTGCTGGAAGACATCCTTTGATGACTCCTCGCTAGCTATTGCAACATAACTCTCCTTATATTAAACCATAAGCCAAATGCTTCCTCCAGCATTTTGGCGTAAGACAATCCTTTAGAAAAAATAGAGTTTCTATGCAAGTTACAATTTCCCATTGAGTTTGGTTACACGAGACTCCCTTATTTTCAACCCAAGCTTTCTTAATGAAAAGCATGAATCACTTATCTCGATGATCCATCCATCAATTACAATGAATTTCTAACTTAATTCTCGACGATTTCAGTCTAAGGGAAACTTCTCTAGATCAGCCAATTATCCATTCTTCGTAGTACTGAAGAAATGGGAATGGTCACAAGACTTTGTTTACTTTCTGATTCAAGAGATGGGCAGGCATCCTACTGACCTACCTTTCTCATGCGGTCGTGGTCTAACCCTGAATTACTCGAATTTAGTCCTAGATTTGTTTCGTAAAGATTTTTCTTCTATTTATCTGCGATTTCCAATCGTAATCCAAAATTATGAAAATTCATTCTTTCTTGGTCATAATAGAATTATAAATGATTCTATTCAAGAATAAGGGAATTTTAACGAGGATACTTCTTTTTCTAACTGATAAAATAAGCATACATCATTTTATTGGATTATTCTCATATAATTATTCTAAATTATTCTTTTCTCCAATTGAACCTCGGCATCAACATACCCTAAACTGTCTATGTAGAATTATGGTAAGACCTTCTCTTTTAACATCGAAATTACTTTAGGCATTTTCCTAATTAAAGTACGATGAAAATTCCTCTAAAAGAAATATCCATGTGTATGAATATACTTATTTTTAGTTATGACCAAAATTCCTCTTTTAACATTTAAAATTCATCTTTTCTCTTTTAAACAATTATGCATAAATACTATAAAAGTATTTTTCATAAATGTAATAAAATTCATTCTTTTAGCATAAAAATGTTTATGCCTAGAATACGATGAGAATTCCTCTTTTTGTATCAACAAAATTATGCATAAAATTAAATTTATTTTTTTAAATGAAAAAATTCTGCCATAGCTTCGCTGTGCAATTTCTGAGAATACTCAAAATTCTACTTTTAAATAAGTACTCATAGTTATGAAATGTGGTGGGAATTCCTCTTTTAAACTAAAAATTTAGTATGCATTATAGCATAATTATAAACATAATTATAAGCATCATTATATTTAAACCTTTTAATTTATCTTAAAAATATCCATTTATCATTCCTATATGAAAATACTTACAAAAATGTTAGCATAACTCTCTTTCAACTTAAAATGAATTAATATGATTTTTTGTAAACATAAACAAGCTTAAAAGAATTAATCATCATATTACCTAGATTAAAAATCATAAAAATTACTTAACCTTCTTCTCTAGCTTGTCAAGCCTAGAGTTTTCATTAAGATAATGAGATTAGCACTAAGATCCATCCTTCTAACAAGGATCCATCCAAAAAGATGATTAATCTTTCAAAAAGAGAGATTTACTAATCAAAAATATTATATTTAAACATAAAAGATTAGCATTAATCTAGCTAAACATTATGAATCACTAAAAGCTTGGTTTTAATAAAAACCCATTGATTAAAATGCTTCGCTAGCATTAGAGAGGTTGGGAAGAAGATTACCATTGAGAAAGATTAAAAAACACCATTGATTAAGGCTTACCCTTGATTTTTGGCTTGATTCTTTGGAGAAGAGAAGTGAAGCCCACAAGAGAGAACTTGGCCACCAAGATGTAGGGTAATCCCTCCAAGAGGGGATGGAGATTAGTGCAGCTCCAAAGCTTCCCAATGTAGAGGCAAAATAGAGGGATAATAAAATTACACTAATTTGAAGATAATACTGGCATGTAAATACACATATGAAAATACAAAGGAATAAGGGTCTACTTATAGGTGATGGAGGCCACTAACCAAGTCCAACCGGGATCTAGAGGCTTTCAGCTTCAATTTAATCCATTTTGGACAAGTTTTAGACCAATTTGGCTCACTTTTTGATCCAGTTTGCAGAAGGAGAGTCGGATAGATGAAATATCTCAATTTTTTTGAATTAAAAATGCAAGGCAATGATGTGAAATAGGCATCTCCTTCATGATCCCCCTCCCTCCTTACTGAGGTGTCAAAAATTCATTTTTTTACTAATAAACCTCATTTTTTACTAATAAACCCAGTACTTGGTCAACTCTTCATCTTATCTTATATAAGCATTTACTCATTATTGGGGGATTTTCTTTTATTCTTTGCATTTTTCTTATTGAAACACTTGGATTAATCCTATTGTCCCTTTAGAACCTTATTTGGACCTTAATCAAAAATTTCTGAAAACGTGGACCCTTACGCTAAGTCTCTAATACACATATTCAGTTAATTTCTAATGCACATTGGAAACTTCTTTTTGAACTTCTGTTTCAGGGAAATTCATCTTAAATATAAGGAGAAACTTTCTATCCAAAAATATCTTAAAATTGAATTATCTCTCTCTAGAATATTTTCTCTCTCTAGGATATTTTCTCTCGACCAAAAACAAGGAAAAACAATGTTTTCTTGCATTCTGAAATAGGGGATGATTACAGGGGTCTAAGGGGAGAGCTTATACATATTTTAGGGCTTAGGAGGAATCTTACATCCTCTCCCACTTGAAAAATGCGAGATGTCCTCATCTCGCAAAGTGGGGGTAGTCATTTATCAGTTCTTCTTCTTTCTCCCAAGTGGTATCCTCTAAAGGATGACCAAAAATTCACTGAGGACTCTATTCCTGAGAACCTTCTTCCAAACATCAAGGATTTTTTTAGGTTGGAGTACCATCTGGCCTTGAGTCGGAGAAATCAACTGTTCATCATCCATCACATGACTCAGGCTGGGTACATACTTTTTAAGTAAACTGACATGGAATACATTATGTACTTTGAGATGGGGAGGCAAAAGATGTTCATAAGCTAGATCTCCTACTTTCGTAGTAACGGCATACGGTCCACAGTATCTCGGAGACAGCCTTTTGTACTTCCTTAGAGATAAAGAACTTCTCTTGGGTCGTACACAAATGAAGACCATATCTGATTCTTCAAACACTCGCTCCGTTCTTTTCTTGTCTGCATTCTGCTTTTGTCTATCTTGGGTAGCCTTAATATCTTTGCGGATTGCCTGCATTTGCTACTCCATATCATCAAGTATTTGTCTGGACATTTTGACCTTTGGGTCGTCGGAGCAAGTTAATGGTGTGAGGCAATCTTGTCCGTACTACAGAGCTTTGAATGGGCTTATCCCGATACTTTGTTGATAAGTGGCATTGTAAGCAAACTCCACTAGATGTAAGTAGCTTAGCCACTTCTTCCTGGGTTCTCTGCCATAGCATGGCCGAAGAACATCTTCAATTACTTGGTTTACTCTTTCAGTCTGACCATCTATCTCTAGATTATAAGCTGTACTGAGATCCAAGGAAGTTCCTATTGCTTTGAAGAATGCAGTCCAGAACCTTTGATGTGAACTTAGAATCTCTCTCGCTCACTATACTTCCTCTTTTTGTATCAACAAAATTATGCATAAAACTAAATTCATTTTCTTAAATGAAAAAATTATGCCATAGCTTCGCTGTAATTTCTAAGAATACTCAAAATTCTACTTATAAATATGAAATGTGGTGGGAATTCCCCTTTTAAACTAAAAATTTGTTATGCATACATAGCATAATTATAAACATAATTGTAACACAATTATGTTTATAATTATAAACATAATTATAAACATAATTGTAACACATAATTAAACCTCTTGATTAATCTTAAAAATATCCATTTATCATTCCTATATGAAAATACTTACAAAAATGTTAGCATAACTTTCTTTCAATTTAAAATGAATTAATATGATTTTTTGTAATCATAGACAAGCTTAAAAGAATTAATCATCATTTTAACTAGATTAAAAATCATAAAAATACTTAATCTTCTTCTCTAGCTTGTCAAGCCTAGATTTTTGATTAAGATAATGAGATTAGCACTAAGATCCATCCTTCTAACAAGGATCCATTCAAAAAGATGATTAATCTTTTAAAAAGAGAGATTTATTCTTTGGAGAGAAGTGAAGCGCACCACAAGAGAGAACTTGGCCACCAAGATGGAGTGTAATCCCTCCAAGAGGGGATGGAGATTAGTGAAGCTCCAAAGCTTCCCAAAGTAGAGGAAAAATAGAGGGATAATAAAATTACACTAATTTGAAGATAATACTGGCATGTAAATACACAAATATGAAAAAAAAAGGAATAACGGTCTATTTATAGGTGAGGGAGGCCACTAACGAAGTCCAACCGGGATCTAGAGACTTTCGGCTTCAATTCAATCCAATTTGGACAAGTTTTGGACCAGTTTGGCTCACTTTTTGATCCAGTTTACAGGAGGAGAGAGGATAGATGCAATATCTCAATTTTTTTGAATTGAAAATGCAAGGCAATGATGTGAAATAGGCATCTCCTTCATGATCCCCCTTCCTCCTTACTGTGGTGTCAAACTTTTTTATTTTTTTTACTAATAAACCTCATTTTTTAACTGATAAACCCAATACTTGGTCAACTCTTCATCTTATGTAAGCATTTACTTGTTTTTGGGAGATTTTCTTTTATTCTTTGCATTTTTATTATTGAAACACTTGGATTAATCCTATTGGCCCTTTAGAACCTTATTTGGACCTTTAGAACCTTTAGAACCTTATTTGGACCTTAATCAAAAATTTCTAAAAACGTGGACCCTTAGGCTAAGGTCTCTAATACACATATTCAGTTGATTTCTAATGCACATTGGAAACTTCTTTTTGAACTTCTATTTTAGGGGAATACATCTTAAATATAAGGAGAAACTTTCTATACAAAAATATCTTAAAATTGAATTACCTCTCTCTAGAACATTTTGTCTCTCTAGGCCAAAAACAAGGAAAAACAATGTTTTCTTGCATTCTAAAATAGGGGATGATTACAGGGGACTGAGAGGAGAGCTTATACATCTTTTAGAGCTTAGGTGGAATCTTACATCCTCTCCCACTTGAAAAAACGCAAGATGTCCTCATCTCGCAAGTGGGGGTAGTCCTTTATTAGTTCTTCTCCAAGAGGCATCCTCTAAAGGATAGAACTTCCACTTGACAAAAAATTCTCTGAGGAATCTATACCTAAGAACCTCCTCCCAAAAATCAAGGATTTCTTCAGGTTGGAGTACCATCTCACCTTGAGTCAGAGAAATCAACTGTTCATCATCCAGCACATGACTCGGGCTGGGTACATACTTTTTAAGTAAACTGACATGGAATACATTATGTACTTTGAGATGGGGAGGCAGAAGAAGTTCCTAAGCTACATCTCCTACTTTCTTTTAGTAAACAGCATACGGTCCACAGTATCTCGAAGATAGCTTTTTGTACTTCCCTAGAGATAAAGAACTTCTCTTGGGTCGTATACAAATGAAGACCATATCTGATTCTTCAAACACTCAATCCGTTCATTTCTTGTCTGCATTCTGCTTTTGTCTATCCTAGGCAGCCTTAATATCTTTGTGGATTGTCTACATTTGCTGCTCCATATCATCAAGCATCTGTCTGGACATCTTGATCTTGATCAATGGGTCGGACCAAGTTAATGGTGTGAGGCAATCTTGTCCGTACTGAGCTTTGAATGGGCTCATCCTGATACTTCGGTGATAAGAGGCATTGTAAGCAAACTCCACTAGATGTAAGTAGCTTAGCCACTTCTTGGGTTCTCTGCCATAGCATGACCAAAGAATATCTTCAATTACTTGGTTTACTCTTTCAGTCTGACCATCTGTCTCTAGATCATAAGTTGTACTGAGATCCAAGGAAGTTCCTACTGCTTCGAAGAATGTACTCCAGAACCTTGATGTGAACTTAGAATCTCTGTCGCTCACTATTCGTCTGCGTAAGCCATGCAGCATGAAAATCTCCTTGAGGAAGACTCTGGCAATATCCACTGCAGGGTAGGTTTCTTTTACTTGAATCAAATGGGCAACCTTGGTTAATCTGTCAACTACCACAAAAATGGAGTTATAACCTGATTACATCGATGGTAATCCTGTAACCAAATCCATACTGATACATTCCCACATCATTTGTGGAATGTCTAAGGGATAAAGCTTACCTAAAATTTTCACCCTTTCTCCCTTGACTCTTTGACATGTTAAGCATAGACATACATGATTGAGTACATCCTTTTTGAGTCCTTGCTAAAAGAAGCTTTTCTTTATAGACATGTAGGTCTTTATGAACCCTGGATGTCCAGCTCTCACGCTATCATGGGCTTCCCTCATAATTTTTCCCTAGATGTCCAGCTATCAGGCTATCATGGGATTCCCTCATAATTTTTCCCTTTGTTTCCTCATCATTAGGAATGCATAGTCGTTTATTGTAATACATCCATCCTTCGTCCAATTTGTACCCAAGAACTCGGCTCATTTCCTGAGGAGTCTTGATTTCCTGCTTAGTAGGGTAGCGATAGGGGCAAAAAATTTGTCCTGCATGATCTTCTCTCTTGCTTCACTGATCAATGGATTTGACACTAATACTATTGTTGCAAGCAAGGAGGATTAAAATGAAACCATAGTATTTCCATCATAATCCTCAAAATTCCAGTCCATTGTTTACAATCAAAATGTCATTTCGGAGGAAGACCAGCTAGTCAACCAACGAGATCCAATTTCAAGTTCCTGTTCACTTAGATAATTTCTCTCCAGTCCATCAATATCTTCCTCGACATACGCATGGGTGTCCTAGCAGCTGTGAGCCCATGCATCGCCTGGTGAGAACCCTCCAGGATCCTGCTTAGGTGTCCTAGCACTTCACTCACAGGGACCGCTCGGTCCTCGCCCCATCGTGCACCGGAAGCGTACCATTTTAACCATACCGAGGAGGAGGCTGGTCAAGCCCTTGGCTGGCTTCGCCGGAAGAGGTCCTTCAATGACTCCCCGCCAACTGTTGCAACATAACTCTCCTTAGATTAAACCATAAGCCAAATGCTTCCTCCGCGGCATAAGACAGTCCTGTAGAAAAAACAGAGTTTCTATGCAAGTAAGAATTTCCCATTGAGTTTGGTTACACAAGACTCCCTTATTTTCAACCCAGGCTTTCTCAATGAAAAGCACAAATCACTTATCTCAATGATCCATCCTTCAATTACAACGAATTTCTAACTTAATTCTCGATGATTTCGGTCTTAGGGAAACTTCTCTAGATCAACCAATTATCCATTCTTCGTACTGAAGAAATGGGAATGGTCACAAGACTGTTTAATTTCTGATTCAAGAGATGGGCAGGCATCTTACTGACCCCACCTTTGTCATGCGGTCGTGGTCTAACCCTGAATTACTCAGATTTAGTCCTAGATTTGTTTCGTAAAGATTCTTCTTCTATTTATCTGATAAATTAGCTGCGATCTCCAATCGTAATCCAAAAATATGAAAATTCATTCTTTCTTGGTCATAATAGAATTATAAATGATTCTATTCGAGAATAAGGGAATTTTAACGAGGATACTTCTTTTTCTAACTTATAAAATATGCATACATCATTATATTGTATTATTCTCATAGAATTATTCTTTTCTCCAATTGAACCTTGGCATCAACATACCCTAAACTCTCTATGTAGAATTATGGTGAAACCTTCTCTTTTAACACCGAACTTACTTTAGGCATTTTCCTAATTAAAGTACGATGAAAATTCCTCTAAAAGAAATATCCATGTATATGAATATACCTATTTTGAATTATGACCAAAATTCCTCCCTATTTTGAATTATGAGCAAAATTCCTCTTTTAATATTTAAAATGTTTGTACATAGAATATTGTGAAAATTCCTCTTTTTGCATCTAAATTTTTATGCATGTACATATATAAAGATAAATATAACAAAAATTCATCTTTTCTCTATTTAAATAACTATGCATAAATACTATAAAAGTATTTTTCATAAATGTAATAAAATTCATTCTTTTAGCATAAAAATGTTTATGCCTAGAATACAATGAGAATTCCTCTTCTTGTATCAACAAAACTATGCATAAAATTAAATTCATTTTTTTAATAAGTAAATTGTGCCATAACTTTGCTGCAATTTATGAGAATACTCAAAATTCTTCTTTTAAATCAATACTCATAGTTATGAAATGTGCTGGGAATTCCTCTTTTGAACTAAAAATTTATTATGCATACATAGCATAATTATAAACATAATTATAAGCATCATTATATTTAAATCTCTTGATTAATCTCAAAAATATCCATTTATCATTTCTATATGAAAATACTTACAAAAATGCTAGCATAACTCTCTTTCAACATTAAATGAATTAATATGATTTTTCTTAATCATAAACAAGCTTAAAAGAACTAATCATCATTTTAACTAGATTAAAAATCATAAAAATACTTTATCTTCTTCTCTAGCTTGTCAAGCCTAGAGTTTTGATTAAGATAATGAGATTAGCACTAAGATCCATCCTTCTAACAAGGATCCATCCAAAAATATGATTAATCTTTCAAAAAGAGAGATTTACTAATCAAAAATATTATATTTAAACATAAAAGATTAGCACTAATCCATCTAAACATTATGAATCACTAAAAGCTCGCTTTTAATAAAAACCCATTGATTTAAATGCTTCCCAAGCATTAGAGAGGTTCGGAAGAAGATTACTTTATCTTCTTCTCTAGCTTGTCAAGCCTAGAGTTTTGATTAAGATAATGAGATTAGCACTAAGATCCATCCTTCTAACAAGGATCCATCCAAAAAGATGATTAATCTTTCAAAAAGAGAGATTTACTAATCAAAAACATTATATTTAAACATAAAAGATTAACACTAATCCATCTAAACATTATGAATCACTAAAAGCTTGCTTTTAATAAAAACCCATTGATTTAAATGCTTCCCAAGCATTAGAGAGGTTCGGAAGAAGATTACCATTGAGAGAAAGAAACACACCATTGATTACAGCTTACCCTTGATTTTTGGCTTGATTCTTTGGAGAGAAGTGAAGCCCACAAGAGAGAACTTTGCCACCAAGTTGGAGAGGGTAATCCATCCAAGAGGGGATGGAGATTAGTGAAGCTCCAAAGCTTCCCAATATAGAGGCAAAATAGATGGATAATAAACTTACACTAATTTGAAGATAATACTGGCATGTAAATACACAAATATGAAAATACAAAGTAATGAGGGTCTATTTATAGGTGAGGGAGGCCACTAACCAAGTCCAACTAGGATCTAGAGGCTTTCAGGTTCAATTTAATACATCTTGGACAAGTTTTAGACCAGTTTGGCTCACTTTTTGATCCAGTTTACAGGAGGAGAGAGGATAGATGAAATATCTCAATTTTTTTGAATTAAAAATGCAAGGCAATGATGTGAAATAGGCATCTCCTTCATGATCCCCCTTCCTCCTTACTGAGGTGTCCAAATTTTTTTAACTAATAAACCTCATTTTTTAACTAATAAACCCAGTACTTGGTCAACTCTTCATCTTATATAAGCATTTACTCATTTTTGGGGGATTTTCTTTTATTCTTTGTATTTTTCTTATTGAAACACTTGGATTAATCCTATTGGCCCTTTAAAAACTTATTTGGACCTTAAGCAAAAATTTCTGAAAACGTGGACCCTTAGGCTAAGGTCTCTAATACACATATTCAGTTAATTTCTAATGCACATTGGAAAATTCTTTTTGAACTTCTGTTTCAGGGGAATCCATCTTAAATATAAGGAGAAACTTTCTATCCAAAAATATCTCAAAATTGAATTACCTCTCTCTAGAACATTTTGTCTCTCTAGGCCAAAAACAAGGAAAAACAATGTTTTCTTACATTCTAAAATAGGGGATGATTACAGGGGACTGACAGGAGAGCTTATACATCTTTTAGGGCTTAGGAGGAATCTTACATCCTCTCCCACTTGAAAAATTCAAGATGTCCTCATCTCGCAAAGTGGGGGTAGTCCTTTATCAGTTCTTCTTCTTTCTCTTCCAAGTGGTGTCCTCTAAAGGATAGAACTTCCACTTGACCAAAAATTCTCTGAGGACTCTGTTCCTGAGAACCTTCTCCCAAACATCAAGGATTTCTTCAGGTTGGAGTACCATCTTGCCTTGAGTCGGAGAAATCAACCGTTCATCATCCAGCACATGACTCGGGATGGGTACATACTTTTTACGTAAACTGACATGGAATACATTATGTACTTTGAGATGGGGAGGCAAAAGATGTTCATAAGCTAGATCTCCTACTTTCTTAGTAATGGCGTATGGTCCACAGTATCTCAGAGACAGCTTTTTGTACTTCCCTAGAGATAAAGAACTTCTCTTGCGTCGTACACAAATGAAGACCATATCTGATTCTTCAAACACTCGCTCCATTCATTTCTTGTCTGCATTCTGCTTTTGTCTATCCTATGCAGCCTTAATATCTTTGCAGATTGCCTGCATTTGCAGCTCCATATCATCAAGCATCTGTGTGGACATCTCGACCTTGATCAATGGGTCGGACCAAGTTAATGGTGTGAGGCAATCTTGTCCGTACAAAACTTTGAATGGGCTCATCCCGATACTTCGGTGATAAGAGGCATTGTAAGTAAACTCCACTAGATGTAAGTAGCTTAGCCACTTACTAGGTTCTCTACCATAGCATGACCGAAGAACATCTTCAATTACTTGGTTTACTCTTTCACTCTTACAATCTTTCTCTAGATGATAAGCTGTACTGAGATCCAAGGAAGTTCCTACTGCTTCGAAGAATGCAATCCAGAACCTTGATGTGAACTTAGAATCTCTATCGCTCACTATTCTTGTGGGTAAGCCATGCAGCGTAATATCCACTGTAGAGTAGGTTTCTTTTACTGGAATCAAATGGGCAACCTTGGTTAATCTGTCAAACAACGACCACAAAAATGGAGTTGTAACCTAATTGCATTGATGGTAATCCAGTAATCCATACTGATGCATTCCCACTTCATTTGTGAAATGTCTAAGGGATGCAGCTTACCTGAAATTTTCACCCTTTCTGCCTTGAATCTTTGACATGTTAAGCACTTACGTACATGATTGAGTACATCCTTTTTGAGTCATTTTAACTAGATTAAAAATCATAAAAATACTTTATCTTCTTCTCTAGCTTGTCAAGCTTAGAGTTTTGATTAAGATAATGAGATTAGCACTAAGATCCATCCTTCTAACAAGGATCCATCCAAAAAAATGTTTAATCTTTCAAAAAGAGAGATTTACTAATCAAAAATATTATATTTAACCATAAAAGATTAGCACTAGTCCATCTGAAAAATATGAATCACTAAAAGCTCTGTTTTAATAAAAACCCATAAAAACCCATTGATTAAAATGCGTCCCAAGCATTAGAGAGGTTGGGAAGAAGATTACCATTGAGAAAGATAAAAAAACACTATTAATTATTAAGGCTTACCCTTGATTTTTAGCTTGATTCTTTGGAGAGAAGTGAAGCCCACAAGAGAGAACTTGGCCACCAAGATGTAGAGGGTAATCCCTCCAAGAGGGGATGGAGATTAGTGAAGCTCCAAAGCTTCCCAATGTAGAGGCAAAATAGAGGGATAATAAAATTACACTAATTTGAAGATAATACTGGCATGTAAATACACAAATATGAGAAAACAAAGGAATGAGAGTCTATTTATAGGTGAGGGAGGCCACTAACCAAGTCCAACTAGGATCTAGAGGCTTTCAACTTCAATGTAATCCATTTTGGACCACTTTGGCTCACTTTTTGATCCAGTTTGCAGGAGGAGAGAGGATTAAAAATGTCTCATTTTTTTTGAATTAAAAATGCAAGGCAATGATGTGAAATAGGCATCTCCTTCATGATCCTCCTCCCTCCTTATTACTGAGGTATCAAAAATTCATTTTTTTACTAATAAACCTCATTTTTTACTAAAAAACCCAGTACTTGGTCAACTCTTCATCTACAAGGGACTCAAAGGAGAGCTTATACATCTTTTAGGGCTTAGGAGTCCCACTTGAAAAATGCGAGATGTCCTCATCTCGTAAAGTGGGGGTAGTCCTTTATCAGTTCTTTTTCTTTCTCCCAAGTGGCGTCCTCTAAAGGATAGAACTTCCACTTGACCAGAAATTCTTTGAGGACTTTGTTCCTGACAACTTTCTCCCAAACATCAAGGATTTCTTTAGGTTGGAGTACCATCTGGCCTTGAGTCACAGAAATCAACTGTTCATCATCCAACCAGCACGTGACTCGGAGAAATCAACTGTTCATCATCCAGCACATGACTCGGGCTGGGTACATACTTTTTAAGTAAACTGACATGGAATACATTATGTACTTTGATATGGGGAGGCAAAAGAAGTTCATAAGCTAGATCTCCTACTTTCTTAGTAACGGCGTACGGTCCACAGTATCTCAGAGACAGCTTTTTGTACTTCCCTAGAGATAAAAACTTCTCTTGGGTCGTACACAAATGAAGACCAAATCTGATTCTTCAAACACTCGCCCCATTCGTTTCTTGTCTGCATTCTGCTTTTGTCTATCCTGGGCAGCCTTAATATCTTTGCGGATTGCCTACATTTGCTGCTCCATATCATCAAGCATCTATCTGGACATCTCGACCTTGATCAATGGGTCGAACCAAGTTAATGGTGTGAGGCAATCTTGTCCGTACAGATCTTTGAATGGGCTCATCCCGATACTTCGGCGAGATAAGAGGCATTGTAAGCAAACTCCACTAGATGTAAGTAGCTTAGCAACTTCTTGGGTTCTCTGCCATAGCATGACCAGAGAATATCCTTAATTACTTGGTTTAATCTTTCACTCTTACCATCTGTCTCTATATGATAAGCTATACTTGATCCAAGGAAGTTCCTACTGCTTCAAAGAATGCAGTCTAGAACCTTGATGCTAACTTAGAATCTCTGTCACTCGCTCACTATTCTTCTGGGTAAGCCATGCAGCGTGAAAATCTCCTTGAGAAAGACTCTGGCAACATCCATTGGAGAGTAGGTTTCTTTTACTGGAATCAGATGGGCAACCTTGGTTAATCTATCAACTACCACAAAAATGGAGTTGTAGCCTGATTGCATTGATGGTAATCCAATAACCAAATCCGTACTGATACATTCCCACTTCATTTGTGGAATGTCTAAGGGATGCAGCTTACCTAAAATTTTCACCCTTTCTGCCTTGACTCTTTGACATGTTAAGCACTGACATACATGATTGAGTACATCCTTTTTGAGTCCTAGCTAGAAGAAGCTTTTGTTTATCGACATGTAGGTCTTTATGAACTCTGGATGTCCAGCTATCAGGCTATCATGGGCTTCCCTCATAATTTTTTCCCTTGTTTTCTCATCGTCGTTAGGAATGCATAGCCAATTATTGTAATACATTCATCCTTCATCCAATTTCTACCCAAGAACTCGGCTCATTTCCTGAGGAGTCTTGCTTTCTTACTCAGTAGGGTTGTAATAAGGGCAAAGAATTTGTCCTGCATGATCTTCTCTTTTGCTTTACTGATCAATGGATTTGACACTAATGCTATTGTTGCAAGCAAGGAGGATTGAAATGAAACCATAGTATTTACATCATAATCCTCAAAATTCTAGTCGGTTGTTTTACAATCTAAATGTCATTCCGGACTCTCCGTTGAAGACCAGCTAGTCAACCAACGAGATCCAATTTCAAGTTCCAGTTCACTTAGATAATTTCTTTCTAGTCCATCAATATCTTCCTCGACATACGTATGGGTGTCCTAGCAGCCGTGAGCCCATGCATTGCCTGGTAAAAACCCTCTAGGATCCTCCTTAGGTGTCCTAGCACTTCACTCAAGGACCGCTTCGTCGGCCCTTGCCCATCGTACCGGAAGCGCACCATTTTAATCATACCGAGGAGGCTAGTCAAGACCTTGGTAGGCGTTGCCAGGAGACGTCCTTCGATGACTCCTCGCCAGTTGTTGCAACATAACTCTCCGTAGATTAAACCATAAGCTAAATTCTTCCTCTGGCATTCTGGCGTAAGACAGACCTTTAGAAAAAACAGAGTTTCTATGCAAGTAAGAATTTCCCATTGAGTTTGGTTACAGGAGACTCCCTTATTTTCAACCAGGCTTCCTTAATAAAAAGCACGAATCAATTATCTCGATGATCCATCCATCAATTACAACAAATTTCTACCTTAATTCTCGACGATTTTGGTCTTAGGGAAACTTCTCTAGATCAGCCAATTATCCATTCTTCGTACTACTGAAGAAATGGGAATGGTCACAAGACTTTGTTTAATTTCTGATTCAAAAGATGGGCAGGCATCTTACTGACCCACCTTTCTCACGCGGTCGTGGTCTAACCCTGAATTACTCGCATTTAGTCCTAGATTTATTTCGTAAAGATTCTTCTTCTATTTATCTGATAAATTAACTGCGATTTCCAATCATCCAAAATTATGAAAATTCATTCTTTCTTGGTCATAATAGAATTATAAATGATTTTATTCGAGAATAAAGGAATTTTAACGAGGATACTTCTTTTTCTAACTTATAAAATATGCATACATCATTTTATTGGATTATTCTCATAGAATTATTCTTTTCTCCAATTGAACCTCGGCATCAACATACCCTAAACTCTCTATGTAAAATTATGGTGAAAACTTCTCTTTTAACACCGAAATTACTTTAGGCATTTTCCTAATTAAAGTACGATGAAAATTCCTCTAAAAGAAATATCCATGTATATGAATATACCTATTTTGAATTATGACCAAAATTCCTCTTTAAATATTTAAAATGTTTGTACATAGAATATCGTGAAAATTTCTCTTTTCGCATCTAAATTTTTATGCATGTACACGTATAAAGATAAATATAACAAAAATTCATCTTTTCTCTATTTAAACAATTATGCAAAAATACTATGAAAGTATTTTTCATAAATGTAATAAAATTCATTCTTTTAGCATAAAAATGTTTATGCCTAGAATACGATGAGAATTCCTCTTTTTGTATCAACAAAATTATGCATAAAATTAAATTTATTGTGGATTTTGGGTTGGCTCATGCATGCCTCGATGACTTGGCATCCAGTTGAGGCTTTTTAGTGGGTCCCGAGGGGAACTCTCGTTTGTTATCTTGGATGCCAGGTTGGCATTAACATCTCCCCTAAGCTGTAGCTCCTTCCCCTTCTTCTAAGCATTCAGAGAAGAAACTATTATACTGGAGTTTGGCCAAGCTTTCTCTCTAGTGCTGGGTAGTGGTGGTGAACCAGATTCTTCTTGCCATGTGGTACATTACCTCCTGCTGTTGGTCTTTCTCCCAAGCATGTATTTGTGTCAGGTTCAGCATTTGATTTAGAACTTTTTGTGGGTAGCAAGAATGGGAGACCGGTGAGGGCCCAAGGTTGCCTGGAGAGTGACACAGAGGGGGCCTAGGAATCATCGACCCCTCCATGCAGAGCCATGCCCTCTTGGACAAGTTGATTGTTTGAGATCTTCTTCCAGGCAGTGAGCCCCCCAGGATCAGAGCTGGGATTTCCTCTGATCCTGGGGGGCCCTTGGCCTCAGAGCAAGAGATGGATCTTTGCAGAGATGTGGGCACGTGGCTTCAGCCCAACATTTGAGGACATATTTGCAGCCAGTCTCTTGCCTGCTTGGGACCATCTTAGGCCAACCCTGCAATAGTTAGCTCTAGTAGCTTCCGAGAAGCGGCACTCATAGCCTCTAATTTGGAATCCTATGGTCTTACTACCTAGTGGTCACAAGCTTGGGGATTGCCCATATGTATCATGGGGAGCCTTGAGTACAGGCCTCACTAGGTCAATTGGAGATTGGCTTGCATTTAGATAGCTATCTCTAGAGGCTTAGGAGACGCCTTATTAGGATTCGGGGTAGAGACTGACTTAGCCTACATTGACTCTTCCATCCCTCCGGAGTGGCTGGTCCCGATACCGCAACCTTCTCCTCCATAGTGGCTAAGAGTGTTTGTTGAGATGTCAAGATCAATAAGAGCTGGCACTCAATAAGAGCTGACACTCATGATGCACCTAGGTGGACGTTCCACATTTACACCATTGGCGTGTTTGGTAGTTGACATGATAGATCTTCGATAGTGATTCTACGGTTGGACTACACCTACATAATCCACCCGCCAAGTTATGGTATACTTATCTTGCTAGCTCACCTATTTAGCGTGTTCACATTTTAGACCACTTCTACATAGTACTCTAGTACATATGTTGGGGTTTCACTTATATTTTAGTAGCCTTCTTTTGAGAGTGAGGAGAAGAAGAAGATTTCAGCCTTCCATTTTTGTGTGTGTGTTATCCATTGTTGTGTGAGTGTGTGTGTGCAAGAGCTCAAGCTCTCTCTCCTCCACCAATATTTTCATGGTATTAGAGCCTAGTTTAAGCCAAGGAGCTAAGCAGTAAACAAAGGAAGCTACAAAGGCAAATGAAGTGGTACATGGGTAAGAGCATCATCATCTCTTTCCCTACTTGTTTAGGTACGACACCCCCTGGGTAGCTCTGGGAGCTTTACATCTTCAATTGAGGAGTTTTCTTCATATGTGTGGAGGTGCATGTGTGGTACGTAGTACTTTGTATTGCCATTGTGCGGCTAAGTTCTTGTTTTGAGTGCGTTTTGGCCTCCATTCAACATCAACCCCACTGCAAGGTGTTCTTCAGGTAGAGGGCTGTCTTTGCTCTCGAAACATAATTATTAGTACATTTTGGGAGTGAAAATAGTGTTTGCACATGTATTACCAATCTTGGGTGTATATGCATTTACTCTAGTCACATCTGGTGACGTACAGCTTATGTAGAAGTACCTATACGCAACAATCACAATAGATACTGTTGTGTTACAAGTGGCACATATAAATTGTTTGTTTGCAGGTTTCTAGTTGTTGCAAGAAAACATGTTTGACAGATTCAATCAGATTGTGACTGAGAAGCTGGAGAAGAATAACTTCCATCCTTGGAATGGGTAAAATATTTTGGGACTATGTCAAAGGAGACAACGAGGAGCCTCTAGAGTTGCCTGAAGAGAATGTCACTCCAGCAGTTGTAAAGGCATTCAAGGACTAGAACCAGGGTGCAAGAAAAGTCATGTATTGGCTTTCAATCAGTGTTATTACATACATAATGATAGGACACATACATGATGCCACTCCGAAAGTTGTATGACAGAACCTAGTGTGTAAGATTTCTCCCCCAGCCCCTCAAGATGTCCAATCTCTCCCCCTATAATCATTCCCCTTGTCAGAATATTAACAGATCTTGTTTTTACCTATTTTGGTTTAGAGAGAGAAAATGTTTTAGAGAGAGGTTATTCAATTTTTAGATATTTTTGGATGGAAAAATATCTCTTCTTATTAAAATAAATTCCCCCGAAACAAAAATTCAAAAAGAAATTCAGAAGGTGCATTAGAAATAAATTATAATCTGTTCAAAAGGCCTTAGCCTAAGGGTCCAGATTTTTTGAAAATTTTAAATTAAGATTCTGAGGGGACAATTAGATTAATCCAAATGTAGGGAGGAGATAAATTGAAGAAATAAAGAAAATCCCCCCAAAAATAAGTAAATACTCACATAAGATGAAGAGTTGACTAAGGACAAGGTTAGTTAAAAAAGAAAAGATATTTATAAGAAATGATGCATTTTTGACACCTCAGTGTGGGGAATTCCCCTCATGAAGGAGGCGCCTATTTCACATGTGTGGTTGAGTTTTAAACTCACAAATAATGAGATATTTTCATCTCTCCTCTCTCCTGCTTCAACTAGATCCAAAAAGTAAGCTAAACTAACCTAAAAATGGTCAAAAATAGACCAAACTGATCTGAAAAATTCTAGAATCAGTTTGCTTGGTTAGAGGCTCACTTTTTTCTATAAATGAAGCCTCCCCCTTTGTAAATGGTTAATAGTGTTTTATGCACTGTTTTTCTACTCCTCCCTAAAGCCAAAAATAGTGAATTCATTGATAATTCATTTGTTTTTGACCATTTCCTCTTCAAAAGAATTGGTGGCCACTCTTGTTGCAAACAAGAGTAGATCCCTCAAACCATCAAGCCAAAGGAAAGCTCACTCTGCATGATTAGGTGAGTATAGTATTATTCAAGACTATGGAGATAATGATATTTATGTTGTTGATTTTTCATGATTATGTGAGAAGATGATAGTGAGTTTTTAAATTCTAAACACAAATTCTTGAAATTCACCATTCTTTTTTAAAATAGTGCATTTTTTATTTTACATGATCAAGTAAAGATTTTTTTTTAAAAAATTACATGATTAAGTCAGAAGAAAGTGGCATTTTTTATTTCTTTAAATATGTTAAGAGTGCTCCTAATGTTTTTTTAATTTTGCATGATTAAGTTAGGACAAAGTGACATTTTGTATTTCTCTAAATATGTTTAAGAGTTCTCTTATACATTTGTTGTACATTTTTTGTTTCTCTAAATTTGTTTAAGTTTTCTCTTATAAACTTCTCTAAATATATTTGAGTAAAACTATTTCTTTGGGAAGTGATGGATTGCAAAATCTTGTAATGAATATACTCATAAAAAGTTGTTTGACAAATTTTTCTCAATAAATTTACATATCCTAGTTGTAAATATGTTGTTTCCTTTGATAATATGTGGGGTGGTATGTCTACATGTACTTTTAGAAATCATTTCTTTTATTCAGATATTTTAATTTCCTTTTCTTTAAACTTATGTACTTTGGAGATGTAGAGGCTTGAGCCTCTAATTTAGGAGTTGACTTTCAAGTAGTTTGCTTTGAAGTTGGGGGTTGAGTTTTTGTGGTGGTTTAGGAGAAGCCCGAGACTCTTTTTTTCAATGCATTTTGAATCAGTGTGAGGTGAAAGTTGGCCTTCCACTAGTGTCATAGTCACCACAACATTTTCTCTTAGGTGATTGTTGGTAACATCAAGAAAACAAATACACTACAAGACATTGACTTGATATCATGGGATTTTTTAAGGGAAAAGACTTATGTACTTTGGAGATGTAGAGGCTTAAGACTCTAATTTAGGAGTTGACTTTCAAGTAGTCTGCTTTGAAGTTGAGGGCTGAGGCTTTAGTGGTGGTTTAGGAGAAGCTTGAGACTTATGTACTTTGGAGATGTAGAGGCTTGAGCCTCTAATTTGGGAGTTGACTTTCAAGTAGTTTGCTTTGAAGTTGAGGGCTGAGTTTTTCGTGGTGGTTTAGGAGAAGCTTGAGAGACTTATGTACTTTGGAGATGTAGAGGCTTGAGCCTCTAATTTAGGAGTTGACTTTAAAGAAGTTTGCTTTGAAGTTGAGGGCTAAGTTTTTTGTGGTGGTTTAGAAGAAGCTTGAGACTCTTTTTTTCAATGCTTTTTGAATTAGTGTGAGGTGAAATTTGGCCTTCCATTGGTATCATATTCACCACAACATTTTCTCTCAGGTGATTGGTAACATCAAGAAGACAAATATACTACAAGACATTGACTTGATATTATGGGATTTTTTAAGGGGGAAAAGACAAAGAAATCAGTCTTAAAATTTACAAGCATTGAAAAAAATATGGTTTCATTAGTATTATCCTTGATATTCCATCAAAATCAGTCGTTTATATCGAGGGTTATGAAGCCTATCTTTTTTAAGTGATATGTAGCCTTGATATAGAACCAATGCTTTTTAAGTGGTACATAGCCTCGATATAGAACCAATGCCTTTTAAGTGGTACATAGCCTCGATATAGAACTTTCCTCTCTAATTACTACAGTACATGATTACACAAAAGTAGAAAACATGCATGTATAGCCTGCTCAAACAATTAATACCAAAAAAAGAAGAGATTTATTTTCTCTTGAATGTTATAAGTATAATAGCCCTACGACTAATTTTCATTTTTCCATCTTCAAAGCCAAAGAGGTGACTTTTCTTTTTCATTGATTTCCCCCACAATGTCTCCTTTTAGCCATGGTAATTCACCTTTAGAATACTTGATCAACATATCCATCCATCTTTATAGACATCATTTGGATAAGCAATCATATGGATATCATGTTTGTGATATCCTTTTTGAAGAGTAAGCTCAATCGTTCACAAATAATACATTCTTGTCAAATTCAATATGAAACTTAATGACATAAGAGAGAGTATATATTCAACACTAAATTGAACACTATTTGATTTGAATCCTCCTATGAAATACAAGAGGAATGGTTCTCTTAGCACTAGGATTAGACATTCTTGAGAAAGAAAAGGTGTCGAATACCTAAATCTCTAAATAAAAAAATGTCCAATTTTTGAATCCTCTCTTAACATAGGAGTACTTAAACATTCTAAGTGTGTTCACACACATCATTACCATATAATGCTACAGACCCCCCCTGATAGTCTTTCCCTACTCTCTACAGATAGTCTTTCCCTGACAAAAAGGTAGTGCACCTCAATGTGCTTAGTGGTGCGAGCATGAAACACTGGGTTCCTCGCAACTGCTAATGCACTCTGGCTATCAGTGCTAGATGACTGTCCAACACCCAAATTAGCCATAAGACATCTGAGCCACACACACTCAACTGTAGCTATAAAAGTTACCATATACTCAGCTTCATAGCTAGAAGTGGCCACTGTAGGCTGCTTCTTGCTGAGCCATGATATACATGAATCACCAAGGCGAAAGTAAAACCCACTAGTGGACACTTGTGTGTCAAAACATCTAGCCCAATCTGAATCACTAAAAGCATGCAGCTATGACTCACCCCCCTTCGGATAAAATAATCCAAAATACTGAGTGCCCTGCAAATAGCAAAAAAACCCCTTGACAACCTACCAATGCTTTGTACCTAGGCTATGCATAAATCTACTCAATTGTGAGACCGCATACTGTATATATGGCCTTGTGTTGCATACATAAAGAAGGGATCCAACAACCTATTGATACAAACTAGCATCAAAAGAGTCTCATGCATCTTGAAGACTAAGTCGAGTACCTGTCTCCATAGGTGTAGCCACAGGTTTATAGTCTTTAAGATTAAACCTCTTCAATAGCTTTTGTATATATTTAGACTGCAGCATAACAATGCCATCATTGTGTTGCATAAACTGAATCCCCAAATATTAATGCAAGGGTCCCAAATCTAACATCTCAAACGATGACTACAAATCAGCCTTAAAGGCTGAAATCTGATCTATATCGGGTCCCATGAGCTGCTATGTCATCACCGTATAGAAAAATGACCAAAAATATGTCCTTACTCCTCTTCACATAGAGGGTACTCTCTGTTGGACTGTTACAAAAATCATTTGCAACCAAGTATGCATGAATCTTCTCATACCATGCTCTAGGAGCCTGCTTAAGGCCATAAAGAGCCTTTTTCAACCTACATACTTTAGACTCTTCTCCTTTCATATCAAAACCAGGAGGCTGAGATACATACACCTCCTCATGTAAATCACCATTCAAGAATGCAGTCTTAATGTCCAACTGATATACATTCCACCCATGATGTGCTGCCAAAGCAATGAGACACCTAATGGTAGTCATACGAGATGTGGGTGCAAAGGTCTCATCATAATCAATGTCCTTTTGTTGGCCATACCCCTTTGCAACAAGTCTGGCCTTGTAGCAATCAATGCTACCATCTACTTTGTGTTTTAACTTGTAAACCCACTTAGTACCAATGGCCTTCTTGCCATGAGGTAGATCTGTCAAATACCAAGTGTCATTCTTGAGTATAGAGTTATACTCATCCTGCATAGCATGCATCCAATGATCATCATCCTGTGCTTCCTCAAAGGAAAAAGGTTCCTCTTCATTACATAAAGTAGAAATGAGAACATGATCCATATGAGAATAATCTGCATGATGAGAACCTGCACACGAGCTCTTCTAGGTAAAGGAGCTGCCAACTTTCTATCCCTCAATGTCTTCACAAGTCATTTTGGCATACGCCTAGATTCTTCTATGGCTGCTCTTTCCTCATCCACTACATCCTCAATAATTGCCTCATCAAAAGGCTGATTTTGTACCTACAAAGGCTAAATTTTAGCACTTGGTTGAGCATTCACTTGCTCTACATATGGCTGCCCTCCATTAAACAAATGTAGGAGCGAATCAAACATGTCCTGTGAGCATACATTCTGTTGTTTTTTGCATGAAAGCATGGGCTAAACTAAGTTTTTGACAAAAATAACATCTCATCTTACCAAAATCCACTTTGAGGCTGGAAGGTAAAGTCTATATCCCTTGCTTTCTGTAAACTATATCTATGAGACCCCTACCCCCTCCGCGCACCGAAATCCGGGGAGCTAGCAGCGAAAGTAGCAACCTCTCACACGGGGCAAGGTTTCCCACTTGGGGCCTTACCACCACGGATGTCCGGGCAAGCGACTAGTCCGATGGTTCCTCCGAAACCGGGATTGGAAAAATTTTCTCGCCCAGAAGGCTGAGGCGATTCCTATAGAAAAATCTTCTAAACGAGAATCTATCTAATGGGGTCAAAAGCCTTAACTATCCTATCTTATTCAGACCAAACCCGTAGGTCACATCGCCGAATCAAAGAAGGGACTTGCACTTGGTTCATAGAAATCATCACTTTATTTGCCTTAGCGAGGGGCCCAGCCATTGATTCTTTCCCATAGAACAAGAATCTTCCTGAGAATTACTTTAACTATCGTAACTTAAACCTAATTGAATTTTGTTATAGGAATCCACCAATCCAGCCAACCGCCCAACCACTGTATTGGTGGGATCCCTTTTTATAAAAATTTGGTTGTGTTTTGTCCCGAGTACCAGGGAAAAGAGTTCCCAGGCCCCCTAGACGGCGCTCAAGCAAAATACAAAATAGACACACCACTTACACACCCAATATGAAATTTCCTTTTCACAGATTCAGCTGTCTTTAAAGTAGGATTGAAATGCAACCATAGTATTTCCATCATAATTCTCAAAATTCCAGTCCATTGTTTTACAATCAAAATGTCATTCTGGACTCTCCAGCTAGTCAACCAATGAGATCCAATTTCAAGTTCCAGTTCACTTAGATAATTTCTCTCCAGTCCATCAATATCTTCCTCGACATACACATGGGTGTCCTAGTAGCCCGCGAGCTCATGCATCGCCTGGTTAGAACCCTCTAGGATCCTCCTTAGGTGTCCTAGCACTTTACTTAGGGACTACTTGTCGACACTCACCCGTCGTATTAGAAGCGCACAATTTTACCCATACCAAGGCTGGTCAAAACCTTTGCCCCAGCAGGAGACGTCCTTTGATGACTCTTCGACCACCAACATAACTCTCCTTAGATTAAACCATAAGCCAAATGCTTCCTCCCCAACACTTTGGCGTAAGACAATCCTTTCGAAAAAACAGAGTTTCTATACAGGTAAGAATTTCCCTTCTTTGAGTTTGGTTACACGAGACTCCCTTATTTTCAACCCAGGCTTTCTCAATGAAAAGCATGAATCACTTATCTTGGTGATCCATCTATCAATTACAACAAATCTCTAACTTAATTCTTGACGATTTTGGTCTTAGGGAAACTTCTCTAGATCAGCCAATTATCCATTCTTCGTACTGAAGAAATGGGAATGGTCACAAGACTTTGTTTAATTTCTGATTCAAGAGATGGGCAGGCATCTTACTGACCCACCTTTCTCATGCGGTTGTGGAATTACTCGGATTTAGTCCTAGATTTGTTTTGTAAAGATTTTTCTTCTGATAAATTAACTGTAATTTCCAATCGTAATCCAAAATTATGAAACTTCATTCTTTCTTGGTCATAATAGAATTATAAATGATTCTATTTGAGAATAAGGGAATTTTAAAAAGGATACTTCTTTTTCTAACTGATAAAATATGCATACATCAATTTGTTGGATTATTCTCATAGAATTATTCTAAATTATTCTTTTCTCCAATTGAACCTCAGCATCAACATACCCTAAATTGTCTATGTAGATTTAAGGGTGGTGAAACCTTCTCTTTTAACACCGAAATTACTTTAGGCATTTTTCCTAATTAAAGTACGATGAAAATTCCTGTAAAAGAAAAATCCATGTATATGAATATACCTATTTTGAATTATGAACACAATTCCTCTTTTAATATTTAAAATGTTTGTACATAGAATATCATGAAAATTCCTCTTTTTGCATCTAAATTTTTATGCATGTACATATCTTTATATCATGTACATAACAAAAATTCATCTTTTCTCTATTTAAATAAATATGCATAAATACTATAAAAATATTTTTCATAAATGTAATGGAAATCATTCTTTTAGCATAAAAATATTTATGCCTAGAATACGATGGGAATTCCTCTTTTTGTATCAACAAAATTATGCATAAAATTAAATTCATTTCTTTTAATGAAAAAATTTTCCCATAGCTTCGCTGTAATTTCTAAGAATACTCAAAATTCTACTTTTAAATAAATATTGATAGTTATGAAATGTGGTGGGAATCCCTCTTTTTCAACTAAAAATTTATTATGCATACATAGCATAATTATAAATATAATTATAAGTATCATTATAATTAAACCTCTTGAATAATCTTAAAAATATCCATTTATCATTCCTATATGAAAATACTTACAAAAATGTTAGCATAACTCTCTTTCAACTTAAAATGAATTAATATGATTTATTGTAATCATAAACAACCTTAAAAGAATTAATCATCATTTTAACTAGATTAAAAATCATCAAAATACTTAATCTTCTTCTCTAGTTTGCCAAGTCTAGAGTTTTGATTAAGATAATGAGATTAGCACTAAGATCCATCCTTCTAACAAGGATCCATCCAAAAAGATGATTAATCTTTCAAAAAGAGAGATTTACTAATCAAAATTATTATATTTAAACATAAAAGATTAGCATTAATCCATCTAAACATTATGAATCACTAAAAGCTCGATTTTAATAAAAACCCATTGATTAAAATGCTTCCCAAGCATTAGAGAGGTTGGGAAGAAGATTACCATTAAGAAAGATAGAAAAACACCATTGATTAAGGCTTACCCTTGATTTTTGGCTTGATTCTTTGGAGAGAAGTGAATCCCACAAGAGAAAATGTAGAGGGTAATCCCTCCAAGAGGGGATGGAGATTAGTGAAGCTCCAAAGCTTCCCAAAGTAGAGGCAAAATAGAGGGATATTAAAATTACACTAATTTAAAGATAATACTGACATGTAAATACACAAATATGAAAATACAAAGGAATGAGGGTCTATTTAATGGTGAGGGAGGCCATTAGCCAAGTCCAACGGGGATCTAGAGGCTTTCAGCTTCAATTTAATCCATTTTGGACAAGTTTTGGACCAGTTTGGCTCACTTTCTGATCCAGTTTGTAGGAGGAGAGAGGATAGATGAAATATCTCAATTTAAGGCAATGATGTGAAATAGGCATTTCCTTCATGATCCCCCTCCCTCCTTACTGAGGTGTCAAAAATTCATTTTTTACTAATAAACCTCATTTTTTAACTAATAAACCCAGTACTTGGTCAACTCTTCATCTTATGTAAGCATTTACTCATTTTTGGGGGATTTTCTTTTATTCTTTGCATTTTTCTTATTGAAACACTTGGATTAATCCTATTGGCCCTTTAGAACCTTATTTGGACCTTAATCAAAAATTTCTGAAAACGTGGACCCTTAGGCTAAGGTCTCTAATACACATATTCAGTTAATTTCTAATGCACACTGGAAAATTCTTTTTGAACTTCTGTTTCAGGGGAATTCATCTTAAATATGAGGAGAAACTTTCTATCCAAAAATATCTCAACTTTGAATTATATCTCTTTAGAACATTTTCTCTCTCTAGGCCAAAAACAAGGAAAAACAATGTTTTCTTGCATTCTGAAATAGGGGACTGAGAAGAGAGCTTATACATCTTTTAGGTCTTAGGAGGAATCTTACATCCTCTTTCACTTGAAAAATGCGAGATGTCCTCATCTCGCGAAATGGGGGTAGTCCTTTATCAGTTCTTCTTCTTTCTCCCAAAAGTGGCGTCCTCTAAAGGATAAAACTTCGAGTTGACCAAAAATTCTCTGAGGACTCCATTCTTGAGAACCTTCTCCCAAACATCAAGGATTTCTTCAGGTTGGAGTACCATCTGGCCTTGAGTCGGAGAAATCAACTGCTCATCATCCAACACATGACTCCTATTGGGTACATACTTTTTAAGTAAATTGGCATGGAATACATTATGTACTTTGAGATGGGGAGGTAGAAGAAGTTCATAAGCTAGATCTCCTACTTTCTTAGTAACAACGTACGGTCCACAATATCTCGGAGACAGCTTTTTGTACTTCCCTAGAGATAAAGACATCTTTTTGTACTTCCCTAGAGATAAAGAACTTCTCTAGAGATAAAGACAGCTTTTTGTACTTCCCTAGAGATAAAGAACTTCTCTAGAGATAAAGACAGCTTTTTGTACTTTCCTATAGATAAAGAACTTCTCTTGGGTCGTACACAAATCAAGACCATATCTGATTCTTAAAACACTCGCTCCGTTCTTTTCTTGTATGCATTCTGCTTTTGTCTATCCTCGGCAGCCTTTTGCGGATTGCCTGCATTTGCTGCTCCATATCATCAAGCATCAGTCTCGACATCTCGACCTTGATCAATGGTTCGGACCAAGTTAATGGTGTGAGGCATTCTTGTCCGTACAGAGATTTGAATGGGCTCATCCCGATACTTCGATGATAAGAGGCATTATAAGCAAGCTCCACTAGATGTAAGTAGCTTAGCCACTTCTTGGGTTCTCTGCCACAGCATGACCGAAAAATATCTTCAATTACTTGGTTTACTCTTTCAGTCTAGCCATCTGTCTCTAGATGATAAGTTGTACTGAGATCCAAGGAAGTTTGTACTGCTCCAAAGAATGCAATCCAATACCTTGATGTGAACTTAGAATCTCTATCGCTCACTATTCTTCTGGGTAACCTATGCAGCCTGAAAATCTCCTTGAGGAAGACTCTCGCAACATCCACTGCAGAGTAGGTTTCTTTTACTGGAATCAAATGGAAAACCTTGGTTAATCTATCAGCTACCACAAAAATGGAGTTGTAACCTAATTGCATTGATGGTAATCTAGTAACAAAATCAATACTGATACATTCCCACTTCATTTGTGGAATGTCTAAGGGATGCAACTTACCTAGAATTTTAACCCTTTCTGCCTTGACTCTTTGACATGTTAAGCACTGACGTAAATGATTGAGTACATCCGTTTTGAGTCCTTGCTAGAAGAAGCTTTTCTTTGTAGACATGTAGGTATTTATGAACCTTGGATGTCCAGCTATCAGGCTATCATGGGCTTCCCTCATAATTTTTCCCTTTGTTTTCGCATCATTAGGAATGCATAGCTGATTACTGTAATACATCCATCCTTCATCCAATTTGTACCCAAGAACTCGACTCATTTCCTGAGGAGTCTTGCTTTCCTGCTCAGTAGGGTAGCAATAGGGGATCTCTTACTTTCTTAGTAACGGTGTACGGTCCACAGTATCTCACAGACAACTTTTTGTACTTCCCTAGAGATAGAGAACTTCTCTTGGGTCATACACAAATGAAGACCATATCTAATTCTTAAAACACTCGCTCCGTTCTTTTCTTTTCTGCATTCTGCTTTTGTCTATCCTTCGGCAACTTTAATATCTTTGCAGATTGCGTGCATTTGCTGCTCCATATCATCAAGCATCTGTCTGGACATCTCGACCTTGATAAATGGGTCAGATGAGAATAATGGTGTGAGGCAATTTTGTCCGTACAACAGAGCTTTGAATGGGAAAATCTCGATACTTCAGTGATAAGAGACATTATAAGCAAACTCCACTAGATGTAAGTAGCTTAGCCACGTCTTGGGTTCTCTGCCATAGCATGGCCGAAGAATATCTTCAATTACTTGGTTTACTCTTTCAGTCTGACCATATGTCTCTAGATGATAAGCTATACTGAGATCCAAGGATGTTCCTACAGCTTCGAAGAATGCAATATAGAACCTTGATGTGAACTTAGAATCTCTATGGATGTGGAAATCGATGTGTGGATGTATGAATGTAGATGTGGATGTGGATGTATGAATGTAGATGTGGATGTATGAATGTGAATGTGGATGTGGATGTATGAATGTACTATTCTGCTAGGTAAGTAAGCTATGCAACCTAAAAATCGCCTTGAGGAAGACTCTAGCAACATCCACTGCAGAGTAGGTTTCTTTTACTGGAATCAGATGGGCAACCTTGGTTAATCTGTCAACTACCACAAAAATTTAGTTGTAACCTCATTGCATTAATGGTAATCCAGTAACAAAATCCATACTGATACATTTCCACTTCATTTGTGGAATATCTAAGGGATGCGGCTTACCTGGAATTTTAACCCTTTCTGCCTTGACTCTTTGACATGTTAAGCTTTGACGTACATGATTGAGTACATCCGTTTTGAGTCCTGGCTAGAAGAAGCTTTTCTTTACAGACATGTAGGTCTTTATGAACCCTGGATGTCCAGCTATCAGGCTATCATGGGCTTCCCTCATAATTTTTCCCTTTGTTTCCTCATCATTACGATTGCATAACTGATTATTGTAAAACATCCATCCTTCGTCCAATTTGTACCCAAGAACTAGACTCATTTCCTGAGGAGTCTTGCTTTCCTGCCTAGTAGGGTAGCAATAGGGGCAAAGAATTTGTCCTGCATGATCTTCTCTCTTGCTTCACAGATCAATGGATTTGACACTAATGATATTGTTGCAAGCAAGGAGGATTGAAATGAAACCATAGTATTTCCATCATAATCCTCAAAATTCCAGTCCATTGTTTTACAATCAAAATGTCATTTCAAGTTCCAGTTCACTTAGATAATTTCTTTCCAGTCCCATCAATATCTTCCTCGATATACACATGGGTGTCCTAGCAACCGCCGTGAGTCCATGCATCGCTTGGTCACAGCCCTCTAGGATCCTCCTTAGGTATCCTAGCACTTCACTATGGGACCGCTTCGTCGGCCCTCGCCCAGGAAGCGCACCATTTTAACCATACTGAGGAGGCTGGTCAAGACCCCGTGGAAAGCTTTTTTGGGAGACATCCTTCGATGACTCCCTGCCAACTGTTGCAACATAACTCTCCTTAGATTAAACCATAAGCAAAATGCTTCCTCCAACATTCTGGCATAAGACAGTCCTTTAGAAAAATAGAGTTTCTATGCAAGTAAGAATTTCCCATTGAGTTTGGTTACATGAGACTCCCTTATTTTCAACCCACGCTTTCTCAATGAAAAGCACGAATCACTTATCTCGATGATCCATCCATCAATTACAACGAATTTCTAACTTAATTCTCGACGACTTCGGTCTTAGGAAAACTTCTCTAGATCAGCCAATTATCCATTCTTCGTATACTGAAGAAATGGGAATGGTCACAAGACTTTGTTTAATTTGTGATTCTAGAGATGGGCAAGCATCTTACTGACCCACCTTTCTCACGCAGTCGTGGTCTAACCCTGAATTACTCGGATTTAGTCCTAGATTTGTTTCGTAAAGATTTTTCTTCTATTTATCTGATAAATTAACTGCGATTTCCAATCGTAATCCAAAAGTATGAAAATTCATTCATTCTTGGTCATAATAGAATTATAAATGATTCTATTCGAGAATAAGGAAATTTTAACGAGGATACTTCTTTTTCTAACTGATAAAATATGCATACATCATTTTATTGGATTATTCTCATAGAATTATTCTAAATTAATCTTTTCTCCAATTGAACCTCGGCATCAACATACCCTAAACTTATGGTGAAACGTTCTCTTTAAACACCACAATTACTTTAGGCATTTTCCTAATTAAAGTACCAAGAAAATTCCTCTAAAAGAAATATAAATGTATATGAATAAACCTATTTTGAATTATGAACACAATTCCTCTTTTAATATTTAAAATGTTTGTAAATAAAATATCGTGAAAATTCCTCTTTTTGCATCTAAAATTTTATGCATGTACATATATAAAGATAAATATAACAAAAATTCATCTTTTCTCTATTTAAACAATTATGCATAAATACTATAAAAGTATTTTTCATAAATGTAATAAAATTCATTCTTTTAGCATAAAAATGTTTATGCCTAGAATACGATGACAATTCCTTTTTTTGTATCAACAAAATTACGCATAAAATTACATTCATTTTTTTAATGGAAAAATTCTGCCATAGCTTCTAAGAATACTCAAAATTCTACTTTTAAATAAATACCCATAGTTATCAAATGTGGTGGGAATTCCTCTTTTAAACTAAAAAATTATTATGCATATATAGCATAATTATAAAAAATAATTATAAGCATCATTATAATTAAACCTCTTGATTTATCTTAAAAATATCCATTTATCATTCCTATATGAAAATACTTACAAAAATCTTAGCATAACTCTCTTTCAACTTGAAATGAATTAATATGATTTTTCATAATCATAAACAAGCTTAAAAGAATTAATCATCATTTTAACTAGATTTAAAATAATAAAAATACTTAATCTTCTTCTCTAGCTTGTCAAGCCTAGAGTTTTGATTAAGATCATGAGATTAGCATTAAGATCCATCCTTCTAACAAGGATCCATCCAAAAAGATGATTAATCTTTCAAAAAGAGAGATTTACTAATCAAAAATATTATATTTAAACATAAAAGATTAGCATTAATCCATCTAAACATTATGAATCACTAAAAGCTCCGTTTTAGTAAAAACCCATTGATTAAACTGCTTCCCAAGCATTAGAGAGGTTGGGAAGAAGATTGCCATTGAGAAAGATAGAAAAACACCATTGAATTAAGGCTTACGCTTGATTTTTGGCTTGATTCTTTGGAGAGAAGTGAAGCCCACAAGAGAGAACTTGGCCACCAAGATGTAGAGGGTAATCCCTCCAAGAGGGGATGGAGATTAGTGAAGCTCCAAAGCTTCCCAAAGTAGAGGCAAAGTAGAGGGATAATAAAATTACACTAATTTGAAGATAATACTGGCATATAAATACACAAATATGAAAATACAATGGAATTAGGGTATATTTATAGGTGAGGGAGGCCACTAACCAAGTCCAACTGGGATCTAGAGGCTTTCAACTTCAATTTAATCCATTTTGGACATGTTTTGGAGCAGTTTAGTTCACTTTTTAATCCAGTTTGCAGAGCAAGAGGAGAGAGGATAGATGAAATATCTCAATTTTTTTGAATTAAAAATGCAAGGCAATGATGTGAAATAGGCATCTCCTTCATGATCCTCCTCCCTCATCATATTGGCCCTTTAGAACCTTATTTGGACCTTAATCAAAAATTTCTGAAAACATGGACCCTTGGCCTAAGGTCTCTAATACACATATTCAGTTAATTTCTAATGCACATTGGAAAATTCCTTTTGAACTTCTGTTTCATGGGAATTCATCTTAAATATAAGAAGAAACTTTCTATCCAAAAATATCTCGAAATTGAATTATCTCTCTCTAGAACATTTTCTCTCTCTAGGCTAAAAACAAGGAAAAACAATGTTTTCTTGCATTTTGAAATGTGATTACAGGGGACTGAGAGGAGAGCTTATACATCTTTTAGGGCCTCAGAGGAATCTTGCACCCTCTCCCACTTAAAAAACACAAGATGTCCTCATCTCGCAAAGTGGGGGTAGTCCTTTATCAGTTCTTCATCTTTCTCCCAAGTGGCATCCTCTAAAGGATAGAACTTCCACTTGACAAAAAATTATTTGAGAACTCTGTTCCTAAGATCCTTCTCCCAAACATCAAGGATTTCTTTAGGTTGGAGTACCATCTGGCCCTTGAGTCTCGGAGAAATCAAGTGTTCTAGCACATGACTCGGGCTACGTACATACTTTTTAAGTAAACTGACATGGAATACATTATGTACTTTGAGATGGGGAGGTAAATAAAGTTCACATTAGGGAAAATTTGGACTCAAAAAGGGGCCTTGTAAGAGATCCCTTGGGTTGGTGATGTGGACAAAGTAAGCCAATAAATCCACATATAATATTGGAGGGCACGTGCGTCGTTTTTGAGTTCTTTATTCCATTAACTGACATGTAGGGTGTTTTTTAATTCAAAACAATGCATCTTGAGTATAGTTTTTTATTCCCACTATGGTGCCTTATTTTATTGAAAAAAGACACCGCTCTCTTTCTTCATTACACTTTTGAATGTAACGAAGCCAACTCTGCTAACCAAACTTGAACCGAACTTCGTCCCTGCAACCCATCATCTTGCATTGTCTCCCTCATTGTCTTCCCGATTGCACAACCACTACCACTCCAAATCCGAGTTTTTTTGAGCGGGAGGTTTTTGATTTTCTCTTCTTCTCAAGGCGGCAAGTTTTGAAAAAGGATGGAAAAGTATTTGTTCTTCATGCGCCATACCTGCTTGTGCATGAATAACAATCCCATTTCTTACCTTTTTCAAGTGAGGGTTGTGCTTACAAGTACTCTGTACATTTTGGTTCATCCAGGATACCAACAAGTTTGTTTGATGGACAAGGAGGTATTATTTAGTGATGTTGTCTTTTGGTTTTAATGAAGCAATCTTCTTCACGGGAGATAAGTGTAATATCTTTGGTTTTTTTTGGTTAAAGTGTGAGTTCATGATGCTTTTTGGTGTTGTTAAAGCACAGAACAATGCAATGAAACCTGTGCAGCAAAAGAGGAAAAAGGTGGACATCCACTTCCAAGTAGAACCCGATTATGCTCCCTGCTGTAAGAGAAATTGGTCTAGGCCAGCATGCAAAGCCCGCATTACTGAGCTTCGAAATGAAGGAAAGAAAAATATGGACCTTTGGTTGGATGGTAGTATTTACCCACCAGATCCAACCTCCTCTCAATCTCCATCATTCTTTGGGTTGACAAGTTTCTTCAAGTTTGTGTGTGAGGGTGAAAATGGATTGCTTGGGTATTGCAAAAGACTGTTTGGCCAATGTCAAAGTATCTTTGAAAGACATTTGAGTGATAGAGATGCCAGGATAAAAATGCTTGAAGGTGCGAATTTTTACTTGGCATCGATCACAACAGCTTTGCAAGCTTCAAACGAGGACAAGGCAAAAGTTTGTGCTGGGTTACAAAAAGAGTTTGATCATTTGCAGCAGACTATTTGTAAGATGCAGGACACTATTAAGGAGAAGAATGAAATTTTGGCAGTTCGAGAAATCAACAATTTCACATTGGAGAGTGAGAATGCACACCTTCGAAAACAACTTGAAAAGTTCAACAGAAAATTGCAATATTTGAAAGACACGCCATTGGGTGCTCGATTACGCAAGAGACAGATCAAACCATTGGAAGAACTCAATGTTGGAGGTGGCCAATGGAAGCGTCGTGTAAAAGCTTGCAGGTATTGGGATCTATAATTTCTTTGAGCTTAAATTTCTTTGAGCACTCACTTTCATTTTCATCTTTAGTTCCTTTCTTGGAGATGGGGGATTGGGTGTGGGGGTGGTATAGTTAGATGAATGGTGGACTGAAATAGCTATCCTTGTTGCTTCAGGATGGTCACAGATGTTGTGGGTCCAAAAGAGCAAGGTTCTGATATATTTGGCAAAGTTCTGACAAAAGACATCGTGGAGTCAGCAATACAGCATCCTAAGTTTGCAAGACTTCGATCAGACATAGCAAAGCAATCCTTGCAAGAGGTGAGTGAAGCATTCACGCCTGCAGATGCACAAGGTATATGTGACATGGCTGGTATAAGCACAAAGTCTTACAGGATGTTGTTTAATAAAGTTAAAGAGGGTTTCAATTGCAAGCTTGGAAAAAAAACAGTAATTCCCATTCCAAAACCATTTCACGTAAACAAAGCTCGAAATATTCTCAACTTGGGAATGGTCGAACTTGTTGGAGAGCCTTGTCACGTGTCTAGCACATTGACAGTGACTAAAAAGAGCGGGGAACAGAAAATTATAGAGCTTACAGAGTTCAACAATTTCATCATGGATGTTCGGAAATTACAAATGGCTATGGTGAAATTTTATGACATCAGTGTAGATGAGTGCAATGGAAGGCTGAAATTTGTTTTGAAACTTGATGAGAGTGAGGTGATCAAAGGATAGAAGCTGGAAAGGGTTAGCATTACTTTAATGAATAGAGCTTTGGATGCAAGTATCAGTAATGCTGATGAGAAGCACTTTAGTGTACAATCCGAAAATGAGATTTGGTGGCTGGCTGCATTTGAGGTGACGTGCTATCCATTCTTAAATAAAGAATATTATGTTGCTATCCTCTTGTTATGATGTTGTAGACAATCTAACAGTTGTTGTTAACAGGTTCCAACAGAGACCCATGAAATTCTGAAGTGGTACTTCAACCAGACTGAGCTTCCTTCCACTATCCAGCAGCAGTCGAATGGCGAAAAGCTTTATGTAGAAGGATATGGTGAATATGAGGTTGAATGGCACCTGGCTGCAGATCTTAAAACCTTGAAATGCATGTTTGGTATTTCCCAAGGAGCAATGGCCAAGTATCCTTGCCTGTATTGTATGACCGAACGAGGTGTCTCCAAAGGAGGAAAAGAGAGAGAATGGAAATGCCTAAATGCAATCAGTAATAGGCGTGAACCCCCAAATCGTGATGCTCCAGGAGTGGATCCTACTTGGGATCCAATTCTTCCTATCCCTTTGATCAGAGTTCATATTTGTGTTTTGCATGCGCTGGTTAGAATAATTGAGAAACTAGTCTACATGTACATCGAATTTTCATGGAATATGAAACCAGCAGTAGAGAGTGAAAGAACTATTAAAAAAATAGAGCAAGTGCTTTCAGATGCAGGTTTACATTGTGGTCAAGTGAAGATTGAGAAGGACTTGAGAAGATCAGGGAAGACCGGAAATGTTCCTAGCAAACCATGTTTTGGAGGTGCAAAAGCCAGAAAGTTCTTATCTAATCATACCCAGAGAGGTCATCTGGGTACAGATTTTGAGGTGTGGAGGAAGCTTCATGCAGCTGTACCTGACCGAGGCTCTTCAGGACAAGCAAGGGTGGCAAAGGCCAAAGCGTGGTTGGCACTTGATCGCCTTGCACCTTTGTTGCAAAAAGCAAGGTTTGAAGATGGGGATGTTGAGAAATTTGAGGTAGTTGTGACAGAGTTCTACACTAGCTATGAAAAGGCATGGGGTGCGACAAACTTGACACAATACATGGTTATTACTTGAAAACCTACAGCTTTGAGTATTTTTTGTTGTTCAAAAAATATTGTACGATACTAAATGTCTTGTTGTTGTTGAGCATTTGTAGCACATTTTGCATGCACATGGAACCTTTTTTGCGGAAGAGTTTGGAAGCCTTGGGATTTGGTCTACCCAAGGCATGGAAAGATCTCATTGGCAAGCACGTTGTGCCTATCAAAGGGCCACTCAACATGGAGGAGGAATAAAGAAAAGTAATCCCATGAAGCAACTATGTCAGTGGTGGTATAGGCGGATTCAAGTGAGGGCTCGTGTGAAGATCAAACATGCTGAATCAGCTGTGTCATGTGCAATAAGAAAGGTTCAGGCTGAACGGAGACGTTCAATATATGTCTCCTCACAGGGAAAGCAGAATCATGCTGAATGGCTAAGACAACGACAAAGACAGGGCAGAGTGTGGAAGAAAATTGATCATTGAAATATATAATGTAAAACAATGATGTAACTGTGAAAGATTTTAAAAGAACAAGAATATAAATGTTTCCAATATATATACATTTCATAGTTTGTAATGGTAAACAACAAGAGTATTGAGAAATATGACGAAACTTCGTAGCAACTGGAACAATCTAAATTTGTTAATCTGGAACAGAGACTTCCCCCAGCCGAGCCTTTTTTGTTGACGTTTCTGCATCATCTTCTTCATCCTCTATCAATGGCACAACAGGGACCTTTGGCCTTGCTGTTCTAAGAAGATGCTTCTTCCCGCAATCACTCAACAGATTTGGATCTGTGATTCCACATGCCAACCCGTAAGTAGCATATGTTAAATAATATTTACATCTTAACGAATATACTCCAGGTCCCTCTCCAAAAATTCGAACAGCTGCTTGCCGCTCCAGAAGTATTGCCTTGTTTGCATTCAGCCTTAAGTGATAGCCACCTAAATACCTGGATAAAGTCTTTATCGCCATCAGAGGAAAACTGGCATTGTCCTTGGAGTAGCTAGCGTGAAATATCACAATTTGAGGGAATTTTAGGCGGTGTATATATGTTCCTAGTGTCGAATCGTGGCCCAATCCCGCCATACGCTTGCCTGAAGCACGTTTGAGGAATGTGTCTTCATATATTTCCAACTGAAAAAATAAAGGAGCATTAGCCAGAAACAACATCACCAAACATTTCAGGACAAAGTTGATAAAGCCAAATCCACAACAAAAAAAACTAACCTCTTGGTTCTCATCTACTTCAAGCAAGGCGTCTTGCCATAAATTAGTGCTCGAACTTGGAACGGTTTCCGCTGACTTATTTGGCACATCCCTACACCCTCCCATGTTGGTGATATTCAGTCTGTCCCTTGCTTCTTGTAGCTCTTCCTCTGTGGCATCTTTTCCTTCATATCTAAGGGCATCAGCATAGATCATATTTAGTGTTGCTGCAGCAGAAAGGAACTCGGTGTCTTTCACATGGCTATCCACTAGTAAGTACTTGTCTATCCCATCATCATCTACAAAATTGTCGTCGACCTCCAGATTCTGGGCTATGAAAGCTATGCAATGATCCTCCCTTAAGTTAAATACATGTTGTATGTCTATCAGCAATATATACTCTGAATCTCCTACTTGGTAGGAGGGGAGTAATGGCATTGGAATGGGGGAGGAGTCATCTGATTCAATCACAAGCTGACCTACATCACTGTTTTGTTCTCTAACTGCCTCAATATCAACCACCGAACTGAGCTTCCTCTCTTCTTCAACATTGAACTCCTCAATGACATGAGGAGTGTCCTCCTCTTCAACAACATCCTCAATGGTGGGACTAGCCTGACGAGAAATCGTGTCTTCACTTTCACTTTTTGCATGCGGCTCTGTACATTCTTCATCTGTTAATTGCACGTTCATGTGCAAGAAGCATAAGAAGGCGTAAGAATATTCCATCAAGCGGCATTTTCTTTTGTGAAAAGGGCATAGCAAGGCTCTCTTCTTATCACATGGCACCTTGTGCCAATCCCTATTTAACCTCTGCTTCTTCTCCGGCGACACCTTGAGATTAAAATGAATGTGACTTTTCCCATCAATCATCATTGGTTCTTCATTTGTGAGCTCGTCAAACTCTTGCTTTGCCTCTTTGAAGTATCCATGATGGCTAGACAATGTATCCTCCAGAGAAAAATTGCAATTGAACATCAACGAAATTGCAGGGTGCAAATCATGATGTCGACATTTGTAGAGGAAGTCATATAATAGAGTTGCAGGTGTTTCTTTAATCTCTTCGTCCACATCAAATTCGACTTGAACTTGCGCCATGGCTGAATTCAAGTCTGTAGAAAAGACATGGAAAATATTAGATCAGGCAATGAATCAAGAGACAGTCGATCTTAAACATTAAATCTCTGTGTGGTGTAAATGGATTCAACATAACGCGAGAGGAGATGCCAGAGGAATCCAGGTATTCCTCCTCGCGTTGTAGTGAATCTATTTTCCCTAACGCAAATAAAATTGCAGCTAAGTCAAGGAATTCTTCTCGCGTTATGGTGAATCGATTCACCATAATGCGAGGAGGAATATTGTGCTTCCTATGGGACCTTCGCTCGCGTTATGGTGAATTGATTCACCGCAACATGACGACTTTATCATCCTTTGGCAACGCCTCTAACGTTATGGTGAATTAAAAATAAAGATAGTTCTCCAGTACCCATACTGAGAGAGGAGGTGTCAAACGAATTAAAATACTCTTCTTTGCAGTCAATTCACCATAAGGCGAGGAGTCATAGGTTTTCAATTCACCTTAACGCGATGAAAAGACAAAGCAAGAAGTTCTCCACGACTGAAACCAAAACAACGAAATAACAAAAGAAGAAAAAAGCACAAAGGAGATAAAAATACCAGGAAAACGAATTGTATACAATCGTCGCAGGAGATGGAGATGAAGGAGGTTGGAGGTTTGTCTTTGACGTTGGATACAGGAGGATGATTGATGAAGGAGGGTTGGAGGAGATAGTCAGTCGTTGATGGAGATGAAGGCCGTTGGTGGGGAGATAAATGAGAATACGAACTCCAAGAGAGGCAATAAATGAAATGCGTATCCTAGAAAATCCGTTTTTAATGCTACGCGACACGTCAGCGCCGCGTTTTCACCCGCCATTCCATGAATGCCACGTGGCATTCCGCCGTGTACCTAGCACGTGTACAAGCTATAAAGTTTAATCAAAGCCCTCTTTAATGCAATACGACACGTCAGCGCCGCCTAGTCGCCCTGGCAGCCCGCCAGCACGTGTGTTCGCTCTAAAGACTAATCAAAGCCGTTAATCACGCCACCTTTTCGTCCTCTTATCGATTTTGCCTTGTCCGTCCTCCTGCTTGCCTCCAGGTGACTTCCGACTACCGCCACACTACTGAACCGACTTTCCACCTCCTGCACGACAGTCTCCATCCATTCACACGCAAGAAATGTAAGTTTTTGTATACTACTTGATTGTTTTGTAAGTTTCTTGTATATTGCTTGTTTGTTTTGTTTTTTCTTCGACTGTTTGCCCTGTGCCATTGTTTCTTCTTCGACTGTTTGCCTTCTGCCGTGGTGATTCGATTCACCTTAAAGCACACGACGGGCCATTAGAATCTCAATAAGCTCCATGTCTTATGGTGGATCGAATCACCATGGCAGAAGAAAAACGTAAGAGATTCGCGAAAATCGATTCACTATAACGCGAGGAGGATTGTTTTGCTTTGACTGGCCCCTAGACTCGCGTTATGGTGAATCGATACACCATAACGCATGACCAAGGGGCAAAGGATTCACGATAATCCACCTCTTATTGGTGTCAATTAAATCACCTCCTACACGACAGTCTCCATCCATTCCCACTCATAGAATGTGATGAAAGTGTATTACTTGATTGTTTTGTGTTTCTTGTATAATACTTGATTGTTTTGTTTTTCCTTCGACTGTTTGCCCCCTGCCATTGTTTTCTCTTCGACTGTTTGCCCTCCGTCATGGTTATTCGATTCACCGTAAAGCAGACGACGAGTCATTAGAATCTCAATACTGCTCTATGTGTTATGGTGAATCGACCCACCAAACTGCAAGACGGAATGGTAAGAGATTCGGGAGAACCCTCCTCCCGTTGTAGGAGATCGATTCACTATAACGCGAGGAGGATTGTTTTGATTTGACTGGCTCTTAGTCTCGCGTTATAGTGAATCAAATCACTATAACGCAAGTCACTATAATGCAAGATCGAAGCTCAAAGAATGCACGATTATCCGCCTCTTATTGTTGTCAATGAATTCACCATAATGCGAGAAGGATTGTTGTGTTTCTGTGGACCCTATCTCTCGTTATGGTGAATGGATTCACCATAACGCGAGGAAGGGCATATTGCTTTCTTGGCCCCCCTCTCTCGCTTTATGGTGAATTGTTAATCGTGTACTACTGAATAGCAAAGTTTTCTGCTTTTTCTTGCGTTTTCAGATGGCTCGTGTAAGGCATACAGCTAGACCCATTGACAATGCAGCTCCCTCATCTACTGGGAAGAAGATGGGCGTTCTGAAAGCCTCAAGATCAAGAAAATCAAGCAGTCCTTCCCGATTGTCCAAAACGCAGCCTAGACTAAGGCGTTTCGCAGAGCATTCGGCAGCCCTGCGAGAAATCAAAAAGTTTATGAAGCACCCGACAGCTGCTATTCCCAGATTGCCTTTCCAGAGGCTTGCCAGGAGAATTTGTGAGCAGAATGGAATTTTGTTTAGGTGGAAGGCATCGGCCTTGTTTTGCTTGCAAGAGGCCACAGAAGATTGGATGATCAAATTTTTTTTGGATAGTTACGTTCTTGCTGCCCACGCACACAGGGTGACAGTAATGAACAAAGATTTTTTCAACCTAATAGCCCTTCGTTTCAGATACGATAAGTTACTTAGACCAGTTACGTTTACTGATGAACGAATGTTACAAATTTTGGATGTCCGTCCTGTACAAAAAGTGAGAATTGAAGAGGTGACCGAGGGAGGTCCAGATCATGAGCATCAGACTCGGGCAAATTTAATGACAAGCGCTCAAAGGGAACATCAAGCTGTAATGCTTGCATTGCAAACAAAAAGAGAAAATGTTCGCGCACTCCACGCCATGAATCGGGAGGCGCTGCAATTTTTGTTGCCGGAGTTCTATGTACCCTTTAATATTAGAGGGCATAGATGTTTTTTCCCGATTCATGCTGAAGAAATCAACATTTTGTTTGATCCCAAAACTGAAGTCAACGACAAAGTGCTCAGATGTGTTTTAAGGTATACTCTTTTCTCTGTCCTCCCACAATTTTTCATTCTTGGCTCTTAAAGTTGATGCCTCACTCTTGATATGTTTCCTTGTGAAGTTTTGTTATTTCGCTATTGCCCGAGGATGTACAGCAACGAGTGTTCCAGATTGATTCACTGGTCTCAACACTGTTGCTAGTAGAGTCAGTTCCGTACCTCGATGTGCTGAACTGGTTTCGGGAGGTCCAGCTGGACGATGCCTGAGTATTTTTTTTGGCATATCATGAAAAGTGAGTTTGTCTCTCTCTCTCTCTCTCTCTCTCTCTCTCTCTCTCTCTCTCTCTCTCTCTCTCTCTCTCGCATGATGTTTATAGGAATCACCGTACACGAGTTATATAGTGCTTCCTTTGGATTGAAACTAATAGAATTCTATTGTGCAGTTCCCATTGGAGTCTTCTACTAGTCGACGTGCAAGAAAATGTCATTTACCTTGCAAATTCGACATCTGGTGTCCATGGAAATGTTTTGCTGTAAGTAAAAATCATTAAGATACATATTATTGTTTGAGTTAGAAGTCCGGATTGATCAGGATAATGATTGGTCTCTGTTTACAGTGGAGTCAGGAAACTAATGGCAGCTTACGAGAGCCTCAGCATGGACATCGACACCCTGGATCGATCGACCATCCGAAGGGTTAGTGTCCCTAAACAAGAAGATGGCTACAGCTGTGGGTGGAGGGTTGCACTTAATGCAATGTTGCTGCTACGAAGCATTTTTCAGCTCCCTTCAGAGGATGTAAGCATTTTCAGCTCCCATACGCATTTGTGCTCTTGTTTATCTTCTTATATATTGTCATGTTGATCTTATTTATGCCTTGATGAATTGTGATGGCAGTTTCCATCAATGTCTCGCTACGTGGACCTAGACGTCCAAACGTTTAAGGAGGAAACGATTGCGAAATTGATCGAGGTCGCTGAAGTTATGCCTCCAGATGGGCCAGTGGACTTCATCCCGCCCAATCCACGAGGGGGGATAGGCCCCCCTGAGCCTCTTACATGGGCTCCATACTTGGGAGAAGAGCCCTGGCTCCATCCTGAAGCCGATACCTATGGGTTCCAGTAATAAATAGTTTTTTCCTTCTTCCAACAAATATACATTTGTAAATATGCAGCTATACATGTATTGGAGAGAGAACATCAAATGTAAATACACTTATCATTTGAAAATCAGAGGATCAAATTTGCTACTGTGTTCCTTCACTGCTTGCTTTCTTACTTTAAGCCTTTTTTGTGTACATAAAAATTCAATTGGGGAATTCTTGCCTTCATTACATTGTTTTAAACAATAAAGCATTACAAAAGCAATGTTCTGAATAGATAAGTTTATTGCATATGGAAAATACATTGTCACCGTAAACATGGTCACATCATATATCTTCTAGTGCCTCCAATTCATGTGGGGCTGCAACATCTTTACAAATGATCTGATGCTCTCTTCTTTTACTTAGCTTCCGACCATCGAGCTTGAAGCAAAATTGATCTGGAGGATTCTGAATAGCTACTTCTAATTCCTTCCTAACATATTCGAGAGTCCAATTCTCTTCCACTTCCAATGTCAAAGATGGGTGACCCTGTCGAATCATAACTATATCTATCAAGCAAGAGTGGCTGCCATCTCTTGTATCTTGGTCCATGCTTTCCCAGTTGTTGTTGATCCATCGCCACCTTCTGTAAGTAAATGACATGCACAGATGTTGCCTGGCAATATAGTATCTGATTCCAAAATATCATTAGGATAATTTTCCGAGTATAATCAAATAAGCGTTGTAACTGTTTCACAAAAATACATTTTAATGTTTTAACACTCACCGAAATGCAATGTCGGAGGTGTTCAATCGACATTCGATCAAATCATCTCCCTTTGATGATTTCACTCTCCAACCTTTGTCAAACAAATGATCAAGCCAGGCTTCATCTACATCTTTGCACACAAAAGTTGTTCTAGTTTTTCTCAATTGTTTACAATCAGAAAATAAATGAACAAAGCATGCAATTGGAACAAACAAACTTAAGTGCACATTTCTTGCACCAATGCTAGGCTTCATAGCACATTTAATATCATTAAACATTTTGGTCCTGTATGACTCTATCACTTCTGTGTCAAGCAATGGCCACTCAGGACTATCAAGTGCGGGCAACGGAATACGTTCCAACTTTCCATGTCGACTCGATTGAGTGGGCAAGGTATAAAATGAGTCATAGAAATATGTTCTACTTCTTGCGAGATCACTTGGTGCACGACCTTCATATTGAAGTTCCCCCACCTCACCATGTACGACATTCAAGAACCCCGTCAAGCATTGTGCAGGCTCCCACTCCTGAAGATTGGATGGGTACAAATCTGTGCAAGGCAGAAAAATGTATATCAATCACCTTATTTGCAACATTGAAATACAAAACACAAGCACTTACAATGTGGTCTGTGTCTTGGAAGTCCTTCCAATGGTCCCACGTTGATCTCTTTTTGCATGAATACATGCTGGATCAACACTTCTTTGACAGTTTTCCCTCCTGGTGCCATCTTAAAGTCAAGGATCCTTCCTTTCCAATGTTTGGCCAAGTCTTCAGATGCCTTTCCCTTCACTCGATAGTGGCCTTGTTTTCCTGGCTGCATAGTGACCCAAGAGTACTTCCTGTATACTTGGGGAATCCATTCTTCGTTCTCGTCTTTTATGTTATACAACACAACAGATGAGATACTGCTCCTTGCTCGTTTCAGTCCACTTTCGGGTGCCATGATAGATTAACAGACGTATGAGAAAGAAGAAGTAGCAGAAAGTGGATGACTGGGCTAACCGCTTTTGTGGATCAAGGAGGGAGGATGAAATGAGGGACGGTGTGTTCTTTTGGGCGCCAAAGATGTTTCAAGATTCAAAAGTGGAACCAAGTTGAGGGAATAACCGGGAGAATGTGTATCTATCTATTCCAAGCATTCAAGCTTCATTAGTTCTAGGGGTGGTGGAAAGAATTTTTTAGTGCTCCACGTCTAACACAGGAATGTGGAAAACATTCTTTTATTGTGTTAGTTTCTGACAAAAAAACGGTTTTAAATATTTTAAGACAAGGTGATAGTTTTTTTTAATATTTCATGAAGATAAGAGTTTCTCCACGTTTTGGGTGGGTTTGTACAGAGGTCCCACCACCGGTGAATCTCGTTCGTAGATTACATGTCACTCAATCTATGTGTCTATTATTATATTATTGTTGAAACAGCCCTCTTTTGAGTCCAGAATTTTCCTAATGTAAGCTAGATCTCCTACTTTCTTAGTAACGACATACGGTCCACAGTATCTCGGAGACAGCTTTTTAAACTTCCCTAGAGATAAAGAACTTCTCTTGGGTCGTACACAAATGAAGACCATATCGGATTCTTCAAACACTCGCTCCGTTCTTTTCTTGTCTGCATTCTGCTTTTGTCTATCCTAGGAAGGCTTAATATCTTTGCTGATTTCCTGCATTTGCTACTCCATATCATCAAGCATCTGTCTAGACATCTCGACCTTAGTCAATGGGTCAAACCAAGTTAATGGTGTGAGGCAATCTTGTCCGTACAGAGCTTTGAATGGGCTCATCCCGATACTTCGGTGTGATAAAAGGCATCGTAAGCAAACTCCACTAGATGTAAGTAGCTTAGCCACTTCTTGGGTTCTCTGCCATAGTATGACCGAAGAATATCTTCAATTACTTGGTTTACTCTTTCAGTTTGACCATCTGTCTCTAGATGATAAGTTGTATTGATATCCAAGGAAGTTCCTGCTGCTTTGGAGAATGCAGTCTAGAACCTTGATGTGACTCCTTAGAATCTCAGTCGCTCACTATTCTTCTGGGTAAGCCATGCAACCTGAAAATTGCCTTGAGGAAGACTCTGGCAACATCCACTACAGAGTAGGTTTCTTTTATTGGAATCACATGGGTAACCTTCGTTAATCTGTCAACTACCACAAAAATGGAGTTGTAACATGATTGCCATTGATGGTAATCAAGTATCAAAATCCATACTGATACATTCCCACTTGATTTGTGGAATGTCTAAGGAATGCAGCTTACCTAGAATTTTAACCCTTTCGTCCATGACTCTTTGACATGTTAAGCACTGACGTACATAATTGAGTACATCCGTTTTGAGTCTTGGCTCTTGAAGAAGCTTTTCTTTACAGACATGTAGGTCTTTATGAACCCTGGATGCCTAGCTATCAGGCTATCATGGGCTTCCCTCATACTTTTTCCCTTTGTTTCCTCATCATTACGAATGCATAGCCGATTATTGTAAAACATCCATCCTTCGTCCAATTCGTACCCAAGAATTCGACTCATTTCCTGAGGAGTCTTGCTTTCCTGCTCAGTAGGGTAGCAATAGGGGCAAAGAATTTGTCTTGCATGATCTTCTCTCTTGCTTCACAGATCAATGGATTTGACACTAATGCTATTGTTGCAACAAGCAAGGAGGATTGAAATGAAACCATAGTATTTCCATCAAAATCCTCAAAATTCAAGTCCATTGTTTTACAATCAAAATGTCATTCTGGACTCTTCGTTGAAGACCAGCTAGTCAACCAATGAGATCCAATTCAAGTTCTAGTTCACTTAGATAATTTCTTTCGAGTCCATCAATATCTTCCTCGATATTCGCATGGGTGTCCTAGCAGCCGTCAGCCCATGCATCGCCTGGTCAGAACCCTCTAGGATCCTCCTTAGGTGACCTAGCACTTCACTTAGGGACCGCTTCGTCGACCCTCACCCATCGTACCAGAAGCGAACCATTTTAAGCATACGGAGGAGGCTGGTCATCAAGACCTTGGCAGGATTTGCTGGGAGACGTCCTTCGATGACTCCCCGCCAACATAACTCTCCTTCGATTAAACCATAAGCCAAATGCTTCCTCCAGTAAGATAATTCTTTAGAAAAAACAGAGTTTCTATGCAAGTAAGAATTTCCCATTGAGTTTGGTTACACGAGACTCCCTTATTTTCAACCCAGGCTTTCTCATTGAAAAGCACGAATCACTTATCTTGATGATCCATCCATCAATTACAACAAATTTCTAACTTAATTCTCGACGATTTTGGTGGGAAACTTCTCTAGATCAGCCAATTATCGGGTAAGGTTTCACCTTCAGTAGTGTCACTATCTCTACCATCCTTTCAATCACATGGCCAAGGGACAAGGTTTCATCCACATCCATACTTATCACATACACATACATCTTTCCTTTCACATACATCCTTCACATACATACATCTACATCCATTCTTTCACATACATATATCTACATCCATTCTTTCACATACATACATCTCCATCCATTCTTCGTTCATTTTTATATATCTGATTCACTTCACATCCTCATATCTATTTATAAAATACAAGAGAATTCTTATTTTTGATATAAGATTTCTTTACGCATCTATTTATGCATAAATTCCATTTTAAGGAGAATAACACTTTCGAAATAAAAATCAATCTTTTATGCATCTTCCTATGCATAAATTCATTTTGAATGAGAATGACACTTTTGAATTAAAATTAAGTCTTTTATGCATCTTATCATGCATAAAATCAAAATTGATGAAAATAACTCTTTTGAACTAAAAATAGATTTCTTTATGCATCTTTCTATGCATAAAATCAAAATTGATGAGAATAACCCTTTTGGGTTAAAATAAACTCTTTATGCATCTTTCCATGCATAAATCCAATTTAGTAGGAATTACACTTTTAGAATAAAAGAATTTTTCTTATGCATCTAATTTATGCATAAAATCCATTTATGATGAAAATCTCACTTTTAATAAAAAAAAATCTTTTATGCATATGTTTATGCATACAAATCATTTATGATGAAAATCACTCTTTTAATATATAAAAGAAATTTTTTATGCATCTAATTTATGCATAAAATCCATTTATGATGAAAATCTCACTTTTAAAATAAAAAAAATACCTTTTATGCATATGTTTATGCATACAAATCATTTATGATAAAAATCACTCTTTTAATATAAAAGAATTTCTTTTATGCATAAAATCCTTTATGATGAAAATCACACTTTTAATATAAAAAATTTATCTTTTATGCATATGTTTTATGCATACAAATCATTTATGATGAAAATCACTCTTTTAATATAAAACAATTTCTTTTATGCATCTAATTTATGCATAAAATCATTTATGATGAAAATCACACTTTTAATATAAAAAATTTATCTTTTATGCATATGTTTATGCATACAAATCATTATCGATGAAAATCACTCTTTTAATATAAAATAATTTCTTTTATGCATCTAATTTATGCATAAAATCATTTATGATAAAAATCACACTTTTAATATTAAAAAAATATCTTTTATGTATATGTTTATGCATATAAATCATTTATGATGAAAATCACTCTTTTAATATAAAAGAATTTCTTTTATGCATCTAATTTATGCATAAAATTATTTATGATAAAAATCACAGTTTTATAATCAAAATAACAATTTCAATATACTTCCTTCTATGCATAGAACTTAATTCTAAAGAAAGTAACACTTTTTTAATAAAATATTTTTATTATGTATTTTCTTATACCTAGGATGAAAATTAACACTTTAAGAATACATATACGATGAAAATTACTCTTTTTTAATTAAAAATAAATAAAATTGATTTTACACAATTTTAGAAAATTTTGCCATAACCTCCTTTATATGGCTAACCATTTTTCAATTTTTAACTCTCTAAAATCAACTAGAATTTCACCAAGAGTATTTAAATCATTCTAATGTAAACAATTTCTACGTATTTAAGAAAAACATTATGAAAAACTTGATTCTATCCATTAATCATTCATCTAGGATAAAGAATGGTTGGATTTACTAAAGAAGAGAGGGGAATGCCTTTTTTCAATGAGGCATAACATCATAATGATTTTAGAGAAGACAAAAATCATAAAAACCATTAAAATTAAGCATAAAGGGGAATTTATGTATTTCCTTACTACCATTCATCAATTAACTTCAATAGCATTAAAAAGCCATTCCAATTAAGCTTCTCAAGCTTGAGAGGGGTTGAGAAGAGAGAAACATTGAGAAATTATGGAAAAAGATCAAAATTTACACTTTACCTTACAAATTACTTGATTCTTTGATCAGTAGAGGCCCCCAACCAATCAATTGGTTTGGTATGTTGATGGAGCCACCAATGGAGATTGAATAAGGAGGGAAGCTCCAATTTCTTCAATTTGGAGAGAATTTTAGAGAATAGTAAAAATTATCATTATTTCAGCATAATTCTGGCATAGTATAATTCTCCTATTTTTTTACAAAGGACTCAGGTTCTATTTATAGGAGAGGGAGGCTCTAACCAAGACCAACTGATTTCTAGAATTTTCTAGATTCAATTTGGTTGAATTTGGACTAGATTTGGACCTAGTTTGGTTCCTTTTGGATTCGGTTTTGATTCGGTTTGATCCAAGAGAGAGGAGAGATAAAAATATCACATTATTTTTAAGTTTAAAACTCATTCAAGCATGTGAAGTAGGCGCCTCCTTGAAGGGACTCCCCTTCCTTACACATGTGTCAAAATGGAATCATTATACCCAAAATATCTCATTTTTTTAGTAATACTCATAGTTTTTTTCTAATAACCCTTGTACATAGTCAACTCTTCATCTTATGTGAGCAATTACTCATTTTTGGGTATTTTTCTTTTACAAATTGGATTTATCTCCTCCCCACACATGGATTGATTTTATTGGCCCATAGGAACCTTAATTTAAAATTTCAAAAAAATATTGACCCTCAAGATAAGGCCTCTTGAACAGATTATACTTGATTTCTATCTAATGCACCTTCTGAAAATCTTTTTGAACTTCTGTTTCAGGGGAACTTATTTTAATAAGAAGAGATATTTTTCCATCTAAAAATATTTAAAAATTGAATTACCACTCTCTAAAAGATTTTCTCTCTCTAGGCCAAAAACTCTGGTAGAAACAAAATCTTTTATATTTTTGAAGAGAGATTTGACTACAGGGGAAGATACTGGACATCCTAAGAGGCTGGGAGAGGGTTGTACAAACCATCGACTAGCTCTTAAATGTCCTAGAAGAAGTCGACCCCGACAGAACTTTACATGATAGGGACAGTCGGCCAACAGCAAAAAAGAGCCTCCTCTTCAAGTTGGCAACCCTCTGCTCAAAAGGGATAAGTCAGCCAGCTAATTTCCATGCCTGGAGCAATCGACCAGCACCATTCAGGGAGATTCCAATCCAGTCGACCAGGAGTAACCAACTCTAAAACAAGTAGGCTAGCTTCATCCTCCACGTAGAAAGCATGCGACTCGCCTTCTCCTCTAGTCATAGAGCTTGCTCACCAGAAATACTAGTCGTATGCTTTTTTAGGTCCAAGAGGGGGCGCCTACAAGCCAATAGGTCATAACATGTCTAGTGCCCGAATCCTTGGCTGCCACGTGTATTAAAATAGTCCTACCCTGTGTGTATAGCTTATAAGTTTTCTCGATCACTTAAGAGTGTGGACCTGCATCAATAAATATTAGCATGTGAAAACATAAAGCTATAAATTGAGTTTTCAGGAGCACTTACCACCTATAAAACACATGCAGATCACGTGTCGTCAATCCAAAACAAGTGTGCACATGCTCATCCACCACAAGGTGCCCAGGCATCCTCGACTCCATGGACAACACAAGTAGTAATCTCAGGCATTGTCCAGGCAAACAAAACAAGTCATACAAATATAAAATTAAGTTTATGCACACACATGAGTGCAACAAGGTGCATCCCGTGAGGTCCTCTAAGGGGGGTCTTTAATCTCTCCACCAGTATGCCATGAAGCCCAATAGAGAAGGTGAGTAAAGCAGAGTACTCATCTGTGCCATGAACAACCAGGGGTATACCGTGCCTAGTGAACACTGAAAAGATTGGGGGAAGAGAGAGATCTTGAGCTCTTGCAAGCACACACACTCACGCAGCAATGGATAACACACACAAAAATGGAAGGCCAAAATCTTCTCACTCTCAAAAGAAGGCTACTAACAGATACGTGAAAACCCAACATAAGTACTAGAATACTATGTACAAGCCGTCCATAATGTGAACACGCTAAATAGGTGAGCTGGCAAGATAAGTATGCCATAACTCGGCAGGAGTAGACTATGTAGGTGTAGTCCAGCTATAGAATCATTGGGGAGAAGATCCATCATGTCAACTACCAAACATGCCATTGGCGTAAATGTGGAATGGTCACCCAAGCGCATCATGCATGTCAGGTCATGTTGAGCTTGACATCTTAACATTCCCCCTCAAGCTCAAATCCATCTCCAAGGCTCCAAGCATAGTGCATAATCTACAAAGCTTCTCTACTTCCAAGGCCTTGGTGAAAATGTCAGCCACCTATTCCTTTGTGTTGACACCCTTATAACTCTTTCGTACATAGAGTGAATGATCAGCATCTACCATATGAAAGCCAATCATGATATGATACTATGCAATCTTATCTGCTATGCTCTTGGTTCCTGCCTCATTCCTGCTTTAAGCCATACAAAGCTTTACTTGGTCGCCTACACACATAATCTGGGTGAATAACCAAGTGGCTTGTCCAAATACACTTCTTCTTGCAACTCACCATGCCAGAATGCATTCTTTACATCTATCTGATGTAAAACCCGACCTTTTGATGCAACCACTGTAGTTATGGCTTTGCCATCTTGGCAACGGGGCTGAATGTCTCCTCATAATCAATGTCGTACATCTAATCATAACCTTTAGCAAACCAATCTAGCTTTGTACATGCTAATGCTTCCATCTGAGTTGTGGTTCACTTTGTGCACCCACTTACAGCCAATAGCCTTTTACCCTTAGGCAAAGGCACCAATTCCCGTGTCTTGTTTACATCCAATGCAGCCATTTCTTCATCTATTGTTGTGGAAACCAGTTCATTTTTCTACAAAATGTCACAAGAAGCAGAAAGCAACATAAGAATGAAAAATTACAGGCAAAACAATTATATGTCTTCAAGCAAGGAGGCTGAAGATGGATATGAGCATTTATTTGTTATGCACAACAACAACACATGGTAAATTCAATGATTGTAGATGTATCCACAAATGCTGATGATGTATGATATGTGGAATCAGGAGCCTCTAGCCACATGATCTATCATGGTGACTGGTTTAGAGATGTGAAGAACTTGGAAAAACTAGATTATGTAGAGACAGGGGATGACACAACTCATCCTATTTCTCATTTTGGGAATATGCCATTGGTTATGCACGATGGCAAGGTGAAGTACTTGTCTGATGTACTTCATATATCCAACATCACAAAGAACCTCGTTTCTGTTGTTGGACAAATCATTGAGTAGGGTTTGCAGGTACGTTTCAACCCTAATGGCTGCTATGTAGAGGACTTCAAGAAAAAAGATCATTTGGTTGCAAAGGGCAAGAGAGTGGGCATAATGTTTACTTTGGATGTAAGCATGCCTCACGTCAAAGCTGCTATGTTTGCACAAGGTGCCAGTGTTGTGGCCGATATAGATATTTGGCACAAATGTATTGGTCATGTAAATGAGTAGCAATTGAAGTCCATGCAGAAATTTAAAATTGTTATAGGTTTGCCAAAGTTTAAGGTGGATGGAATGCATAAGATTTGTGGAGCATGTGAATTTGGGAAGCAAGCAAAGAATGTATTTCCACATGACAAAAATGTGAGTAAGAAGGTACTTGATGTGCTACACTCAGATGTATGGGGGCCAACAAAGATGGCATCAATGGGAGGATGTTGCTATTATGTATCTTTGATGAACACACAAGGAAGATGTGGGTATACTTCATGAAAGAGAAAACTGAAGTGTTTACTCACTTTCATAATTTTAGAATATTGACTAAAAAACAAATATATTTGTAGATTAAGTGCCCGAGGTTAGATGGAAGGGGAGAATGTTTCTCCAATGAGTTCAATGTGTATCTAAAAAAGCATGGAATTTAGAGGCAATTTACATGCAGATACACTCTACATGAAAATGGTGTTGCTGAGACGAACAGTCACATTGTAGAAGTTGCTCGTACATTAATGGCTAAGAAGAGCATGCCTCATTATTGGGCTAAAGCAGTTGTGACTACAGTTTACATTATGAATAGGACCCCCATAGGAGGAGTGCATGGTATGACTCTAGAGGAGAAGTTTAGTGGTAGAAAACGAGATTCGTTACACTTGAAAGTTTTTGGATGCATTGCATATGTACATTTTCCTGATGAGCTATGTAAGCAGTAAGCTAGATACGAAGGTTAAAAAATGTGTTTTCATTGGTTACTTCCTTGAGCAAAAGGGATACAGATGTTACAATCTTGTCACATGTGAGATAAGGGTGAGCAGGGATGTTGTATTTAATGAGATGAGCAACTAGTATGCTGATTTAAAAGAATCAATTGGGACCGATAAACAAGAACAAGTGGTTACACAAAATGCAAGGTTAACAATCATAGTCATGGAGTGGACCAAGAGAGTCCTCAAATAGTGGCTCTATTATGTCAGAATGCCAATCCTTCAAGTTCAAGAAGTGCATCACGTAAAGGCAAAGAGAAGGTCGATGAGCCCCTTGGTATGCTTGAAATTTTAGCATGGCATTCATTTGTTGATGGAGAGTCTAGTAGCTTAGAGCAGAGCCTTGACATGAGTAGTTTGGGATTCTAGCTCTATCAATACACCTAGTGTAAGGAAGGCTAAGGTAGCTACAACAAGGATACCAAGGACAGATCCAGGACCACGCAGGTTGAATTGATTATTGATGGAGTCTAGTGGCTCAGAGCAGAGCCTTGACGGAGTAGTTTGGGATTCTAAGCTAGCCAGGACACCTGGTGTAAAGAAGGCTAAGGCCGCAAGGACAAATCTAGGACCACATAGGTCGAATAGGGTGAAAAACCCTATTTAGAGATTTATGTATGATGGTTATGTAGCTCACCATTATGCATACATGGTAAAGGTTATGCAGGATGTTGAACCCACATGTTTTGAGGATGCTACTAGGCATGCAAATTGGGATACAGCAATCTTTGTAACCTGTTCCTGATTGTTGTCTGTTCTAATTGCCACAAGATCTTTTGCTCTCCCTGCCTTGAGACTCACCTCTTCCACATGTGTATGATTGATACCTGCTGTGCTGCGAATCATTGGACTACTGTTGTCCATAATTTTGGTTTCCATGTTGGCCACCAACTTGGCCTCGACCACTACCTTTACCAAACCAGGTAGAGAGCACATAATTGTGTACTGTGGCAGGCATATACCCTCTCCTGAACACAGCACAAAAATATAATCCAGAAAGATGTGGTGCTCATATGCGCGCCGCCGTGGTAGACCTATGGTAATCAAACAAAAAATCGGTAAAAATTTCACGAAAAGAGGTGACCGAAATTCGAAAAAAATTAAAAAATGAGCCGGTCGACGGATATTTATAGCCTTGGTGATACATGGCACTAGCCCACGTGGACACATGGACAAACGGATATTGCCACATGGTGTAACAGCTAGTGCCATGTGTCACCGAGGCTATAAATATATGTCGACCAGCTCATTTTTCATTTTTTTCTAAATTTCGATCACCTCTTTACATGGAATTTTCATTGATTTTTTGTTCGATTGCCATAGGTCTGCCGGCGGTGCTCATATAAGCACCACATCTTTCTGGATTATACTTTTGCGCTTCATTCCAGAGAGGGTGTTTTGCCATAGTACACAGTTTTAGAGAGGGTGTTTTTTTTAAACATTGTCAGCATTTTTCGCTGCGCTCTTAAGCATCCACCTATTTGATGAGGCATGTGTTTTCCCTTTTCATATTTCTTGCCGTACTTTCGAAAGGTCTTCATGGTGTGCACATCCAATTTCTGGGTAAATAAGGTACTCCATTTGCGCATCATACAAAGAGATATACAAAGTCATATTTCTTAAATGGTGTGCAAATTAATTCTCTTCTCTCCCCTGATAGCTTCTTGCGCGTGTACTTGCCTGACCACTTCTTGAGCACAGTGGACAAATAGAACAACGTTCTTGCACGGTGCACAAATGTAACTCCATATCATGAGGGGTAAGGTGTTGCCTTTTTATTTTGTTTTCTATTTAGCTACACATCCTTCATTTCTCTTGTATTATTTTCTTTCTTTTTGTGTAGTTCTCATTGGAATGTCATAGTAATTGACCTTAGATTTAAAAAAGTATTTTTCTCATTGGAATGCCATAGTAATTGACCTTAGTTCTCATTGGAATGTCATAGTAATTGACCTTAGATTTATTTTTTTTTTCTCAACTCAATGTATGGCCAACATGGAGAATGAATATTGTAAGCCTAAATTTTACCTCATGACCCTTTTTTTGAAATTGTCTTCCGTTGGCTATTGCTTATTATTTTTGATACTTGCAGATTTTCTAAAAGATTACTTGCTCATTTGGAGATAATGCATCCTCCTCTCAAAGATAAACAACCAACTATGTATTCATTCCTAGTTCCTTTACAAAAGGATGCTACTAGTTGTAGTTGGAGGGTCATTGCTAATGCTTGGAGGCTTGTTAGTGCCAAGCTATTTATTGGACCTCAAAGAACTCTTGTAAGTGCTTTATAATGTATTATTTAAGTTTTTTTGTTGTGTTTTGTCAATAATCCATGCTTTTTTTTAAAGTTTTCTACAACGTGCTACACAGATACATATGTCTGGTATGTGAGAGTCATTGCCATCAGGAAGATGCTTGAACTACATGTTGTCATACCAGAGTTGATCCTGACACATAGGACTCAACAGTGTGTGTCATTCCAAAGAAAAGAAAATCTACAGACTAGAAGGTAGATTCTTTGGGTAAAAAAGGATACCATGTGCTTACCCCAGAACAAAAATTGCATTTCTCTTTTAAAAGACAAAAGGTGTAGAAGTGGAAGTCTCCAAAAAAGCAGATCTCAAAGGAGTCACCAAAGAAAGCAATTACAAAGCCAAGTGAGAAGGAGACAACTCCCAAGAAGAAAACAAAAAAGGGGCAAGCGAAGAAGCAAAGGGACAAAAAACTAATGAGACATTAGAGATTCAAGACTCTAAGAACAACAACTCCCAAAGGCAGAGATTCAAGACTCTAAGAACAACAACTCCAAAGGCAGGTGAGAAAGAGGCAACTCCCAAGAAGCATACTCCTAAGAAGCAAACTCCCAAAGCATCAGAAAAGGAGGCAACTCCTAAGAAGCAAACTCCCAAGGCATCAGAAAAGGAGGCAACTCCTAATAAGAAGCAAACTCTCAAAGCATTAAAAAAAGACAAAACTCCCAAAGCATCAAAAAAGGAGGCACCTCTTGAGCAAGGCAAAACCAAGGAAGAAGCTACCAACAAAGAAGACTTGCATAAAGAGAATGTCTCTAGAATCATATTATAGACTCATTGTGTATGTCAATTTTGCCTTGACGACACTCATGTACACAAATCTTTATGTCGATATTATTAGCTTTCATCGATAACTCACATTTGTAGACATGTTTTAAACTATTGCTTGGATAAACTGTAGCTGCATGTAAAGTAAAAAAACAATGTTCATTGCATTGCAAAAAAAGGAGAGTACAAAATGTTTCAAGGAGAGAAAAATACATGTGCTGATATAGGAATATCAGTGTAACAAATTATCTTCTCTGATCTTTTGTCAATTTTCTGTTTGTTTATACAAAAAAGAAATTATGTTGATTCATTGCTTAGAATGAATTCCAGGGCTACACGAACATCTTTTAATGTCCACTTTGAAGTCACTGACAATACCTTGCATTCACCAAAAGTAAGCCATACTTGCAAATCCTTCTATTCCATATTCTCTTGTGAATCCAATGGAACCCAATAACCTTGCGTTTTCTTCCATCACCGCTATTATTGGAAGACCATGTAAAGTGTTTGTCATTGAATTTGGTATGACAAGATCAGTGAGTCATTGCATGCCCGACACATAAATAGATCCCCTTTGTGTATCTCCTCCTTAACCCTCCATTCCTCTCTAAGAAAATCATCAAATGTTGAGGCTTCAACATTTTTTTAAAGCCACATTGCCCTAGTTCGCTTGTAGAAGGTGACGGTGCTGTAGGAGGTAGCAAGTGGTGTAGCGCTCAGGGGCAGCAAGTGGCACAGCACTCAAGAGCAGCAAGAGGGCACAACAGACGCTGAGGTGGGCACAGGCGACGACGAAGGTGGCAATGTCTCAAAAGCGACGGGAGGCGGCTCTGGACGACGGGCGGAGATGGCATTTTTGCCACTGGAGCTGCGGCGATGGCTCTGAGGCAGTGGCGGAAGCTCTATAGTAGAGGTGGCACCTCTGAAGCTGTGGCTGTAAGATTCCTCCCCCAACCCCTTTTTGATGTCTAGTATATTCCCCTGTAATCAATTCCTTTTCTAAAATATAAGAGATCTTGTTTGTGGCTGTTTTAACCTAGAGAGAAAATATTCTAGAGAGAGAATATTCAGATTTTGAATATTTTTGGATAGAAAAATATCTCTTATAATTCAGATGAGTTTCCCTGAAACAGAAATTTAAAAAGAATTTTCCAATGTGCAATTGGAATTAATTGGAAATAGGTATAAAGAACCTTAGCCTAAGGGTCTAGATTTTCAGAAATCTTTAGGCTATGGTCCAATTAAGGTTTCTATGGGCCAATAGCATCAATCCATGTGTAGGGAGGAGATAAATCCAAATTGTAAAAAGAAAATACCCAAAAATGAGTAAATGCTCGCATGAGGTGAAGAGTTGAAAATGTACAAGGTTTATTAGTAAATAAACTCATATGTAAGGAAGAGGAGTTCTTTAAAGGAGGTGCATATTTCACATAAGATGAAGAGTTGAAAATGTACAAGGTTTATTAGTAAATAAACACATATGTAAGGAAGGGGAGTTCTTTAAAGGAGGTGCATATTTCACATAAGATGAAGAGTTGAAAATGTACAAGGCTTATTAGTAAAAAAAAAACTATGACACATATGTAAGGAAGAGGAGTTCTTTAAAGGAGGTGCATATTTCACATAAGATGAAGAGTTGAAAATGTACAAGGTTTATTAGTAAAAAACTATGAGCAATACAATTTTGACACATATGTAAGGAAGGGGAATTCTTTAAAGGAGGTGCATATTTCACATGCTTGAATGAGTTTTAAACTCATAAAAATTGAGATATTTCATCTCTCCTCTCTCCTCATTCAAGTCTAGTTCCAGAAAGTTAGCTTAACTGACCTAAAAATGGTCAAAAGTGACCAAACTGACTTAGAAAATTCTAGAATCAGTTTGTTTGGTTAGGAGCTCAAATTTTCCTATAAATATAAGCCTTCCCTTGTTGAAAAAGATAGAGAGTCTTATGCCTTGTTACTCTACTCCACCTAAGCCAAAATATATAGTCTCTTATGCTTGTTACTCTACTCCACCTAAGCCAAATTAGATAGTCTCTTATGCTTTGTTACTCTACTCCACCTAAGCCAAAATATAGTCTCTTATGCTTGTTACTCTACTCCACCTAAGCCAAATTAGAGAGAGTCTTATGCCTTGTTACTCTACTCCACCTAAGCTAAAATATATAGTGTCTTATGCTTTGTTACTCTACTCCACCTAAGCTAAAATATATAGTGTCTTATGCTTTGTTACTCTACTCCATCTAAGCCAAAATATATAGTGTCTTATGCTTGTTACTCCACCTAAGCCAAGAACTGTGAATTCTTAATAATTCACTAGTTTTTGACACTTCTCTCTTTCTTCAATCCCCATTGGTGGCTCCATCAACATACTAAACCAATTGATTGGTTGGGGGCCTCTACCGTGAATAAAGAATCAAGCAAATCATAAGGTAAGTATATTGAATTTTGATCTTTTCTATAATTTCTCAATGATTCTCTCTTCTCAACCCCTCTCAAGCTTGAGAAGTTTAATTGGTATGGTTTTTTAAATGCTATTGAAGTTAATTAGTGAATAGTAGTGAAGAGTTACATAATTTAATAAATGCTATAGAAGTTAATTTCCATTTATATTTAAATTCTAATGGTTTTTATAATTTCTCTCTCTCACTCAAGAAATGGTCATACTCATGACCCATTCTCAATCCAAATGAAGCTTTTCATAAAGCTTTTCCTTAATCCAAGATTAAGCTATGCTTGAGGCCAAATTAATGGCTTTTGCTATGCTTTTAGTTTATGCACATTGATGATTCAATCCATTATGGATTGATGACCCAATTAGAGACCATTCTTATTATTTCCTTAATGATAAGCTTTATCCCTTAGAAAAAAATTGAGATTTATCAGTCATAGTAGCGGAACTATGGCAAAATTTTTATAGAAATTACGCATAAAATAAATTCATTCAAAGCATAAAAAGAGGACTTCCTACCATATCCTAGGAACTATCATCCTAGATTAATTAAAAGAATAAATATTATTATGCATGGAGATATGGATGTTTGCATGTATGTAGATGTATGGATGTGAGTGTGAATGTGGAGGTGGATGTGTGCATGGAGATGTGGATGTATGCATGTAGAAGTAGATGTATAGATGAGGATGTAAATGGAGACGTGGATGTATGCATGTAGATGTAGATGTATAGGTGTAGATGTGAATGGAGATGTGGATGTATACATGTAGATGTAGATGTATAGATGTAGATGTGGATGTGGAGGTGGATGGATGCATGTAGATGTAGATGTATAGATGTAGATGGGAATGGAGATATGGATGTATGCAGGTAGATGTAGATGTATAGATGTAGATGAGGATGTGGAGGTGGATGGATGCATGTAGATGTAGATGTATAGATGTAGATGTGAATGGAGATGTGGATGTATGCATGTAGATGTAGGTGTATAGATGTAGATGAGGATGTAGAGGTGGATGTATGCATGTAGACGTAGAGGTATAGATGTAGATGTGAATGTGGAGGTGGATGTATGCATATAGATGTAGATGTATGGAGGTGAATGTGAATGTGGATGTAGATGTATGCATAGAGATGTAGATGTATGCATGTAGATGTGAATGTACGCATATAGATGTAGATGTATGGATGTGAATATACGATTGTGAGGTGAGGGAATCTGAAGTGATGAGATGGAAATGATGTGATGGGATGAGTATACATATAAATGGAATATGGAATAAGTAATGTAGATTGAGGAGGGATAATGTGGAAAAATGAAAGTTAAAATAGAAATTGTATTGTAAACTGTTTGTAAATGCTGTTTGTAAATGCTGTTTGTAAATGATTGTTTTATGTCAAGAATGCTGGGGGGAGCATTTTGACCGTCTTGTGATTAAAGTCGTGATGGTAAAGTTGCAACTGCTGACGGGGAGTCAATGAAGGACGTCTCGCGTAGCAAGGTCGGCCGAGGTCTTGACCAGCCTCGGTGCGATTAAAATGGTGAGCTTCCGGTACGGTGGATGAGGGGCCAAGGAAGCGGCCTATGCGTGAAGCGCTAGGTTACCTGCGAAGGATCCTAGAGGGTGCTGACCATACGGTGCTCGGGCTCTGGGTTGCCTAGGATACCCACGCGTGCGTCGAGGAAGATATTGGAACAGAGTTGGAGTTGTTTTCTGAATCGGGCATGGATCTGGTTGATTGACCTTGCTGGTCTTCAATGGATGAGTCCATGGCCCCTTATATGGATCTGTTGGTTGATCTTGCTGATCTTCAACGAGAGTCCATCTTGATAAGTGATTATATTGCCAAGTATTAAAGGCTAGGAACTATTGAAACGGCCCCTGAGCGTTCTAGTTGCCAATGATGCCATATATACTCTGATGAAGGAATGATGGAAAATTATTAAAGGCTAGGAACTATCGAAACGGCCCCTGAGCGTTCTAGTTGCCAATGATGCCATATATACTCTGATGAAGGAATGATGGAAAATTAAGAATCAATGGGATAAATTGGAAGATTGTGATCAGTGATACTATGGTTTTATTAAAGGATTGTTTTAAACTGGTTGAATCTGATTGAAAAAGGCAATTTCATATTGGGTGTGTGAGTGGTGTGACTAGTTTTATTTTGCATGAACCTCCGGTTAGGGGGCCTTGGAACTCTTTTCCCTGGTACCCGGGACAAAACCTTACCAAATTTTTAATTGGATCCCATCACTACAGTGGTTGGGCGGTTGGCTAACCCATGGGATCGGATGGGGTTAGGCTGGACTGATGGATCCGTAAATCGAGACTCAAACTTTTGTTTTTACGATAGAAAAAAAAAATAAATCCCGGACAGAAACTGTTCTATGGATAGGAATCAACGGCTGTGCCTCTTGAATGGGGAAAAAAGCGTTGATCCCAATGATCCAAGTGCAAGTTTCTTCCTTGAACTGACTAAGTATCTTATAGATGTAATCGGATCCTCTCGATCAGAAATGATCTTGACTACGTTAGAGTAAAAAGTTATCCTGGTGGAATCGCCCGTGCTTTCCGGTAAAGGAAGTTTTTCCGAGTTCGGTTTTGGAATAACCGACGGATTAGTCTCTTATCCGGATATCCGTGGGCGAGGCCCCGAGTGTGGGACCCCTGTCCCGCGCGAGAAGCGCTACTTCCGCTGCCAGTACCCCGAATCCGTTGCTCGGTGGGAACAGGGATCTTACAGTTGGTATCAGAGCATTTGGTTAATAAAGATCAACTGAGAAGACAAATATGTCAAAAAATTATCAAGAAACACCAAAAGGTTATAATTGTGTGATATAATTCATACAATTTGATATTCAAACTGAAATTCATAATTTGGTAATCGGTTCTTCAGATGGAAGTACCGCAATTATATAGAATCCTTGACTTGCTTGAGGCCTAGACATGATAGTATTTACATTATAATTCCAAGGGCCGTGACTACGCGTATATATCGAGAGTATACTGCAGCTCTTTACTGACAGTATATACGAGTAAATCTAAGACTTAAAATTATAAGCGTTAATGCTATCCAGATGATGATTTCGAATGTGATTGATATGATTTTTAATTCTGTTTGAGAATTGATGAATTGATTTGGATTCTGATTGAAAATGCTGATTGAAAATGCTGATTGAAAAAAAAATGTTGATTTTTAAAAATTAGTTGAAATATAATGAAACCACAATGAGGGGGAATGGGACGAGTCCCTGTGATGATATTCATAACTAGAATGATGATAACGAATTCAGCAAATCACTATGAGATTAGTGGGTTGTGCTGTCAGATTGCTACTGTTAATACTTGACCGGTAGATCAAGTTAAGGGATGTCAAATTGAGAACTTGCTTGACTGAAATTTCCGTGTGGAGGAATGTTCCGAAGGAAACTTTTCGGTCTAATGGACCATTATCATGTTAAAGATATGAATGATATAATCTGAATGAATTGTTATTTAATGATGAGTTCTATATAAGGGATATTTATCCCAGTGTTCTGTTGGGTTGACCAGAATATAAGGAACCCCAGAATAAAATTGGATCTTAAGATTAAGAGCTGTCCTCTACCTTGCGAGATGAGGACATCTCGCACTTTTTAAGTGGGGTAGGATGTAAGATTCCTCCCCAGCCTTCGAGGTATATAGGAGTAAGAATCTCCCTTTCGGATCTTATAATTATTCCCTCTCTAAAATAAAAGAAAGTTTCTGTTTAAAAAAGGAATACCCTTTTCCTAAAATACTTCTCAGGAGTCACGCCTATTTTAAGGATTTAGAACAATGAGTTTAGAAGTGAGAATCGGTGTTTTGGATACCAAGGTTTTGGTTTTCATTCGAGTACGGCCCAAAAGAAGTTCTTTATCTCTTGGGGAGTATAAGAAGTTATCCCCCAGATATTGTGATCCTTATATCTGAATTTAATGAAAGTAGGTGACTTAGCCTACAAGTTTCTTTTATCTCCTCATCTCAAAATTCTTAATGCCTTCTATAGAAAAATGTGTCAAACACAAATCATGGAAAGACGGTAAAACTTCAGTGGTAAGTTACCGTTGGCTTCTAGGTTACGCTAGCTCCTTCCTTTATATAAGTCGTAACTTTTACTTGTCGCTCACAGTAATCTTACTCCCATCAATCTCCTTTCTTTCTTAATCTCCTTCATGGCTTGGCAACAGGAATTAGTTTTATCCCTGATGATTTCTCACTTCAAGACGCAAGAGAGTCTGTGAAGAAAGACTTTATAGAACAGTATGAGCGCTCACTTTTTCCTCACCTAGGAACTTCTGTAGCGCAGACCAAATGGCGGACCTATCAAAACATAACTAGGGTAACACCCTGGGGTCAGCAACACTTTTGTAACAATGTCCACTTGGCCATGGTTATTGAAGCTTTGGGTTTGGGTCCCCGATACTACTGTGTCATGAGATCAAGGCATCTTGGGTTTTCTGAGCGGGTCTTCTTACTGGCGTGTTTTCTTCCTCATGAGAAGATATGCCTTTATCCCGTTTTTGGCTTGCCTCTCAGAGGTCCTTTTGTTAGATCACCTCATACCACTGAGATAGGTGCGGCAATAACCAGCAGAATCATTCCCATAGATGAGTTACCCTATACTTGTGCAGCTTGTGAGGACTGCTTTTGTGACCATATGATGGACGGGCTTATGGAAGTGTAAAGAGTTCTTCTATCTTTACTGTATAAGTCCCGTGAATGAATAAAGTTAAATCTTGTTCTTATTTTGAATCTTGCTCTCTTTAAGACTTTTCTTGGTGGTTAATCGTGATTAAAATTTTTCTCTAAGTCTCATATTCGTGCATCTTGTGAAATTATTCCAAGTTGCGAGATGAGGACATCTCGCGTTTTTTAAGTGGGATAGAATGTAAGATTCCTCCCCCAACCCCTTTTTGATGTCTAGTATATTCCCCTGTAATCAATTCCTTTTCTAAAATATAAGAGATCTTGTTTGTGGCTGTTTTAACCTAGAGAGAAAATATTCTAGAGAGAGAATATTCAGATTTTGAATATTTTTGGATAGAAAAATATCTCTTATAATTCAGATGAGTTTCCCTGAAACAGAAATTTAAAAAGAATTTTCCAATGTGCAATTGGAATTAATTGGAAATAGGTATAAAGAACCTTAGCCTAAGGGTCTAGATTTTCAGAAATCTTTAGGCTATGGTCCAATTAAGGTTTCTATGGGCCAATAGCATCAATCCATGTGTAGGGAGGAGATAAATCCAAATTGTAAAAAGAAAATACCCAAAAATGAGTAAATGCTCGCATGAGGTGAAGAGTTGAAAATGTACAAGGTTTATTAGTAAATAAACTCATATGTAAGGAAGAGGAGTTCTTTAAAGGAGGTGCATATTTCACATAAGATGAAGAGTTGAAAATGTACAAGGTTTATTAGTAAATAAACACATATGTAAGGAAGGGGAGTTCTTTAAAGGAGGTGCATATTTCACATAAGATGAAGAGTTGAAAATGTACAAGGCTTATTAGTAAAAAAAAAACTATGACACATATGTAAGGAAGAGGAGTTCTTTAAAGGAGGTGCATATTTCACATAAGATGAAGAGTTGAAAATGTACAAGGTTTATTAGTAAAAAACTATGAGCAATACAATTTTGACACATATGTAAGGAAGGGGAATTCTTTAAAGGAGGTGCATATTTCACATGCTTGAATGAGTTTTAAACTCATAAAAATTGAGATATTTCATCTCTCCTCTCTCCTCATTCAAGTCTAGTTCCAGAAAGTTAGCTTAACTGACCTAAAAATGGTCAAAAAGTGACCAAACTGACTTAGAAAATTCTAGAATCAGTTTGTTTGGTTAGGAGCTCAAATTTTCCTATAAATAGAAGCCTTCCCTTGTTGAAAAAGATAGAGAGTCTTATGCCTTGTTACTCTACTCCACCTAAGCCAAAATATATAGTCTCTTATGCTTGTTACTCTACTCCACCTAAGCCAAATTAGATAGTCTCTTATGCTTTGTTACTCTACTCCACCTAAGCCAAAATATAGTCTCTTATGCTTGTTACTCTACTCCACCTAAGCCAAATTAGAGAGAGTCTTATGCCTTGTTACTCTACTCCACCTAAGCTAAAATATATAGTGTCTTATGCTTTGTTACTCTACTCCACCTAAGCTAAAATATATAGTGTCTTATGCTTTGTTACTCTACTCCATCTAAGCCAAAATATATAGTGTCTTATGCTTGTTACTCCACCTAAGCCAAGAACTGTGAATTCTTAATAATTCACTAGTTTTTGACACTTCTCTCTTTCTTCAATCCCCATTGGTGGCTCCATCAACATACTAAACCAATTGATTGGTTGGGGGCCTCTACCGTGAATAAAGAATCAAGCAAATCATAAGGTAAGTATATTGAATTTTGATCTTTTCTATAATTTCTCAATGATTCTCTCTTCTCAACCCCTCTCAAGCTTGAGAAGTTTAATTGGTATGGTTTTTTAAATGCTATTGAAGTTAATTAGTGAATAGTAGTGAAGAGTTACATAATTTAATAAATGCTATAGAAGTTAATTTCCATTTATATTTAAATTCTAATGGTTTTTATAATTTCTCTCTCTCACTCAAGAAATGGTCATACTCATGACCCATTCTCAATCCAAATGAAGCTTTTCATAAAGCTTTTCCTTAATCCAAGATTAAGCTATGCTTGAGGCCAAATTAATGGCTTTTGCTATGCTTTTAGTTTATGCACATTGATGATTCAATCCATTATGGATTGATGATCCAATTAGAGACCATTCTTATTATTTCCTTAATGATAAGCTTTATCCCTTAGAAAAAAATTGAGATTTATCAGTCATAGTAGCGGAACTATGGCAAAATTTTTATAGAAATTACGCATAAAATAAATTCATTCAAAGCATAAAAAGAGGACTTCCTACCATATCCTAGGAACTATCATCCTAGATTAATTAAAAGAATAAATATTATTATGCATGGAGATATGGATGTTTGCATGTATGTAGATGTATGGATGTGAGTGTGAATGTGGAGGTGGATGTGTGCATGGAGATGTGGATGTATGCATGTAGAAGTAGATGTATAGATGAGGATGTAAATGGAGACGTGGATGTATGCATGTAGATGTAGATGTATAGGTGTAGATGTGAATGGAGATGTGGATGTATACATGTAGATGTAGATGTATAGATGTAGATGTGGATGTGGAGGTGGATGGATGCATGTAGATGTAGATGTATAGATGTAAATGGGAATGGAGATATGGATGTATGCAGGTAGATGTAGATGTATAGATGTAGATGAGGATGTGGAGGTGGATGGATGCATGTAGATGTAGATGTATAGATGTAGATGTGAATGGAGATGTGGATGTATGCATGTAGATGTAGGTGTATAGATGTAGATGAGGATGTAGAGGTGGATGTATGCATGTAGACGTAGAGGTATAGATGTAGATGTGAATGTGGAGGTGGATGTATGCATATAGATGTAGATGTATGGAGGTGAATGTGAATGTGGATGTAGATGTATGCATAGAGATGTAGATGTATGCATGTAGATGTGAATGTACGCATATAGATGTAGATGTATGGATGTGAATATACGATTGTGAGGTGAGGGAATCTGAAGTGATGAGATGGAAATGATGTGATGGGATGAGTATACATATAAATGGAATATGGAATAAGTAATGTAGATTGAGGAGGGATAATGTGGAAAAATGAAAGTTAAAATAGAAATTGTATTGTAAACTGTTTGTAAATGCTGTTTGTAAATGCTGTTTGTAAATGATTGTTTTATGTCAAGAATGCTGGGGGGAGCATTTTGACCGTCTTGTGATTAAAGTCGTGATGGTAAAGTTGCAACTGCTGACGGGGAGTCAATGAAGGACGTCTCGCGTAGCAAGGTCGGCCGAGGTCTTGACCAGCCTCGGTGCGATTAAAATGGTGAGCTTCCGGTACGGTGGATGAGGGGCCAAGGAAGCGGCCTATGCGTGAAGCGCTAGGTTACCTGCGAAGGATCCTAGAGGGTGCTGACCATACGGTGCTCGGGCTCTGGGTTGCCTAGGATACCCACGCGTGCGTCGAGGAAGATATTGGAACAGAGTTGGAGTTGTTTTCTGAATCGGGCATGGATCTGGTTGATTGACCTTGCTGGTCTTCAATGGATGAGTCCATGGCCCCTTATATGGATCTGTTGGTTGATCTTGCTGATCTTCAACGAGAGTCCATCTTGATAAGTGATTATATTGCCAAGTATTAAAGGCTAGGAACTATTGAAACGGCCCCTGAGCGTTCTAGTTGCCAATGATGCCATATATACTCTGATGAAGGAATGATGGAAAATTATTAAAGGCTAGGAACTATCGAAACGGCCCCTGAGCGTTCTAGTTGCCAATGATGCCATATATACTCTGATGAAGGAATGATGGAAAATTAAGAATCAATGGGATAAATTGGAAGATTGTGATCAGTGATACTATGGTTTTATTAAAGGATTGTTTTAAACTGGTTGAATCTGATTGAAAAAGGCAATTTCATATTGGGTGTGTGAGTGGTGTGACTAGTTTTATTTTGCATGAACCTCCGGTTAGGGGGCCTTGGAACTCTTTTCCCTGGTACCCGGGACAAAACCTAACCAAATTTTTAATTGGATCCCATCACTACAGTGGTTGGGCGGTTGGCTAACCCATGGGATCGGATGGGGTTAGGCTGGACTGATGGATCCGTAAATCGAGACTCAAACTTTTGTTTTTACGATAGAAAAAAAAAAATCCCGGACAGAAACTGTTCTATGGATAGGAATCAACGGCTGTGCCTCTTGAATGGGGAAAAAAGCGTTGATCCCAATGATCCAAGTGCAAGTTTCTTCCTTGAACTGACTAAGTATCTTATAGATGTAATCGGATCCTCTCGATCAGAAATGATCTTGACTACGTTAGAGTAAAAAGTTATCCTGGTGGAATCGCCCGTGCTTTCCGGTAAAGGAAGTTTTTCCGGGTTCGGTTTTGGAATAACCGACGGATTAGTCTCTTATCCGGATATCCGTGGGCGAGGCCCCGAGTGTGGGACCCCTGTCCCGCGCGAGAAGCGCTACTTCCGCTGCCAGTACCCCGAATCCGTTGCTCGGTGGGAACAGGGATCTTACAGGCTATATAGTGGAGGAGGAAGATGATGGCCATGTAGAGGCACAAGATGGTGGAGAAGATAATGAAGATGATCATGATGCTCTCTTGCTCTTCCGAAGAAGGCTCTCCACGAGTGCTTCTCCACCTCTTCAAGAGGGTACAAGCTTCTTATATACTTGAAAGGGGTCCCTACTTTTTGCCATGGCTTGCTTTTGCCTTTTCGCTTTTCATCTTTTAAATAGTCAAATATGGCCAAAGTTCTTGATTTATGCTTTTGTAGTTTCAAGGATTTGCTTTTTGGCTCTGGAACTGCTTTTTGAAAAAGCGACTTTTAGCATTTTGGTTCGGCTTAATCTCCTCTTTCCAATTGTGCCCCTGGCTCATGATCAACCTAGTTTGACTTTTTGCTTTTTCTTATTTTTTGACCAAAACTGGTGCTTTTTATTAATCAAACCTTATCATTAGGAACTCAATGGAGTCTTTTTGGGCCCTTTAATTTGCCATTGCCTAATGGAGGTGATTAAGAAATAGACAAATAGGGAGATTACATGTGGACTGACACCAATGGTTTGTAAGAGCCTAGAAGGTAGTGGTCAAACTTAGAATAATAGGCTAAATAGGCTCTTTTTAAATTTTCAAAATCAACTAAAACTCAAAAATTCAAAACGTATATGCATTTTTCCCCTATTTTATATAGAAAAAGATAGCTGCAGCCTGCCAGCAGCCTGCAGCCATCATTAACTAAGGCCTCCAAAGTGATAGAGGCCCAAAAACGAGTTCCCATGCATTCAATGCACATTCCCCTTCACTTTCCACTATCCCTCTCTCCCACGTTCCCTCCAAAACGCTCTCTCTTCCCCCTTTCTCATAGCAAGGCGTTGTTCACTCTCTAGACTACTTCTATTAGCTATCTACATCTTGATCTACCTCTCTCTTCACTCAGAAACCCAGATCTATAGCTATGGAAGCTTGATCTGCAACCTCCTCTTAGAAGCTATGGAAGCTTGATCCTCTGATCTGCAACCTCCTCTTAGAAGCTATGGAAGCTTGATCCTCACTTACATTTCCTTCCTTCATCCTTCTTCCTTGTCCAACCTCCTTTTACAGAGTGTAACAGCAGAGCTTAGCTATGGAAGCTTGATCTGCAACCTCCTCTCAGAGGCTATAGAAGTTTGATCCTCACTTACATTTCCTTTCTTCATCCATCTTCCTTGTCCAACCTCCTTTTACAGAGTGTAACAGCAGAGCTTAGCTATGGAAGCTTGATCTGCAACCTCCTCTCAGAAGCTAGGGAAGTTTGATCCTCACTTACATCCTTCTACCTTGTCCAACCTCCTTTTACAGAGTGTAACAGTGGAGCCAAGCTATGGAAGCTTGAGTTGCAAATGCTTTGGCTCTCATAATCTTACTCATTGTCTCCTCTCATCCCCTCCAATATCCTCTTTCAAAGTGCAGTAATAGCACAGCCAAGCCCTTGGAACTTGCTCTACAACTCCTTCTCTTTTTTACATCTCCCTAGTCTAAGTTTTTTTCTCACCATTCTATTTTTCTTTGCCATCAAGGTTTATAATCTCTCTAATATATACATCTGATGTCTTCTTCTAGAGCTCGAAGGCCTCCGATCAGTATTCAATCTCTCTCTTGTAGCAGTGGTCAAGATGAGGATGGGCACTGGAACATCAAACAGTACGAGAAGTGGAACTGGATTACGATGCAGCCTAGTACAAGAGGAAGCCACAAGGTGTCAAAGCGATACGTTGATATACAAAGTCACCATTGGAAAGGGCGGATATTGGAGCTCAAACAAAATCGTGATGGAAAAAAGCTAGCTAAGGTCCAACATGTTTACAAGGCAACAGAGCTGAAACTAGCAGACCATGACCAACGTCAACGATTTCCTGCAAATTGTAAGTTATTTCACCACTTTATATTCTTGTTTTTAAATCAATTGTGTGCTAATAATGGTATACTGAGCACTGCGTTGATTGTTCTTGGGTTCCTGTGCGTAGATATTTTTCCCTCAAACTATAGTGAATGGGAGCCTATGGAGGCAATTTCAGGAACCTTTGAAGCATACCATGTGGAGCTTGGTAGTTTAATCTTTGGAGGGTGTCCAGCTGCACAACTTCTTGCACGAAACATCTTCTTCTATGAGGATACATATGTGGTTCCCACGACAGCAAATGGTACTGGAAAATTAGTTCCAAAACCTATGCCAACTCTCACATCTATTGAATGGCCAATTCCAGACAATGCTTCAGTGGCCATGGCTTGTTTGCAGATCGAAAGCAAGGTGCAAAATGCTATGAAGTGCACATATGGATCTCACAAAGCAACCATAACCTGCTTCATACCTCTACACCTCTTTGTGTACCTGTTCCGTACAAGTGACACACATCGTACCCCAACTTTATGGATTGCAAAGGGGGAGAGAGCTCTGACTTGTTTCTTATCACCTGCATGGGATAAAAAAGTTGTTCAGCACAATGGAGACACCATCAGATGCGGAGTAATTGTTGAGAAGGTTGTGATGCGCTATCATATTGCTAAGCAACAGTTGTCCATTGCGTTTCCTTACAGGCGATGGAAGCTTACAAATGGAGAATGGGAGGCGTTAGACTCCGACACAACCTCTACAGAACAGGGTGTGCTACATATATCCATGCAAGGTGGGGATGTAGAAGATGTTACTGTGAATGATGACTGGTCCCTTGCCAACTTACGTGACTACTTAGTTCTTCGATTCTCACTCAGTGGTGATTTTGCTTTGATAATCAATGGTAGAGTAGTGCGCAAAAGGCAGGAACGATCTTTTCTTTGTAGAGAAATTACTTTCCCTGGCTGTGTAGCTATCAGATAACCACTGGATATGTAATCTTGAATTGAAGTAAATACAATTTCAATTTTTTTGCCTCACTGTCTTATTAAGGTTTTTCAATTGTCTTGTGCAGTTTTATTTTTTTGTGATAGTGGAAGGTTGGTCACAGAAGCATCTATGGCGTGAGCCACTAGTAAATTGGAAATGACCTTGCGATGGAAGGATACGTTCTTGCTTTCGCATACCATTTTTTAAAATTTTTTGGTACTTACAAATTTTAAAAGTTTTTAAAAATTTTATAACAAGGTTGCCCATATATAAACGATACTTTACTCATTTACATCAATTGACAATTATCGTTCTCTCCTAACACTTGCTCTCAATTTCGCACACCTTTCTGTATCGCACACTCTCTATTTCCTCCAATCACTCATAGCATGGCACCTCTACTTGATGCACTTATTGCACAGCTAGGAAAGCTTGAGTTACTTCATAGGGTTGATGAGATCGTCCCTATGTTTGAGGGGGCAATTGATGTACGTGCAACAATGCATCTACACGCGGATGCTTTTACAGATGTCATTCAGTATATGGATGAACACGTCAGCACGTACTCCATCATGTTTGAGGGTGATGAGGGCTTATGGGTTCCAGTTGACCTCATCAGGTACATATTCAGGGAAGAGAAGAATTTTAGATTTCGCCTATCCAGGTTTTTAAAATCCCTCACAGAAAAGGACTACAGAAATGAGGAGGAAGACTTACTCCTGGAACTACAGATGGGCAACATCGGCACTTCTTTCCTAAGCTGGGACATGGTTTTGGTCCTTCTGTTACAAGAGGGTGTGGCGAAAGAAAGTGGCAAGGAAAAAGAAAAGGGCAAAGTAAAGCTAATGGAGCAGGTCCAAGAGGCCCATGCTGAGGAAGAGAATGTTACAGAACAATGGGAGGCCTCAATGGCATTGGTGGCTCTACAAGATAATGTCCCCGAGGAGGTTCCGGACCTAGTTCTAGAGGGCGATGAAGTACTCGAGGAGGTCCCAGACCTTGTTATCATCAATCTGCATCCAATCATTATTGATGGGAAAGAGTTTTTGTTTTTGGATGACATTGCCAAGACACTCGGGTTACGTGAGGATGAGGCACTTTCTATTATTGCCGTGAATGCTGGGGGTCAAGACAAAGGAAAAGTAAAAATTTCTTTTGAAGATGACAACCTCACAAAAGCGCTTGCATATGATATTGGTAGCAGTACCTTGGAAGTTGTAGTGGCCAAAGCGCTCGTCGAAATAAAGAATGAAGTGCAATTCTATGAGAGCGTAGCTGCCTTTGAACCACACATGCCCTTGGTTGCTGGCGATGCTCAAGACCAAGGAAGCATAAACCTGACGAATGAGCAACTAGTTGCAAGTGACGAGGCAACTGAGGTATGTCCTTACTTCTTAGTTGTAAAGCAAATTATTTTTTGTATCATTTCACGCTTCCTAACTTCTATATTGACATGTTGACAGACTGCTTTTGAAGTGGACAAGTTTGCTATGCGCGTAGGAGGAACGCGGCCAAAGTCAGAGGGTCGAGATGCATCCCTTTGGCACTACATACCTGCCCTGAGGGCCGACATAGTGCGGGTTTTTCATTTAGAATATGCAGAGATCGCCTATGCCGAGCTCCTAAAATGTAAAGCACTTAGTGCTGTCTTGTCAGAGAACCCCCTAGCCTCGAACATAAATAAATGTATTTTGGTAGCTAGGGAAGCTGCCTTGTATTGCTTCACGGGCAACCATCCCGGCTCAGTTCTAGGCCATTGTGCCCTTTCTCAGGCTCAAGGAATCAATGAGCCGAGTGATGTATTCCAAAGCTTAGGCCAGAAACCAGCCTCTAGAACTCTCTCTCCTGAGCTCTTCCAAGAGCTTATTAAAAAGATGTAATGCAAACTTCTCTTCCAAGTTTAATAAAATTTTTTTGTTGTGCATTGTAAGTTGTGATTTTTCCTGGCGTACTTGTGATATACCATTTCAAGCCTCGCAATTTTAAGATTTTGTTCATGTGTTCATAGGAAAAATTGTTTAGGATTTTTTTAAATTGTGATCGTGATTAAAAAAAGTAATCGAGATTGGGTTAGAGCGGTATGAAAAAATATTGTATTTATAGATGTATACACACTCACATATATGTATATGTGTGTGTATATATGTGTGTGTGTATATGTGTGTGTATATATGTGTGTGTGTATAAGATTATAAGGCTATTATCAGATATATATACATATATATAATATTTTATATAAATATATAAGATTTTAGGGCTGTTAGGGCACCTAAAGTGTCTTATGAGAGTCACCAGACCGTTTGATATCAAAAAAAAATAAAAAAAATACCATGTGCGCTACGGCGCGTAAATCGGCATTTTGACCTGGTCAAAGTGCCGATTAACGCGCCGTAGCGCACATGGTAAATTTTTTTTATTTTTTTTATTTTTTTGACCCTGAGGCTCAAAAGGCAATCTATAAGGGTCTCTAGGTGCATTTATAATGGTCACTAGACCATATATATCAAAAAAAAATAAAAAAAATGCAATGTGCGCTACGGCGCGTTAATCTCCATTTTGACCTGGTCAAACTAGAGATCAACGCGCCGTAGCGCACATGGCATTTTTTTTATTTTTTTTTGTTTTTTTTGCCTTGAGGCTCATAAGTTTCTCTAGTTGACTTTATAGGATCTATATTTTTTGTATATATAAATATTCATATATATGTGTGTGTGTGTGTACATATATATATATATATATATGTATGTGCATATGTATATATATTTGTATATGTATATATATGTGTGTATATATGTTTGTGTGTGTATATATATATATTTGTGTGTGTGTGTGTTTGTGTGTGTTTTGTCCTGTGTGTATAGTGCTTTTATAATTTTTAAATGAAATGTTCATTGGCACTGAGCATACAAAAAAAATGGACTCAACAAAGAATGTAACAAAACTCAGAAAGTTTTCATTAATGTGTGAAAAAGCTACAAAGGAATCTGGGAACATTACAAAATTTTGTAGGGAGAATTACAAAATGGGTTAGCCTATTGAGGTAGAAGGCTACGCTCTAAACGTAGACGCAGGGCTAGGGACATATCTACAGGCTTCAAAGTAACTCTCTTGGCATGTACCATTGCCAGCACTGAGTCTTCAAAAACAGAAACTACAATATCTTCAGCAGCTTCTTGAAGAGCTTCAAGAGCTGTGCTCTGTATGCGGTCAACCCTGTCAGAATATTTTTCCATTGTTTCTCTCACCAGTCGAGAGAATGGTGCCTTGGGGATGAGAAGATCTGTGCTTTTCTGATATTTCCTAATCTCTCGTAGCGCGACTGTCCCTGGCCTCCATTTTCTCTTCTTCTTTGGAACTGGTGGAGGCGGTGGTGGTCTTTGATTCTCCCACGGTGGTCGTTCAGACCTGAACTTCTTCTTCTTTTGTGCACGCTCTTCCTCTTCTTGTTGGTCCCGAAACTTGCCCTCCATTCTTTTACCACACTTCTTGACTGGCCGCCTGGATGTTGTGGCTGCCTGTGGCTGTGCTTGGCTTGCCCTCCTTGCGTCCTCTTTGGGCTGCTGTCTCTTTTGCATTTCTGTCTCCCAAGCTGCCCTCACAAGAGCAAACTCTTTGTCAATGGTATCTTTCGTGATGCCGTAGGACAAGAGCTCGACCTCCCTGTTCTGTAAGATAACCTCTAGCTGTTCTAGGGTGTCGGCCTCAATAACAATCTCCGGTGGCTGCCCTTGACCTTCCTCGGCTTCTTTTCGACGCCGTTCTTCTTCTGCTTCTCTACTAGGCCCTGCTTCTTCAGCTTCCTTCCTGCGTTGTGCCTCTTCAGCCTCCTTCCTGCGCTCTTCTTCTCTCATCTCCTTTGCCTCTTGCTCTGTTACGATGGGTAGACTTGTCCTTTTTGCTGTAGCAGGTAGTGGGCCGAGTTGATCGAAAAACCGCAAGTCTTGCTCCTGTTCTTCTGGCATGGCCTAGGTATTTACGAGTGCAAGAGATAGTGGGAGGGCAAGAGAGAGGAGAGCACAAAGAAGAAATTGAAATGTGGTTTCTATAAATGAAAAATGACTTAAATATGTCTATAAATTTAAAACTTTTAGAAAATTTAAAACTTTTTTAAAACTTTTAGAAAATTTAAAAACACAAAAAGATTATAATCAGAGAGTTTAAGCCCATGAGGAACCACACCGACGCTTGCTTGCTACCCACTGCCGTAGTCTCTCCCTAGCATTTGATCTGTTGTATCCTTCAGTTCTTCTTGCATTAACAGTTTTCATTATTTGACGCCTAAGAGACAAATTACCGCGACTTTTCTGCCTTTTTTTACCAACCAGAACGCGATAGAACCAGTTGAACATTTCATGGAGTGCATTACTCTTGACTTTGCCACCACCATGGCGAGTGCCCTTAAAATACACGGCCTTTGCTTGGTAATGTGATTTCTCCATGCCTTGATTGCTCCAAAGTGCTAAAGAGCCATATCTATCGAGAAAGTATGGCCCATGTGCATACAATATATGCTGCATAGAAAATTACAAAAAGTCAACAAACAGTATGAAGAACATACTACAAGGACACAATAAATACAACATTACCATGTAGTGAGTAATGTGTGTTTCTCCCCAGGCCTCGACCATTTCTTCTGTGAATCTACAAGTGGCTTGTTTAAGTGCCTCAATACCATGGTCATCCAGGTGAGGTCGCTCTAGAAGATCGACCATTTTATTACACACCTCCCATACATGTGCACGTTTTAGGCCAAGCCTGGCATCATTTCCTCGATATGTTGTGACATCACATATCTTCTTCCAAATTTCAAAGTCAGTGTGGCTATGAGAACCCAAGTGGTTTGATAGCAAGTGTCTTGCCTTTGATCCACCCATGCAAATTTTATTAGGGTTGTCTTGTGTAGGGTTTGATTTTCTGTCCTTTGTCAAGACCACTGCTCCAGCATGTAATCCCATAGAGGAAAGTACACTCTCTAGTGCACGTATTGACTCTTCTCGTCGATCTTCGGGCTCCATGTTCCAGACATAGTTTATGTGGAGCATCAAAAGCTTATCCAAAATCCTCAGTCTTGCATGTAATGTGCACACATGCACCTGACATAGTGGAATTTCCAAGATTGGGTTCCAAGCATTGTCCTCCTGGTCACGACTAGGTGGCTTGCTCTGGTCACAACTTAATATGCCATTATGCCATACCTTTGATCCTTTCCTCTGTTCAGCATCAAAAACGATTGCTTTTTTTGCACCCACCTGTTTTTGACTTTTGCCTTTGCTAGGTTGTTTCCCTTTTACTCTTGAGTCTACTGCTGTCTTGGAATGACAACAGTAAACACATGAGAATATAGTATTCGCACCTGTTTTACAACCCAACATACACTTTAAGGTTTTTAGATCGCCACCCAAGTGCCATTCAATGTTAAAGCAGCCTATTCCGGGAACATCAAGCTTCTGACCATTGACCTGACAAGAGACGACATGTTGAATGCCAGACCGTTCAAAATACCACCTCAAGGTATCATGGTTCTCTTTTGGGAGGACCCATGCTGCTTGCCACCAGATGTTCTTCTCTGATTGAATGCCGTAGTAGTCTTGCTTATGCCCTTGACCCCTATTGTTGCTGTCTTCAGTTGCATCCAACTCTTGGGTCTCTAAAGGCCTTCCTCTAAGTGCTCGGCTCATCAAGGTTAAACTAACACGCTCCAGTCTTTGACCTTTAACCACTTGACATTCATCCAGCTTCAAGACAAACACGGCATTTCCACCTGTCTCTTCAAGTGTGAGGCCATAGTACTGAATCATTGCTTTTTGTAGCACTTCCATGTCGATGTAGACATTGTTATATGCATTGTATTGAAAGGGTTTGATTGTTGGCATTGGCATAATATCCTCCACCCACTTGTACCCACCCTCGAACATGGATGCAATATCACCATTAGCACACTTCTTTGCCATCTGTAAGCTATAAAGTGTTGGAAGCAAGGATTGCGTAACTCCCTTTGCTCGCAACCCTAAAGTGATTGACCTGTACATTGCTCTGTAACCTTTCTGGCTAATACCTGCTGAGTCACATATATCAAGCATCTCTTTGGGGGTGACAATTTCTTTGATTTCCTTCAAGAAATGTTGACGAAGGGTCTCCCGCAGCTTATCATTACCAGAACCTGTTATCATTTCCATAATATCCTTCTCCTGAAGGACATGCTGAAGAAGGGAGGCATTAACATTGTCCTCAGCGTTGTTACATCCTAGTATAGCTGTTGCACAAGCCCTACAATCACAATGGTCAACCATGAGAGATGCTTTATTCATTAATTGCTTCTCAAAGCTGCTATAATTCCTACAAAAATTTTTACCTGGTTGTTTGTTTACGCCTCTTGCATGCGCCTGCTGTCTTTGAAAGCAACCCAACAGCTTTACGTTTTCTTTGCCTTGCGTGATATCCCATGGGAAGATGAGTGAAATGGTGAACACGACGCCGAAGATTACGAGTGGAGTGTTGAAGACGAACATAATTATCGGTAAATTGATTTATTGTGCGCACACGATCCGCTAGATTATTCTTCTGCACCTCCAGCTCCTCTGAGAGCTCTTTATTCCTCTGCATCAAACCATTGATCTGCTTAGTCGATGCCGCTTGAAGCTGGTCGAAGACAAATTGTGTTTGCCTCTTTTCAGCTGCCTCATCTAGCCACAGCATGTGTAATCTCCTACAATAGCCAAGAAGCCCATTGAAACCATCACCAACAAACATAAGAAAACTTGTAATGCTTCTGAATGGTGGAGGGGCACCAGATATTGGATCTGGTGGATAAAGATTTCCATCAATCCAAAGATCAATGGCCTTTGCTCCTTGCATTCGAAGCTGATCGTATGAAATATTGGGTGCAACATGCCTACTGCGTAGGGTTGCGTATTCTGTCTCCAAATCAACCTGAAGGCGGATCTTAGAAGGCTTATTGGTGATGTCTTGTAGTGCCATCTACAAGAAAGTAGGCTTGTAAGCTTGGGTTGAATAGGAGTGGAAGGAGCAGGATATGGTATCAAAAAATAATGGGAAGAATGGAGATGAGGGTTGCTTCTCTAGAGCTGCATTGTGGATAGAGAAAAAAGCCAGAAAGGGAGCCAAAGAAACATAGAGAGGGTTGGCAATGGTGAGACGAAAATGCAAAGGAGATAATGCATCATGGGAAGCTTCTTTAGTGCAAGCTATGGCTGCTAAGCAATATAGAGAGAGAATACTTCATGAAAAGGTTCTTCTGTGCTACACCTGTGGGTTTGGAGGGAGAACAAAGTATTGTAGAAAGAATGCTCCTGGTAAGCTTCTTCCTTGCAAGCCATGGCTACTACTGTGGGTTTGGAGAGAGAAGGCTCATTTAGGAGTACAGACCTGCTAGCTATGGAGAGAGGACCAAGTTCTGTAGAGAGAATGCTCATGGTAAGCTTCTTCCCTGCAAGCCATGGCTACTACTGTGGGTTTGGAGAGAGAAGGCTCATTTAGGAGTACAGATCTGTTAGCTATGGCTTTTGGAGTAGAGAAAGACGCTTTTTTCCATGGAGAAGGAGTGCAGGGCGTGTTAGAGAGAAGATTTAGAGAGAGAAAGAGATCTGGTGTACACACAAAAAAGGGGGGAAGAAAGTGACGAATTTTTGGAATGTTTGGAGTTCGAAAAGGTTGCTGCAGGCTATGATTACTGACTGACAGCCCATTACAAAGCTTTAAAGTCACCTAGGTGGCCAGATCTAGGAATATCTCCTTTTTTTTATTTATTTTTGTTTTTGTGAAAAATCAAAAATATGCTTTTAGGACTAGGCTTCTAGGCTTGGTCAAAGATGGATTAGCATTTTAAGCATTTCACTAAACGTCCAAATTAAAGGGCCCAAGAAGACTCCATTGAGTTCCTAATGGGACCTTGTCCCCATGTCTTCTTCTACCTATCCGGTGTCCGAGCATGGGTTTCATCATGTGAAATAGAGCTAGGAGGGCCAAATAGTTACAGATCCCTCCTCTGAAACTTTCGCTTTGCCCCTATCATTAGTAAGATGCTTTAGAAGCATCCTGGGCTTTATACTTGGCTTTGGCTTCTCGAGAGTCATCGCAATGAGTAAAACAATGAGCCTTAGTATGACCTGTCCTACCACAGTAATCTCATTCATTGCTTTTGTCCTTGGACTCCTTTGAATCATGTTTACCCTTGCCTTTGCCTTTGTTTTTGAAGTTGTTGTTGTTGGAGTTTCCTTTTCTGCCTTTTCCTTTGTCCTTGTTAGAGACAACAAAAGTAGACATCGACTTGTCTTTTCCGTGAAGCATGCACTTGTTGTGGAGATAACTCACTTCATCAAAAGGGGGGAGAGGTTGGAAATAAATATTATCCCTGAAAGAATAAAAGGAAGAACGAAATTTACCAAGTTTATGAATGGGATTGTTGATGGTGCTTTCGTACTTCTCAAGCTGCACGAGTGAACTCTCCAATCTTCTCAATCAAGTTATCTGACTCATTGATTGTAAGCATAGTTGCCAGGCGTTTCATGAAATGTGTTTCATAAACATTTCATTCATTTTCCAGAAGTTTCAAAAACGTTTCATATAAAAAGGGGGGTACAGGCCTCAAAATTTATATACAGGTTCATAATATGTTAAAAATATGTTGCCTCCCTGCAAAACAATATTAAACATGCATCTTTTACACATTAAAACATGTTTACAAGCTAAAACTAAAGAATCTGGGGTGACCCAGATTACAATCTAAAACTAAAGAATCTGGGGTGACCTAGTTACAGTGGGCACCCAACTCAGTCACTAACCAATTGGCATAAATAAATTAGCAACATCAAGAATCAAGATCTGGATTTCATTATCAATAATGGCAACTACTCAATAATGGCACTCAAAGTGATCACAAAAAGTTTGAATCCTGAGCTGATACAAAAAAAGTAAACTGAAGTCTGAAATACACAAAGTAAAGCATGCTAAAGCCTTGAAGATGGAATCATGCATGAATGATGACAAATAGTAAACCAGAGGAGCTTGATAGTGTAAGATCCTGTCCCCACTGCGCAACGGATTCTGGGTGCTAGCAGCGGAAGTAGCACATCTTGCGCGGGTAGGGTCCTACACTCGGGGCCTCGCCCACAGATATCCAGACAGGTGACTAATTCCTCGGTTCTTCCAAAACCGAACTTGGAAAAAATTCGCTTGCCCAGAAAGCACAGGTGATTCCTCCAGGATAAAATTTTACTCTAACATAGTCAGGGTCATATTACTGACGAAACTGATCCAACCGAACTTAAAGTCACTTGGTCAGATCAAGGAAGAAACTTGCACTTGGATCATAGAGATCAACGTTTTTTTCCCCATCGAGAGGCACAGCCATTGATTCCTTTTTCCATAGAACAATTACTATCCGGGATTCACTTCATCTAGCGTACTATAATAGAAATTGAGTCTCAATTTATGGATCCATCAATCCAGCCTAACCCCAATCCCATGGGTTAGCCAACCGCCCAACCAGTGTAGTGATGGGATCCAATTAGGAATTTGGTTAGGTTTTGTCCCAGGTACCAGGGAAAAGAGTTCCTAGGCCCCCTAGCCGGAAGTTCATGCAAACATAAAACTAGTCACACCACTTACACACCCAATATGAAATTTCCTTTTTCTCAGCATCAGCTAACTTTAAAAGGATCCTTTAATGAAACCAATGACAATTCTCAAAATCTCTGGTTGAATACATATTTCTAATCATTCATTCATCAGTGTACTTATGGCATCATTAGCAACCAGAACGCTCACCACCTATTCACTTAGGGGCCTTTTCAATAGTTCTAAGAACTATCTAGAGCCTAGGCTCTGATACCATGTCAGAATATGCAGCGGAGAAGATGACCAAATCTACACAAGAGCAAAATGCAATGCAAAAAATAACAGCACGAGAGAGAGAGAGAGAGAGAGAGAGAGAGAGAGAGAGAGAGAGAGAGGCATGTAACTCTGCTCTATGTAATCAAGAAGAATCCCAGAATGATACAAAATGGAATGGGGGCCATGGGGCCATTTTATATGGCCCCAAATACCCAGTCGGCTTGTGCTAAAGGCAGCCGATTGCCTCACGACTGGTGTCATCCAGTCGGCCATCATCAGAGGTCCACGACCTGTATAATCCAGTCGTCCTGCTCTAGAAGGTTAACACATGCACACTAGTGCAGTCGGCTAGCCACCACTGGGTCATCCTACCATCAAAGGGCAGCCACCCAAACCATGGAAAAATAGGGAAAAATATGGAGAGTGGGGAAAAATGAGAACAACACCTACAAGGGCGGGCACACCCACAACAAAGGCCCTCGTGTCTACAAAAAGACAGGAGATGACTTCTAACACTACTAGAACCCCCAAATCCTGCTTGGCTCTGTGCATCTTCCTCTGAACCCAACCGTGTTCTCTTTGATGCCTCACATGTATCCTCGCAACCCCAATATCCTCAAGCACAGGCCCACAACCACGTCCTGCAAGTTGCTGTCTTTTCCATTCTTGTAGCTTGGCTTTGATGTTTGCGGGCACAAGTTTGCATGCACCAATTCCTTCCCCGGTTAAACCTGTGAAATGGGCCTTAACACGGATTATGGACCCTCGTGTGATGAGCAAACCCCGTAAAAATTGCATTTCCACTTTGTGTGCCCTGAACCACCATATTTAGATACGGGAGTGATATGGGCCCACATGGCATCCTTAATGCGAGGCATCTTGACAAAAGCAGGGCTAGATTGGCACCCTGGCATGAAAACCCCCAAATTTCAAATCAGTTTGTTTTTTACAAAATTGAAGAAAAAAAGCATAAATCAGCACAACCAACCTGAGAGTTGGCGGGCACGGAACCTCGGAAGTGCGGGAGGAGCTGGTAGGAGTTGATTTCAAGGCAAGAGCTCCTTCAATCAATTTCCCAGTCGCTTGTAGACGTTTTTTTGAAAAACGTGCTCTCTAGATAGAAAACGTTGAAAAACGTAGGTTTTCCCAGGCAGCATGAAAGAAACGCGTTTCATTCCGATGAAACGTTTCATTTCATTCAGATGGAATGACGATGTATGATGGTTGTTGTAAGCTTCATGGAGTCACTGACTTGGGGAGGATTGTAGGATAGGGGTGGGAGAAAGACCTGGATGAGAGGAACTTAGAGAAGAAAGATTGGGAAGAGGAACCACTTGCGGAGCGGGAGCAGGGGATCCAAGTTGTGAAAGTGCTGGAGTATCAACAAGAGGAGCAGCAACAGATAAATCTTCTGAAGCCATGTCCTCTGACAAGAAACCTTCTCTGAAGCAAGAGGGCTGTAAAAAAACACCAAATAGTCTCCTCTCAACAAGCTATGCACAGCAAGAGGAGAGAAAGAAGAAAGGGAGGGACGGTGGGAAAAGAGAAATAGAGAAATCAAATCTCTCAAGAACCTGTCCTTAGCACCTAGAAGTGATCCTCAGCCTCCAACAAGAAAACGCAACAATTCCATAGTACAAATACAGAAAACGCACCACAATGATGAAGCCTCTACTCAAATCAGAAAAACGTAGCAGTTTCTTACCTGTAGATCAGCGTTTGGCTCTGATACCATGAAAGAAAGAGCAAACACAAGTTGTAGGTCCAAACCACAAACTGTAGAAGGCTGGGAACAGTTGATTATTTCTAAAAATGAGCACGAGGGAAGCCTGTAGGTGCTTACAAGCATAAGAGAACGTCTCTATAGCCAATGACCTCCAGCATATATGCAAGAATGAGATGAAAATTGAGGGGAAGGGTGAGCACCCTTATATATCCCTCCTGAGAGCTGGTCGGCCAGCTGTAGTAGCAAGCCGACAGTTGTCCTGTAGCATAAAAATGATATAAAATACCTAAAAATAGTAGAAAATCCCAAATAATATCTGCTAAAATATGCAAATGCAAGGTCTCATAAAATGACCAATACAAGCATGAAAAGGTGTATGTAGACTCTCTGGAGATGATATAAATTCCAACAGCACTCACAACTTCGTTAATGCTAAACTTCTGTAGAAGCTGGGAATAAAGACGCAACCAAGTGATCACGTGTATCATGTGAACCTTGTGGCACGACATGAACAAATCAAGGATAGGTGTGTCACCATTTGGTCACCCAGTTGGTCCACTCATGCTTTCTCATCATGTATGTACATTGGACTGGTGTCCATGGCAGTTGCATATGCCAAGGATTGATGCCACTCATGTGATACTGTGGACTTGGCTTTCCATTGGGGACTTGTGCCTCCATGTACATGCTCGGAAATGCTTGGTGGATTGGTGTTCCATTGGGTCTGGTACCTCATGTACTTGCCTCTTGGAGCACGTCTATTTTGGTATAGTCTCATGAACGGGGATTGTCCATACCAATGCTGCATTGCATAGCATCTTTATGTGCTTGCTTGTTGCAATTGAAATTGCATGCTATTTTCATGCTTGCTTAAACCAATGTGTAGCTCCGGGTAAGGGGATGCCTACTCGCAAACCGTGCGTGTGAAACTGTCTGCTGACATGGTTATGTGGCATGTGATAGGTGGTAAGTATTGGTCATAAACCTAGCCTTAGGAGTTTGCATTAATTTATAAGTGAGTGTGTACACACTTCATTAAGTTTTGGGCGACCAAAACTCACTTACAAATTATGACCAACCCGGTGTTCACACACACTGATGTCTGGAGGTGGACATAACCCAATGTCCACCGCCCAGACCTTATCCCCTTTGTACAAAGGGAGTAACCAGCCATGTGTCCACTCTAGCTTGCTCCACAAAGCACCTGCCTGCCACCTACACTAGACAACTCACCACCTGACTCCTCCTCCTCTCTCTAGAGATTGGCGCCTCCTTCATGAGGACTATTGGGCTGCATTTTCTGCACTTTCTCCTTCCCAACTCCATATCCAAGCTTGCTAAGGTGTTTCTCAAGCTTCCAAGAGTGTTTTCAGGTGCTAATCACTCTCCTACACACTCCCAATGACTGAAATTCAGCAAAACAACTCTCTTTATTGTTGTAATTTCTGGTCTTTCTACTGAAAACCCTAATTTCAGCCCTCCTTTCTCAAGTTGAACCATAGGGGAAGCTTTCCCAAGGTTCCCTTCATCCTCTTGAAGACTTTTGTCGTGAAGAAATGCGACAAATCGAAGATCTCATCACTCCAAGGACTTCCATCGTGAAGACTTCCGCTGTCATCGACTCTACTTGCAATTGGTAAGCTTTTATGCTTAAATATGGAAGCAAGTAGCAGGAGGGAGGAACCGGATTACAAGATCACGTACCCTGTGTAGTGATCTCTTGTCCTGCGTGCTCTCTTGCAGATTGTTGCTACCATGTGTTGGTGGAACAATAGAGAGCAGATGGGAACATGGGCACTTGAGAGGGTAGTGTGGATTGCAAGTCTACATTGGCAACCACTTGTTTGCAATACTGTATTCATATGCATTGGTATGGAAATCTGGTTAGAAATGCCCTTGACACTATGTACTTGATTCTCCCAAGATCAATATACTTTATTTGAGGGAGGGGTCGGCCGTTCCGGCTCATTGTGTGTCTCTTGTCGATTCAGCAAATCACTTCTTGTATTTTCGCAAGCATCCATTAAATCTTAGTGTATTTAAGTGTATTGATTAGCATTGTGTTCAACCAAGTTACATTGGTATCAGAGCATATGGTTCTCTTTCACTTCTATTGTGAGAGACAATCACCTTGAACACTAGCTATCTCTACACTTAGAACATTATGGACAACCATACAATGAATGTTGGAGTGCATGCCTCCAATGCTTTACAGGATGAGCAAACTCAAGTGTGGTGCACAATAGGGAACATGAATATGTGGGACAGCCGTCCCGTGGGTAAAGAGAAGATGCAGGAAGAAGAGTCTAGAGTCTTGAGGGATGAACTTACTTGTATGCAGGCTCTTCTCCATGCACAACAAGAAGAATTGAATCTCTACCACTGTAAGGATCCATTGGTACACGACCGTTTGAAGGCCAAGAAAGCTGAATCTTATATGGATCGTGCAATGACAATGATTGTCCAAGAGTTGCACATGCAACCGAGGGATGCAGCACGTGCATACTTGGCTCGTTTACCGAGGATGCCTATGCAGAAAAGGCAACCATCCCACGTGTCTTGGAATCCCCACAGGTGCCTGAACAAGAACTTATGTCTAAGAGGATGAATCTCCATGCTATGGGAGAGGAACAATCAGTGACTTCACGCCATGCAGAAATACCTTATGTAGCCTGTGAAGGATATAATGTTTATGGTAGTGGTCAAAATGTATATCGAATGCCATTGCCGACTGAAAATGTGCATGTACAACACATGCAACATGGGCTGCAATTTTCTGTTGGTGCAAGTATTCCACGTATCTCTCATGCCACTCATGCCTTTGAGTGCGCTTGTGAGGGAGAAGCTATGGCTGAAAATGTATCAATGCATGTTGAGGGACGAGCCATGACTCATGCTTTTTTAGGGCACATGTATCAATGCCTTATGCATCACCTTTTGGTCCTAAAATGATGCCAGCCACACAGGGGCTGTCCCAATGGACAAACATGGGGGAAAACATGTTGAGATGCAGGCATATGCATCAAAGTCTCGTGACTTCAAAGCCGGAGACAAATCTGTGAAGTTTGACGCATATCATGGGGAATATGATGCATCAAAGGCACTTGCTTTTATTGCCCAGTTTGATATTGCTTTCAGTGGATAAGGATTTCACTCAGAAATCCATGATTCGGCATGTAAGCATGTTTATGAAAGGCACTGCTGCCCATTGGTGGCTCACGGAGAAGCTCTCACCGAATCCTGTTAGATCATGGGAAGAGTTCAAGGAGAGGTTCTATGCTTAATTCTTGCCTCCCAATGCATTGAATGCGATAACAATGAAGTGGGATTGGGTGAAGCAAAATGAGGGGGAATCAGTGAATGCATATGTACAAAAGTTTTGGAAAGTGCTTTTGGAGGTGTCTCCATTTATGCATGTCATCACCGAGGCGGAAAGGAAGAGAAGGTTTCAATTGGGATTGCAACCCGTGTACAAAGCGAGACTACAAATGTATCCTGGTCATACCTTACACCAACTAATCGTAGCCGCCACTGCTACCAAGCAATTGGAACTCAAATTGAGTCGATCCAATAAGGCTAAACCCTCATTTCAAGGCAAAGAGAGGGCTATCCAAAACCTGCAAAATAATGGACAACCACCTAAAAAGGACCAAAACCAAGGTAAAAATGGTCCAAAGGCTGAAAATAACACTACCAAGAATCATCCCTTCAAACTGAGAGACTATGGTCTCACTCCGGAGCAAGAAGAAGCGTGATAATACAAATGCATCAAAGCCTAATGTGCATATGGTTCCGGATGTATAGGGCAACACTTCACATGATAGCAAAGACAAGGTTATATGTAAAGCTTGGGAACAACTCAAGGATCAGCCCGCTTTGTTCATGTTTGATGATTGTGAATTTGAGAATTTCATATCCACACAGATGGCAGCTGCTTTGGGTATTGAAGTGAAGGACATGGGTCCTCAAATTGAAGCAGGGGTTGCTTTATTGGTAGAGAAGTGCAGGTCATGCCTGTTTTTGGCAAGTTGCGCATATACATTCAAGGCTATGTGGATCATGAGGATTTTCTTGTGGTGCCTTTGAATGGCTATGATGTATTGCTTGGAAAGCGTTGGCATACACGTATTGATCCGTGCAAGGCTTACAAGACCAACAGGATCACCTTCATGCATAAAGGCCGAGAGCATGTAATTGATGCTAGTGAAGAGGGTGATACCATTCCCCTTGTATCTCATGTACAAATTAAGAAAGTAATGAAAAAGAGTGTTTTTGCGTACTTGATTTTTGTACGAGATCATGTTCAGGAAAATAATGTACATGTAAACACTCTTAGTAATGATAGGTTGAAATTTTTGCAAGAGCACAATGATTGTTTTGCTGATGAGTTACCAAATGAGTTGCCACCCGTACGACCAGAAGATCATCGCATTGATCTTGTTTCAGGTAGCTCACCACCTAATAGGCCAGCCTATCATGTAAGTGCATCCCAAAAAGAGGAGATCATGAAGCAGGTGAATGAGCTTCTTGAGAAGGGTTTGGTTCAGTCAAGCTCTTCCCCATATTGTTCACATGACATCCTCTTGGTTCAAAAGAAGGATGGATCCTTTCGTATGTGTGTGGATTATAGAGCTTTGAATAAGCTTACCATCAAGAATCTGTTTCTGATTCCATGCATAGATGACATCCTTGACAAGTTGGATGGATCGGCATGCTTTAGCCAAATTGATCTCAAGAGTGGGTATCATCAAGTGCGTGTAGTGCGTGAGAATGTACACAAAACTGCTTTCAGGACAGCATTTGGGCTTTATGAGTATCTTGTTATGCCTTTTGGTATTACAAATGCCCTGGCTACATTTAATAGAATGATGGATCGCATATTCCATGGGTACATGAAATTTACAGGTGTCTTCTTTGATGACATCCTAGTCTTCTCTCGAAGACGAGGAAGAGCATAGAGCTCATTTGGCCATTGTTTTTGAAGAACTCCGTAAGCATAAACTCTTCATAAATGCAAAGAAAAGTGAGTTCTTCGTGTTAGAGATACATTATCTTGGCCATATTGTGTCCAAAGATGGAGTGCAGATGGATCTTGCAAAGATTGATGCAATTTGGAATTGGCCCGAATTGAGTTCGGTGCATGAGATTTGTAGTTTTCTTGGATTATGCTTTTACTACCGCAGGTTCATTCAGCACTTTGCATGGATTGCTTCTCCTTTGCATGATTTGACAAAGAAGAAGGCTACATTTAAATGGACTAATGTAGAGAGGGATGCATTCCTGAAATTGAAAGATGTAACTACTCATGGTCCAGTGTTGATCATTCCGGATTTGCAAAAGCCTTTTAGTGTCGAATGTGATGCATCTGGAAATTGCATAGGAGCTGTCCTTAATCAAGAGGGACATGCCGTGGCTTATGAGAGCCGTAGATTGCATGATTCAGAGCTATCTCTTGGCATTTATGAGAAAGAGCTCTTGGTTGTACTTCATGCACTTACTATATGGAAACATTATCTTCTTGGGACTGATTTCACTGCTGTGAAGACAGATCACCAGAGTTTGAGGTATTTTCTTACCCAAACTAAGTTGTCAGAGAAGCATATGAGGATGGCCAATTTCCTATCTATATTTCATTTTCACATCCTGCACTAGGAAAGAAGAATGTAGTGGCAGATACATTGTCACGAAAGCCATATGTGGTAGCTATCTCGATTGCCTCTCATGGGAACTTGTCTGCCATGTGTGATTTGTATCATACGGATGCTGATTCTGCCACTATTTTGGATTTGTTGGCTGGTCATGTACATGCCTCATATGTGATCAAAGAGGGTTATCTCATGAAAGATAATTGCCTATGTGTGGTGTCTGACATGAAGCAAAAGGTTTTGGATGACTGCAATGCTTCTCCATATGCTGGTCATATAGGCATAATGCCTACTACGCACATGATTGAGCGGAAGGACATAGAGGCACATGTACGTGCATGTATCACCTGTCACAAAAGGTGAGATTTGATAGGCAAAAGGCACCAGGTTTGCTTCAGCCCCATTGCCTATTCCCACGCAGCCATGGAAAAGTATTACAATGGATTTCATTATGGACTTGCCACACGGATAACAAGGTAATGATGCAATTTGGACAATTGTGGACAGGTTTAGCAAGCAAGCTCATTTCTTGCCGGTCAAAAAGACCATCAAAACTGAGCATATAGTTAAAATATATCTTGCCCAAGTGTTCAAGCATCATAGAATGCCGAAGTCCATTGTGGGGGATAGAGATCCAAGGACAACAAGTCTTTTTTAGCAGGCCTTATTTGATAATATGGACACCAAATTGGACTTCTCATCAACTTATCACCCTCAAACAGATTGACAAAGTGAGGCTGCAAATTCAGCCATGTTGGATCTCTTGAAATGTTATGTGGCGGATCAGAAGTCTTCTTGGGAGAAGTACTTACTGCTTGTGGAATTTGCATACAACAACACAGTGCATGCATCTACGGGAAAGGCCCCGTTTGAGATTGTTTATGGTAAGGTGGTTTTGCCACCCATCCTTCGCACAAAGGATGAGATATTTGCACTGATGAGTATGTAAGAGACTTGGATATTGCTTTTGCTCAGGTGCGGACAGCCATTGCAAGGTCACAAGACAAGCATAAAAAGGCTGCCGACAAGCATAGAAGACAATTGGATGTTAAAGAGAATGATTGGGTACTGCTGAAATTTGAGAAAGCAAGACTTGCAAAGAGGCCTTGCAAAGAAAGCTTGCAACCAGGTACTATGGGCCTTTTCGAGTGATCGAGAAGATCAATGAAGTGGCTTTCAGATTGGCATTACCTAGTCATTGGCACATACACAATGCTTTTCATGTGAGTCTTCTTCGCAACAACAAGTATGTAGGGCCAGAGCCCAGTGAAACGGTCATTGAGGATCCACCAGAAGTGGATGAGCTTGAGGAGATCTTGCAACCAGAACAGATTGTGTATCACATGGAACGCAAGCTTGCTACAGGCAAAGTTGTCAGGTGTTACCTTGTGAAGTTTAAGAACTATCTTCCCATTGATGCTAAATGGGTACATGAAGAGTTCTTCAGAGATTGCCCTGTGCTTGCTTGCAATTGAAATTGCATGATATTTTCATGCTTGCTTGACCAATGTGTAGTTCCGGCGGGTAAGGGGATGCTTGCCCGCGAACCGTGCGCGTGAAACTATCTGCTGACATGGTTATGTGGCATGTGACAGGTGGTAAGTATTGGTCATAAACCTAGCCTTAGGAGTTAGCATTAATTTGTAAGTGAGCGTGTACACACTTCATTAAGTTTTGGGTGACCAAAGCTCACTTATAAATTATGACCAACCCGGTGTTCACACACACTGATGTCCGGAGGTGGACATAACCCAATGTCCACCGCCCAGACCTTATCCCCTTTGTACTACAAAGGGAGTAACCAGCCATGTGTCCACTCTAGCTTGCTCCACAAAGCACCTGCCTGCCACCTACACTGGACAACTCACCACCTGACTCCTCCTCTCTCTAGAGATTGGCGCCTCCTTCATGAGGACTGTTGGGCTGCATTTTCTGCACTTTCTCCTTCCCAAATCCATATCCAAGCTTGCTAAGGTGTTTCTCAAGATTCCAAGAGTGTTTCGGGGTGCTAATCACTCTCCTACACACTCCCAATGACTGAAATTCAGCAAAACAGCTCCCTTTATTGTTGTAATTTATGGTCTTTTTGCTGAAAACCCTAATAGGGGAAGCTTTCCCAAGGTTCCCTTCATCCTCTTGAAGACTTTGGTCGCGCGAAGAAATGCCACAAATCGAAGATCTCATCACTCCAAGGACTTCCATCATGAAGACTTCCGCTGTCATCGACTCTACTTGCAATTGGTGAGCTTTTATGCTTAAATATGAAAGCAAGTAGCAAGAGGGAGGAACCGGATTACAAGATCACATATCTTGTGTAGTCTTCTCTTGTCCTACGTGCTCTCTTGCAGATTGTTGCTACCATGTGTTGGTGGAACAATAGAGAGCAGATGGTAGGGAACATGAGCACTTGAGAGGGTAGTGTGGATTGCAAGTCTACGTCGACAACCACTTGTCTGCAATACTGTATTCATATGCATTCGTATGGAAATCTGGTCAGAAATGCCCATGACACTATGTACTTGATTCTCCCAAAATCAATATACTTTATTTGAGGGAGAGGTCGGCCGTTCGAGCTCATTGCGTGTCTCTTGTCAATTCAGCAAATTACTTCTTGTATTTGAGCAAGCATCCATCAAATCTTAGTGTATTTAAGTGTATTGATTAGCATTGTGTTCAACCAAGTTACAAGGTGTGTGTCTCAGTTACCGATACATGTTTTGCTAATCCAAACGTAAACATAATATTCATAAATCTAGGTTAATCATCTTGCCTCAAGATGATACTTTTAATGTGTCTAGATGGGGGTGTAAAGCAATCAGTAAAGGGTGGGAATTTCAGACACTTGATGGGATGCCCCATGAAGTGACATATCTGGCAAGGAATGTTGACTGGCTAATGGAGAAACTTGAAGCCAACTTCAAGGAATGGGATAATTCCAAGGTTTTCATAGCTTGGAATTATTATTTCCCTTGCTGGATTTTAGGGCTGGACATCAGAGGAGGACTCTTAACTATTTAGGCCTTCCTATATGGAAGGGCAGGTAGAGAAAGAACATTCTCTCCTTTCTAGCTTGGCACAAGGTTTGTAAGCCTAAAAAAGGAGGGTAGCCTAGGGATACTAAATTTGAAGACCCATCCAATAGTATTACTTTCCAAGTTTTTGGTTGTCTGTTTTGATAAAGACAGCCAGCCCTGGGCATTAATGCTTACGGAACACAAAAATGAAGTGTCATAAACAGTGGCATGGACACTCCTAGATTGATAAAAAAATTTATCATGCTCCTTTAGTTGTAAAGAACATGCCTTTTGCAAGTTTTATGGTTAGAGGGTGGAAGAGGATTATGCACCTTGTGGAGTAGCAAGGCTCCAGCATATTTATTAAGAATTCTCTTTTGATATATAATGCTTTCTGGTCCCCCTTGTTTAACCCCTTTCTAGCTCTGGTAGATCCCAAGGCATGCAAGAGAGAGAGCTCCCCATTAAGTAACCTAGGGATAGCAGGGGTGTCCTTCCACCACATCCCATTAAGTAACGGGTTGGGTGGACAGCTCCCCATTAAGTAACCTAGGGACAGCAGGGTTGTTCAGACTGTTGAAGAGAAGGGAGCAGGACTTCACTGAACTCAACAAGCTATGGAGGGTCAACTGGAGCCCTAGGGGTTGGCCAGCATCTGGTAGTCTAGACTACCAGCTCATTCAATTACCATTCTTTGAAAGGTGCTGGCAGCCTGGCAGGGCCCTTCCCTTCAGAAGCAAGCTGTACGATATGAATATCTCATCTGGTAGGTGCCCCAGGAGTACACCCCCCTGGTGGAAGACTTCTGACACGGATTTTAGGATTGCCCAGTCTTAAGGTTTTTTTGGACATGGGTTTCTAGGTGGTGCAAGGCAGCCATGGGAGTGTACTTGAATAGGATCATACTAGGGGTTAGGAAAAAGGATAGGACCTGCATAGGAAAGCCACTGCCTTTTCTCTCTTATCAAGTTCAACTGTTTATGGGAGATCTGGGATTCTAAGAATGCACCTTATTTGGAAACTCGCGAGCTCAGTGTCTTAATCTGAAGGAGGTAACAACATACTAAGGCCAAATGTGTAAAGCCTTGTACAGGTGGGTGGACTGTGAATGTGCTTGTACAGAGGATTCTTCAATAAGCTCCGGGATAGGGAAGGATATTTTTTAATAGAAAAAGAATTTATGGCAACCAGGATGAACCAGGATGAAAGGCGGCTATGCTCGGGACTGTGCTACTAGTCATGGGGCTTGTCTGTACTGTTTTACATTGGTGTACCGACCGATCTAGCCATGGATTGATCCTTGGGACATGTACCAGTTGCTGCTAGCATACTGGTCCTCACAAGTACCGATCCCTGTGGCATGCCGATCCCTAGCACATACAGGACGTACCGATTAGAAGTGTTTTGTTCATGGTTTGAGCTTGGTTTTGGGATGTACCATGTACCATTTTCTGGCAGTAGCACTGAATTGGGAACAATCTGTCTTGTGATCATCTGTGACGTTTTTTTGGCTCTCATATCAGTTTGTTCTTCCATATACTAGACCACCAGATCACTTCAGGGGGCTTGGGCAAGGCTCCGGTACTTCACCAACAATTGTATTCAAATACCCTCTCAGCAACAACTCCTTATTCTCCAAAAGACAAATATGATGACGCTTGAAAGAAAACTGCTACAAAATCCATACCAATAAACCTTATTCGCAGGTCAACTGAGTCTATTCATCTTTACATTTATAAGCTCAGGGAATTCCAAATTCCAAGAACATAAGCCCAAATTCAAACTCTTGTCAGCAGCACAAGTCCACACCATGCTTCACATCTGCATGGCCTCCTTTACAAATGGTCCACAACTCCCTGCCAGATTTATGTGCTCCCTTGCTTCTATACAGACCCCTGTGTACTATAATCTTTCATGTGCTGTTTTCTAATACACAAATGTCTCGCATAGGCCAACTGACTCTTCTCCTCACATGTGCTTGTTTTCTCCATGTGCAATAACCGGTCCTGCATGAGCAGACCGCTCATCAACACATTGAATTCTCCCCCTGCTCTATATATGGACACCAACCTTACATAGGCACCCACCTAACATAGGCTGGCTACACTTTCTTTTCACTTGCACTTCTCCAATCTTCCCGCCAAGAAGCTCCACAATATTAGTGCAAGCTAGACGCCTTTAACATATTTTACTCTCAGTCATCTGTAGCACAGGTTCTGCATAAACTGGATGTCTTTTATCTCATGTACTAACTCTTTCCCAAATGGAACCCAACATGGGATGGCTGCCCTTCTCTGAACACCTGCTAGGGGTCACCGCCTCTTCTATTCTATGTAGTCTCACTCTATGCTACCACCTCATGCATAGTATCTGTTCTATATGCACCACAATCTTGGCTAAGCTCGCCATTTTTTCTCTTCACAGCCCTTGCTCCTGTATCACAAATCCCCATGCCCTCTTTTGTTTTTTCCCAGCTCGTACGCAGCAGCCCCCCTCCCTTTCTTGCATAATCTCTGTCCAGAATGGCCTGTTACTCCTGACTCCCCAAATCTTCGCACCACCTGTGTGTCTCAAGTTTCAACACTGCTCCACATGGTCGCTTCTATCATGTTGGCCAAAAACCATGCCTCAACCATTCCCTCTATTTATTAACCACCTGAACCTTTACATTCCCTAAAAACTCATACAAAGACTCCATGAAAACATGCACTTTACACCGTACATGAGACTAAAATCCACGTCTTCTATCTCCTTTTCATCCAAGGAAATAGGCATCAACTGAACCCAAAAAATCTACCTCACACTTTAGTGTAATCACGTAGCCTGTCATACATGCATTCCAAGAAAATTTGTCAGTGTAGCATGTGAAGACTTTTCTTTTTAAATTCCATATAAGTTAATTTTGAAGTAGGGAACTGTTATGTTGTGCCTCCATGGGAAGAGTCGAGAGATTGTTATGTTGTGCCTCCATGGGAAGAGTCGAGAGATTGTTAAGGAACTATTAACACTAAAAATTTGAAAATTCCCTCTGCGCATGTGATGAACTGATGTGTAGCTCCTCTGCAACCATCACGTGGCTCCATATGTGACGAGTCATGCATGTACCAGTATGACTGAGTGTACTTGGATCCAATCAACACAGGCCTCTATAATGCATGCCACCATTAGCAGGCATCCTGCTAAACATGTATGAGACCATGGAGCAACTAGTGTCAAATGCAACCGCAACCAGTCTACTTATCAAATATGAGAATCAATGGGATGGGTTGTACTCGAAGATACTCCATGCAATCAGCAAGGATGATGATTGCTCTATGCTTTGTGTAGTTCTCGCCTCTTTTGAGGTGGTAATCCAAAAGCTTATAGCATAAGGGTGGTGTTTCCTCTTCAATGACCACATGGTTCCGGATGGGCAATGAGCACGACAGCACCCATGCAAGTCCAATGCATAGGAACAGTTCAGTATAAATCTCCACAAGAGCACAGACCATCCTTGAAATAATGGATGCAGCAAGTGTCACGAAGAATGATCTCCCGGCTTTCAATCTTGGATATGATCTTACTTACGTCATGGCAATCATTGCACATCCTCAGATTTTTTGCCACACGCAGCGTTTCTCCCTGTGGTGTGCTGAGAAGCCCAAAGGCTATAGCTAATTTCTCTGCATGTCCGCATAACACTACCTCCTTCTCCTCGTCTGAAATGGGCTTTAGTATCTTATCCAGGTTTGGCATATGCCCTTCTTCCTTAATACGAGAACTCAGAGTTTGTAGCATTGTTGAGATTTCATTGCTTTGGTTGCTACCCACTACAAACTCATGCACTTTCTTATTGACCTCTATCAAAGCAGATGCAGGTTTTTTCCTTGCTCCTGCATGTTTTCTCAAGTCCTCTATCCGGCGTGCATCAACTCGGCTGCCAGCATTCACATAGATATCGGCCATAAGCACGTACCAAGTAGCATCTTCTGCATTTATCTCGACAAGCTGCTGAAAGCATCTCAGCCCTAGTTCTGTGTCCCCATAAGTTTTGCAAGCAGTGAGCAATGCAGCCCATGTTGCTTCGTGCAGAGGACACAACAGTGCCAAAAACTTCTCTGCCTCATACAACTGTCCCGATCTTGCTAGCAGATCGATCATGCATGTGTGATGTTCTACGGTTGGTGCAACGCCATACTGTTCTCTCATCTGCTTATAATAGTGTAGCCCCTTTGATACCAGACTAGCATGGCTGCACGCAGCGAGAAGACAAGTGAATGTTACAGTATCTGGCTTTTCCCCCTGTTCTTGCATGTCCTCAAAACACTGTACTGCCATATTACCCTCATGGCTCATGCAATATCCTTTCATCATCGAACTCCATGCTACAGAATCACGAACTGGCAGTGAATCAAAGACTTCCCGTGCATCTGCAAGAGCGCCACATCTGGCATACATGCTGATCAGACTGTTGCCAGCAGATAGATCTTTGTCAAACTCTTCTTCTGCAATCATTGCATGTATTTCTCTACCTTTTTGTATGGCTCCTAAGTTCCCACATGCTTTTATTATGCAAGCCAGAGTGACAGCATCCACACACAGACCCTTTATTTGCATCCGTTCAAAACACTCCAATGCTTCCTGACCAGGCCCATGCTCAGCATATCCTGCAATTAGTGAGGTCCACGACATGAGATCTGGAACTCCCAGCACATTAAAAGCTTCCCGGGCCTCTGAAAGGGAACCACATTTGGCATACATGCCAACCAGAGTGTTGCCTACAGAAAGTTCCTTTTGCAAGCCTTTCTCTGCAAGAACCATGTGAATTTCTCGACCCTTCTCTATTGCTCCTATGCTGCTGCAAGCTTTCAAGCTGCAAGCAAATGTGGCAGCATCCGGAGACAGCCCCTCCAGCTGCATCTGCTCAAAACACTTCAATGCTTCCTGACCAGGTCCATGCTCAGCATATCCTGCAATCAGTGCAGTCCACAACACAACATCTCGAATTAAAATCTTGTCAAAGACTTTCTGTGCCTCTGCAAGTGCTCCACAACTCGCATACATGCTAATCAAACTGCTGCTGACTGAAGGATCTCCTTCAAAACCAGTTCGTGAAACTTTCAAATGTATTTCGCGGCCTCTCTCTAAAGCTTCTATGCTGCCACAAGCTTTCAAGGTACAAGAAAATGTGACAACATTGGGGAGGACGCCCTGAAGCTGCATCTGCTCAAAACAGATCACTGCTTCCTCACCAGGTCCGTGTTCAGCATATCCTGCAATCAATGCAGTCCATGATACGCAATCTTGCATGGGTAGTTCATTGAAGACTTCCCTTGCCTCTAAAAGTGAGCCACATTTCGCGTACATTCCAACCAAAGTGTTGCCAACCATCAGATCTCTTCTAAGACCCTTTCTTGACAGTGCTTTATGTATTTCTCGGCCCTTATCTATTGCTCCTATGCTGCTGCAAGCTCTCAAGCTGCATGCAAATGCAATAGCATCGGGAGAGACACCCTCTTGTTGCATCTGATCATAACATTTCAGTGCTTCCTGAGCAGGTCCATGTTCAGCATATCCTGCAATTAGGGTAGTCCATGACACGAGATCTCGAACTGGAAGGATATTGAACACTTCCTGTGCCTCTATAAGAGATCCACATTTGGCATACATACCAATCAGGCCATTGGCAACAGAAGGATAGCTTTGCAATCCCTTCACTGCTATCTCAATGTGAAATTCTCTACCCCTGTCTAAGGCTCCTATGCTGCAACAAGCTTTCAAAACACAAGCAAACGTGACAGCGTTTGGAGAGACGCCTCTTTGTTGCATCTGTTCAAAACATTTTAGTGCTTCTGTACCAGGTCCATGCTCAGCATATCCTGCAATTAGAGCAGTCCATGACACAACGTCTTGAACTGGCAACCTATCAAAGATTAACCGTGCCTCTGAAAGCAAGCAGAACTTGGCATACATGCCAACCAGAGTGTTGCCAACAGGAAGATCTCTTTCAAAACCTTTCAATGCTATATCCAGATGAATTTCATGTCCCCTCTCCACATCTTTCAGCCCTGCACAAGCTTGCAGCAGGGCCACAAGCATGTAACTGCTCAGATGCACGCTTTGTTCTTCCATTTTCTGATACAAAATGAGAGCTTCTTGCAGACGGCCACAATTAATGAAACCTAACAAGAGAGAGGTCCATGAATGTTCATTTTGATTAACCAGCTTGTCAAAAACCTGCTGAGCTAAAGCCATACTACCGCATTCCACATGCATAGGCACAATATAGTTCCCAACAATTCGATGAGCTTCCAGCCCGTTATTACAAATATGCAAATGTATGTGCATAGCATAATGTGCATGTTTTTTCTTCTTACATTTATGCAAGATGCAAATGACATTCTCCACTGAAGGCAGCTTGGGTGTGCCAAACAAGGCACTGATAATCTCCTTTATGCTTAGCGTCTCCCAAGCAATTGCATCCAATGCATCCGGTAGTAGCCCTGGATCTGATTGTACTTCAGATCCAAAGCTAGCTTCACGCGAAAGGCTGGATGGTGGCTGGAGCTCCTCCAAGCAAAGGGCACTGGGATACCAGCATGTTGGTGCTTGATCTGCAAGGTGCACGGCAATGCTGCCTTGCACCATTTCTCGATGTCCATCTTCTTCCGCCTCCTTTTTCTCGGGCAAAACTTTATGCCAGCTAAGAGTAGGAGTGTTACATACATCTATCCAGAGGGTTGTCTGCTCATAATCTGAAGCCTTTAGGTCTATCTATGAAAGTCATGGAAACTAAGTAATCAAGTTAAGTTTATGGCTAACATGTCTGTTCCATTAACATGATTGAATTTGACATCAAGGCAAGCGGATTATGATTTTGATTTGTTAGGTAATTAAAGCTCAGCAGGCGCTTACTTGCTTAATGCCATTATCCGCATATTGGGAGGAACCAGCAAAGCACTGCGTCCATGTATGCCTTCGACCTAGCTCGGCTTCCTTGTCTGCAAGGAGAACACAGAAGAAAGATTAGTACAGAGAATTGATGAAGAAACGTAGCAAGGAGGAGTACGCGATGAGTTCTGAACCTGAACTCAGAGTCCTTGGCGGAAAGTACTGCGGTACTTGAGTGTGCCTGCGCAGGCCATCTTCGGGTTCGAAAAACTCTCTTCTTTTTGCAGTGGAAACAAGCTCCGGAAAGGCGAGCTCTGCCGACTGGGAAGTTGAAGGTGAGATGGTAGCTGGGAGGCTTGAATGGCTGCTGATGAGAGGGTGCAACATGCGTCCTGCTCGGTTTACGTTCAGGGCATTTGCCCACAATTCCAACTAGAAGTTCCTATGCTAATGTCACCCACATGTGATAATGTGAATACATACATCAAAGATGATGTGCGCGCCATTGGTGATGTGTGTGAGTGCCCACGATGCCCACATAGTCTGTGATAATGTGAATACATACATCAAATGATGATGATCCATTTGATGATGTGCGTGAGTACATGCACTCGTACGCACATTGATGATGTGGTATGAGTGCATGTACTTTTCTTATTGTCACTCAACAGTATGTGAATGCATACGTCAATGGTGATGGTGTGAGCATGTGTGTGCACACTATGCAAGAGCACACTTTTATTCCTTTTGGGGAAAAGAGGAGGGAAGGTGCAATAGGAATAATAGGGTGACTGGTTTTGCTAAATAGACCTTGAAGTGGTAAAGGGAATGAAGGACCATAGTGGATACGATCATTTGTGTCATTCAAAGATGCACAATTAGTGTAGGCAATACGAGTTGACACCGTATGTGAAACTTTTTCAAATCAACGAAATAGATCGAATCCCCCCCGTGAGCTACTTGGTCTCACTAATTATCAACTAGTCCTTCGAGGTTCTCGGTGGGATGGTAGCACTTGACCTCCTTGATCCTTTGGCTTTTGTGTCCAATCAGGAACCAAGATCGTAGGTTTTGATCAGTAGGGGTGTTTTACTCAATAGGGGTAGCCTTCTAGATAACTCCTTGATTTCCTTTATAAACTCTTTGATGGATATTGATCCCTCCTAAATCCTCTTAAGTTAGTAGAGTACGTCCTTATCACTCCTTGGATTTTCTTTATAAACCCTTTGATGGATATTGATCCCTCCTAATCCTCTCAAGTTTGTAGAGCACGTCCTTGGATCTTTGTATCTTGCAAGGAAGGCATGTCTCATCAACTCATCGGTTGGGAGTTTCTCGGGTGGAACCTAGTAGTACCATTTTTTAGCCTTCTTCTACATATTTTGAGGGAAGTAATCCACAAAGTCCTCCCTCTCAATGCCCCGGGTCCACTCGTTAGAGGCTTGGATGTGAATCCATGGGTCCTTTCATTTTAGTGCCTTTGTACAAATGCAGCTTAATTTTGATCCGAGTTGCTTGAAGTGATATTCTACCGATCCTCTTAGAGTTCTATTCATGAGTTCACTGGTTTGTAAGTGTGGTTCTAACACTTCTTCCAACTCTTCTTTGTTGGTGTTGTTGCCATCCATTGTTTTCTCTTCTCTTTCCTCTTTCTTTGGTGGTGATGTTTCCATCCATTTCTTTCTCTACTCTTCCCTCTTTCTTTTGATTTCTAATTTTCTCTCTTTTCCTTAGGAGGCTAGTGTTTCCATAACCCTACTCCCTTTTCTCTTTTTTTTCCTATTAAGTTCCTTCTCCCTATAGTCTTCTTTTTTATTTCTTGAATTCTTTCCTTCATAATCCTTTCCTCACCCGTCTTTCCTTGGCAGGCCCTTCTTTTCTCTCAAGCAGACCTCTAACTCTTAGCCTAATGTAACTAATTGCTCATATGATTCTTGAGTTTCACTACTCCTTTTCATAGTTCTTTTATCAGCTTTATAGATTGGAATAAAACAAGGCCTTTGGAATTCTTGTTTTCGTAGTTTGGCAAAATTAACTCCCTAGTAGAATCACTAAAATGTGGATAGTGTGTAACTATGAATACTAGAGATATTACCAATTTGAACACAATTTGCACCTTACGTATCACCCTAAGTTGGCCTTAGTGTGAAACTATAGATATTACTAGTTTGCACCTTAGGTATCACTCTAAGTTGACCTTAGGTGAACAAAGGTTGTTAACTACCTCTATTTCCCTGGGGGCAGTTAGGTTACTAGTGTCTACTTTCTGGATATGTCAAAGGTTTCACTAAAACAAATGTATGATATCACGTGTGTGTGCAAAGGAGATCATTTTTAAAGAAGGTCTATTTATTATGTTTACATTTAGAGGTGGTGTCCTATTTATTAGCTGTTAGGTGTGTGAAATATTCGTATGAAAAAATTGTATATATATAAGAAATGATATGTATATCCCTAAAAACTGACCTTATTTTTTAGATGTTTACATTTACAAGAGGTGTCATAATTATTAGCTACTAGGTGTGTAAAATATTTGTATGAAAAAGTGTATACATATAGGAAAAGATATGTATATTCCTAAAAATCGACCTAATTTTTAAAACATAAGTGGTTACTCTAGAGCACTACATGAGGTCACTTGTTGGCTAGGAGTAATTCAACCCACACACTCAATGCTCATAGTTACAAGAAGACAACTGATAGAACAAGTATTATATTATAGATGCAAATATTACAATGGGTGAGGAATACACTGCATTGCAATATACAATTTAAATGCTCATAGTTAGGAGAAGATAACTGGTAGAACAAGTGTTGTAACACATTGTATATATAAATTCAAATATTACAAAGGGTGAGGAATAGAATGTGTTGCAATATGAACTATTACAAGCAACCAAGCGTAAAATGTTCAACCAAGAAATGATTACAATGTTCTCTCTATATGTGGAACCGTACATTGCCAAATGTCAGGTTCCTATTGTTGCCCGCCTCTAAGAATCTCGGCCTTTGAAATATTTGTCATAGAGATTGGTTCCCACTTCGAGATGGATGGTCCTTTTGCTTCTATCGCTAATAACATCAAATGGTGGTAATGATATTTGGGCTTCTTGAACGATATGCATTTAGTACGTAGTATTCTTTGGCCTCCATGAGCAATTTAGATAACTCTAGCTCTTGGGCCTCTTCACTTCTCATGCAAACATGCCATCAACAGCACTGAACCAGGGACCAAAAGATCTTTTAGGCATGGTCTCAGCTTACCATAGTGCATACAAAGCCTTTATGCAACATAGTCCCTTTTAGGACTTTCACTTGGCATTTACCATCCCTTTTATAGTCCCTTTTAGTTGGCACTTGGCCTCAAAGCAATCATGTAGTTTAACTTTAACAGTGGATCCTCCTTTAGTGGACATTCTCTCACCGGTGGGATGCAGCCATTTATATAGTAGTGAATGTGGACGTAGGCTCCTTAGTGGACATTCTCTCACTGGTGGGTTGTAACTTTTTTCCTCTTTATTAGGAGGTTTTTTCCTTAAGTGTATGTATGCACTCTTTTATGAGTTTATGTAAGTGACCTTATCATGTCACTTCATTTGTACTTCACTCGTTCTCATCAATTTACTTTGAGTGTTATGCTTCCATCTGTTTCTCCTTGTTTGCTCCATCTATGTGTGTGTTGCTACATTGAGCTCCACTCTAACAATTAGTATCAGAGCAGGCTCTCTTGGCTCTCACACCTTGACATCTTCTTTTGGAGTTTCTCTTTTGATTGTCTCAGATTGAGCTATCCCCTTAGGTGGACAAGATATATGCTATAGTGTGTTGTTAACTATGTTATCCTCATTTTTGCGTGTTTCAGGGTGTTTCGGGGCTCATTTGCATGCTTTAAGGTTTTCATAGGCATCTCAAGGGAGTGTGAGTTCAAACTTATTTTGTTCAATTTAGGATTTTCTTCATAGCTGAAGCAGCATTGTTATGCAGATAGGGCCCTCGTTATCTTTGACATCACATCTTTCAGCTCTCAGCTTTAACAGCTTCAACATCATTGATTATCATCAATTTTTTGCATTCTTGCTAAGTATCATTTTCACACTCTATACTCTGCAATTTTTCATACACTTTGCAAGTTTCGATCGTCCATCAGTGATCTATTAGTAGCCAAATTGGTTGCATTCATAGTGGGCATTGACAATATTTGCAAGTAGTTGGGTATTTGCATTCTGTGTCAGAGATTAGTTATTTATAGGCTGAAATGGCAGATGGTGATGTATTTGGGATGCCTTCCGTTGAGGATAAACTTGACGAGACCAACTACTCGTTATGGTCCTATATGATGCACCATGTATTGCAAAGGGCTTTAGAATGTTGTTATTGACATTGAGGCAAGCCTTATCTCACCAGCACAATAGCATTGTATAGGTACTTTGGATGGTTATACGAGTTCGGTGTATCTGTTGAAGGAAAACTTAGAGGTTTTTACACGCTTTAGATACTTTATTTCTAATATGGCTAAAAACGTGTCTACATGTAAAGTTGGCACCCTTTGTACAGATCGATGGAGAATATATCAAAGGAGTTTCATGTATATATGGTTGAAAGAGGCATAAAACATCAATGCAGTACCTTACACACCTTAACAAAATGGTGTAGTTAAGAGGAAGAACATATCTCTCATGGAAATGGCATGTTGCATGGTTAGGCCAGGATTTGCCTCATGTTTTTTGAATTAGAGGTAACTAGTTATGTATGCCACTTATGTGCTAAATAGATGCCCCACCAAGACCTTGTTAGACAATTACCCCTTATAAAGCTTAGAATGGAAAAAATCTCTCTGTGGCTCATTTGTTTGTTTTTGGTCATCTTTCTTATGCTCTTGTGCCTGAGCAACAACATAATAAGCTGGATGATAAAGCAGTAAAATGTATTTTTGTGGGATACATCTCAAAAAGCAACTACCATCTGGCCACAAAGCGGACTTTGGTGAGTAGAGGTGTTGTCTTTGTTGAGAACTCAATTCACCCTATGCTTTTATGCAAAAAAATAGCAAAATGTATACTTGTGGGACATCTTTGATACACTCCTACTTTTGTACAATGCCAGGCAGCCATATGTGGAGCAAATGCATGCTCCAAAAGGTGCTATAAATTAGGCCATACCAGCTGAAAATTAGATTGAATTTCAACCCATAAATCAGCCTATTGATGAGGCAATTGCGAATGATACAATGGATGAGGAAAGGGCATCCATATAGGCATCCAAGACATTGCAGGATAACAAATTAGCTACTCCTTTACCTAGTAGGAGGACATGTGCAAGTTCTCGTCATGCATCTTATTTTTTTGCGAATCATGCTCTCATTACGAGTATATGCAATGAAGAGGAGCTTGTTTCCTTTTAGGAAGCACAGGAAAATGATCTCATTGGATGCACGCCATGTAGGATGAGTACGACTCAATACTAAAAAATGACATAATTTGCCTTATAGTGAAAAGGTCATTGGTACAAAGTGGGTTGACAAGCTTAAGTGTAAAGCTGATGGTAGCGTGACTGCTACAAGGCAAAGCTTGTTTACAAAGGATTATGCTTAAGAGAAGGACATAGATTATGATGAGAACTTTGCACCCACATCTTGTATGACTATGATTAGGTGTATCATTGCATTGGCAGTGCATCATTGTTGGAATGTACATCAGTTGGATATCAAGCCTGCCTTCTTGAGTGGTGATTTACATGAGGAGGTTTATGTATCTCAACCTCATGGTTTCAATGAGAGGACATGAATCTAAAGCATGTAAGTTACAAAAATCTTTATAAAGCATGGTATGAGAAGATAAACTCATACTTGGTTGCAAATGGTTTTTTTTTACAATCGAATTGAGAGTACCCTCTATGTAAAGAGGAGTAAAGATTGTTTTTTGTTTATCGGGAGATGACATGTTGGTCACAAGCCCTAATGAGAAGAAGATTTCTATCTTTAAGGCTAAATTACATGTGTCATTTGATATGACAGATTTGGGCTCATTAGTTTATGCAGCTTGATGATGATATTGTGATGTTATAGTCAAAGTACAAATAGAGGTTGCTTACATTGTTTAGTCTTAAAGATTGTAAGCTTGTCGCTACACCAGTAGAGGCAGGTGCTGCTACACTAGTAGAGACAGGTGTTTGTTGAAATGCAAGTAAGCGTGAGCTATGGTGGATCAAATGCAAAGATCAACATGATTAGAAGGTAATTAGAGGATGATTAAGATGAGATTAGTGAACAATTAATCTAATAGGATAATGTAGGCAAGGATACTCAAAAACTAGCAATTTCTCATTAGGCCAATGCCTCAATTTACAGGTTTTACATTCACAAGATGCCAAGTATCTAATCCCACTGATTTCTCCTTGATTTGTGCCACCTCCCCTACATCTGGGGGCACCTTTTCCTAGAATCTTTCCACACCCCTATATTCACTCATGCTACCCTTAATTCTCTCATCAATAGATTCTTCTCACCTTTTCATTACTACCCACTTAATTACAGACTCCCTTTTACAGTCTCTTGCTAAGGGCTTGTTTCCACACACACCCATTCACTTGCATATTTCAACACTTCCCCTCAAGTGAATAACTCTAGCACACCTGGAACCTATACCAAGTTTCCCTTACTTGGTAGCCCGCAACCAGTGCCTCAAGTACCTAACTCATAGTCCTTGACACTCTCTCTCTATGTGTCCAAGGCTACTACAAGTGCCCGTGTCCTAACTAAAGTGCTCACACATACATCTACCACATGGCCTACATCATCGGTGGCTTAGAGGTGGCTTTACTCTATTGGGGCAAGTTACATTGGGTTGTAGGGTTTCTCTCTCTTTCTTTCTCAGAAAAGATGTCCTAATTCCTCTTCCTTAGGATTCTCCATGAAGTTTGCTGATGTCGATCCTTCTTCATTTGGTTTGTTGTAGCAATCTCTAGCCATGTGTCTTGGCTTCCCACAGTTGTGAGACAAGTGAAGGTCCTTCCTCCTCCCGTGCCTCTTCCTCATCCTCGTCCTCGTGCGAGGCCTCCTCGGGTGTAGAATGCTTTCTCATTTCTGTTCTTCCACTCATTCTCCCCATTCTCCTCTGGACATTCATCTCTTCTCTCAACTCATAGATTTTTCCTCATAGCAAATACATGGTCTTTGTTTGCCATGAATGGAAATGTTACTCGTTAAATTTAGCTATTTCTTGTGTAGTGCTCATGATGATGTGAAGGGGGTCTTACCTCTTGATCTAATTCAAGATTCAAGGGTAGTGTCTACCCTTTAACAACTCCAATCTGGTGTTAAATGATTATTACAATAGATTTACAAACATGAATACACCAAAAATTGCATACAGCCAAGGGTAACTGAATTGTACTGAATGGTTGGGATATCAAACCATCTCTGAATTACAATCTAAAGTGATAGAGATTTGTATCAGATACCCAATGGTAAATTTGAACCATCAATTGCACTAAAATGCAATGATGAGTAGTAATTAATCATTAATTAATGAAATAATCCCATGTTTTGTGTATAGAAAATAGAGTGTATGGGGAGGCCAGATCTGGTGCCTTAGAGTTCAAATCAGCTTAAATCCTTTCAAAGGCATCAATATCAGATACTAATCCTTTCAAAGGCATCAATATCAGATACTTTGGTAGAGGATCAAGCCAAGAAAAAAAAATTTTGACTAAACATGGAATGCTTAATCTTTGTTTTACCAAAGTCACTTGCTGATTTGATGCAGAGCTTGATTCCTCTTCTCCTTGAAGAATTTCTAAAATATGAGATGATAGGCTTGTAGAGAACCCTTTAAAACCCCTGGGGCCAAGAGGAATTAGCTTGATTCACCTTGTGTAAGTGTAGATCTACAAAGTCCTTCAGAAAGCTGGTGCCTACAAATCGACAAAAATTAGGAGTTCTACGTGTGGCGATCTGACAAATTGCAGTGCTGATCCAAGTCATGGGGATTGTGGCTAGATGAGGCTAAGATCTCTTGGGCTAATGTTGAGGTTAGAGGGAGAGCAAGCCCCCCTGCCAGCTGGGGGTACAGAGTATAGTTGAAAAGAGGTTAAAAATTGGGATTAGCTTTTAATCATGATTAGCAAGATAATTATGTTTTAAAAATTAGATGGATCCTAGGCCATGGCTCTGATACCATGTTGAAATGCAAGCAAGAGTGTGCTATGGTGGATCAAATGCAAAGATCAATGTGATTAGAAGGTAATTAGAAGATGATTAAGACGAGATTAGTGAACAATTAATCTAATAGGATATGTAGGCATGGATACTCAAAAACCAAAAATTTCTCATTAGGCCAATGCCTCAATTTATAGGTTTTACATCCACAAGATGCCAAGCATCTAATCCCACTGATTTCTCCTTGATTTGTGCCACCTTCCCTACATTTTTGGGGGCACCTTTTCCTAATCTTTCCACACCCCTATATTCACTCATGCTACCCTTGATTCTCTCATCAATAGATTCTTCTCACCTTTTCACTGCTACCCACTTAATTACAGACTCCCTTTTACAGTCTCTTGCTAAGGGCTTGTTCCTGGACACACCCATTCACTTGCATATTTCAACAGTGTTAGGATTAGTCTCTAGGATACAAGAGAACCATTTGATGCATCCTCCACTACCCCTTAAAGGATAGTTGGTTATGGGAATAAACCACTTATACCACCACAACCCCCCTAAGGATGGTAACCAATGCCATAATGGATGACTTGCTATACCCTCAGGGGGGTCACTCATAAATATGTACGCATAGCACGTGGGTTCAACGGAATGGATTTTTAAAATCCCCTTTTGTCCACAATTTTTACATACAGAAGGGTACCATTTAAAGGGGGTATTCACAGGCTGAATAGAAAAAGTGCATGCTTTATTCATGAGAAAAGTTTACAGATTACGAATTTTTAAAATAGGCCTTGAACGCACATGATACAAAGGGTTTACTTATAGCGAACCCCCCAAGGCTATACCAACCTTTGAAACTTGTTGTTGAGTCTCCAAAATGGTAAGATTAGCTTTGTTCCATTGAATGCATTTATTAGATTATAGGTTGAGAAATAAAACTTCTACTTTGAAGGTGATCATAAGTGTAAATTGATGCCCAAGCTACTAAAAGGGAAACAATTATGTGTCACTCACTAGCGACCGTGATGATAGGGTCACTATTAAAACCAAACCTGAGGAAGAAACTTCTTTGACTTGGTATTCACTGAGTGATCCTATAGAGGAGATTAGAACATGACCTATGTTGAAAAAGGGTAAAACTATAGTAATTAATATCAAGTCATCCTAAAAGGATGGAAAGGGTACTCTAACCCCTCCAACCATGTGTTGGAGATATCTTGAGTTGAAAAGGCATAAGAGTTGGTCAAACAAGTCCCCAAGTTGATTAGGTGGTGGAATATGAACCACCACACAAGTCTAAACATCACTTGAACCTAGACTACCTTCAAATTCTAAACTTATGTTGTCTCAATCTACTACAAAAAGGGACAACCCCTTTAACATCTTTTCACATGTGGATGATTCTAAACTCACAACTCGTTCTTGAGACAACAAGAAATAATTCTTGATACCTTAATCGAGGGTTCAGACAAACGCTCTTATGTAATGTTATTGGGGTGAGATACTATAATCAAGGGTTGGACGATCCTAAACTCACAACTCAGCCTTTCACACTTGAGTTAAAACGTGAAATAATGCTTGATACCTTAATTAAGGGTTCCAATAAAGGCTTTGATGTAATGTCGATGGGGTAAGATATACTATATTTTTTCACGTGATTAGTAATGACCTATAAGCCCTCATGTTACCTTAGAAAATATCTCTAAGTAATTATCTTTCATTTTATACCTTAGTCATAGTATTTTATACCTTAGTCATAGTATTTTATTCAGTTTATACCTTAGTCATAGTATTTTATTCAGTTTATCCTTAGGTACCAAGTTGTAACCAAATAAGTGATACTGCTTCATATTTTAATTGATAGCATAATCATATTTTAACTGATATAATCATATTTTAACTGATATAATCATGTAGCACAATCATATATATACATTCTTACATGGATTCAACAGTCATGGAGATATATCAATACAATACAGTGTTCGGTAATGTTTTTCTTTGTCTTTTTGTAAGCATGATTACATGTTATCAATAGTCACAGAGATGTATCAATATAATGCAATGTTTGGTTATCTTTATCTTTGTCTTTTTGTAAGCATGATTATATGTTATTATTATATGCTAACTATTAATAGTCAAATAATACGCTAATCTTACCATGGTAGCCATACTCCTCTACGTCGGTGATTCACCTTGCTCTGGTTTTTGGTGCTAGTATGTCAAGGCTTTGTCATGGATTTGTCTTGGGTTCTACGATTACCCCTTCCTGCTAAACAAGCAACTGTCCAGGGCCTCATTGACTAGGAGGATCTTCTTTTGTCTTACCAACAAGGCTCTTGAGCATGCATTGCTTATGTACATGTGGTAAGATGTCAAGCTTAACACGTGCTCACACTTTTGGGAAGCTTTGATTTAGAATTGTTTCTATCTGACCACTGATTAGTGTAGTAGTGTATTTTGGGTGTCTAAATAGTGATTCCACACATGTTTTGTTGATTGTGGGTGTATGTGCATGTACTATGGTCACATGTGCTATGACATACAGATTGTGCAGAGGTACCAATATAGGAGTTAAATTAGATACTGTTGTGTTACAGGTTACATATAAAAGTTGTTTGTTTGTAGATTTTTGGTTGTTGCAAGAAGAGATGTCTGATAATATCAACCAAATTATCAGTGAGAAGCTTGACAAGAACAATTACATTGAAGGAGACAATGATGAGCCTCTAGAATTGCCTGAAGAGAATGCAAGTCCAACAGAGATAAAGGTATAGTCATGTATTGGCTTTCAGTCAAGTGTAACAGATATTATGATAGGGCATATATAGGATGCTAACACTCTAGTATAGTTACATATGGTAAAACCTAGTAAAGATGTTCCAGACAAACACAAAGGTAAGGAAGTAACATTTAAAATAGGAGTTTCATGCAGTGGAGAAGAAGAACATGTTTATCAATGAGTATGCATTGAAGATCAAGGGAATCATTGAATCCCTTAGATCTATTAATGTCTTAGTGGAAGATGATGACTTGGTGAGCGTATGTTTGAATGGGCTTGGCAAAGAATACAAGCCATTCAAAACCTTTATTGCTGTAATAGAGAATGTTCCCAACTTTTGGGATTTGTTGTTTATGTTAATCATAGAAGAGAAGTCTTTGGATGAAGACTCTTCATCCCAAAATAAGAACACTTTAGAATAGGCCTCCTACTCAAACTTAGGTAGAGGTAGGTGTAGAGGTTGTGGGTCACGTTGAGGCTAAGGTGGTGGCCAATTTGGATATCAAAATTATGGATAATAGAGCAATTCAATGATTCGCACAGCCAACAACAAACACACACAGGTGAAAGAGGCCAGTCTCATGGTAGGGGGGCCAGAGATGCCAAGGGAATTGGAAAAGATAGATTAAGTTCAAAGGATTTCTTTTATTGTCGCAAAACAAGTCACTATATAGCAGAATGTCACAAGAAGTAGAGTGACATAAGAGGTGGCAAGTCGAGCAAAACAATTATGCATCTTTAAGCAAGTTGGCTGAAGATAAATGTGAGCAGATATTTGCTATGGAACATATGTCAAATTCAATGCATATGCATCCACAAATGGTGATAATGTATGGTAAGAGGATTCGGGAGCCTCTAACCACATGACTTATCATGGTGGAGTAGTTTATAGATGTCAAAAATTTGGAAAACTAGGTTATGTAGAGATGGGGGGATGGCATGGCTTATCCTATTGCTCACATTATAAATGTGCCATTAGCTATGCAGGATGGCAAGATGAGGTACTTGGTTGATGTACTTCATGTACCTAACATAACAAAGAATTTGGTTTCTATTATGTAGATGGTTGAGCAAGGTTTGTAGATACGCTTCAACCCTGAGGGTTGCTATGTTGAGAACTTCAAAAACGAATGTTGTTTGGTTGCAAAGGGAAATAGAGTGGGTAGAATGTTTACTTTGGATATGCAAGCATGCCTAAGGTGAAAGCTACTATGTTTGCACAAGGTGCAAGTGTTGTGGTCGATATAGATATCTGGCGCAAATGTTTAATGAGCGCAACGATTGAAGTCTATGCAGAATTTAGAAATTGCTATCAATTTAAGGTAGATGGAATGCATAAAGTATGTGAAGCCTATTAGTTTGGAAAACAAACAAAGAATTTATTTCCACGACGGGAGGAATTTAAGAGAGCACTTGATGTGGTGCACTCAGATATATGGTGGCCACAAAGGTGGCATCAATGGGGGAATGTGGTTAATATATACCTTTCATTGATGACCACACAAGGAAGGTGTGGATCGATTTCATGAAAGAGAAAAGTGAAGTGTTTACTCACTTTCAAAATTTTATAATGTTGGCTAAAAAGCAAACATGTTTATAGGTTAAGTGCCTAAGGTCAGATGGAGGGGGAGAATACTTCTCCAATGAGTTCAGTGATGATGAGTACTTGAGAAAGCACGGAGTTCAGAGGTAATTCACATGCAGGTACACTTCACACCAAAATGGTGTTACTGAGAGGAAGAATAAGCACATTGTAGATGTGGCGCGTGCATTGAGAAGAGAGCATGCCTCACCATTATTGGGCTAAAGCAGTTGTAGTGTAGTTAACATTGCAACTATAGTTTACATTATGAACATGACCTCACAGTGAGGCAGTGCATGGTGTGACTCCAAAAAGGAGAAACATACTAACCAGATTTGTCACACTTGAAAGTATTTGGATGCATTGCATATGTACACATTCCTGATGAGATACATAACAAGTTAGATCCAAAGGTTGAAAAATGTGTGCTCATTCGTTATTCCCTTAAGCAAAAGGGGTACATATGTTTAACCCTGTCACACATGAGATGAGGGTGAGCATGGATGTTGTTTTTGATGAGATGAGCAGTTGGTACGATGTTGTAAAAGACTTGATTAGGGCTAATGCATAGGAGCAAGTGATTGCGCAGAATACAGGTCTACAATCACAGTCATTGAGCATTGAGTGGATCGAGAGAGTCCTCTAGCAATGGGTCTATTGATAGACTATGAAGTGGTAGGCTGTGTGAGAAAATCAATCTAGCAGGTTCAGCACAAGTGCATCACATAAAGGCAAGGAGACATGCCTGACATTTTAATAGGACATTCATATGTGTTGACAATCCTAATATGGGATTGATCATGGTGGATAAACATATATTAAGCATAAAGACTAAGGTGGATTAAACCACACAAGAAACTCCATGACTAGAGAGAGACATTAGCACACTCAACACAAGATCTCTACTATTATATGATTAATGAACCATACACTATGGCTTCTCGTATAGATAGCCATTGACCCAATATCCTTTACATGTCATCATGCCATGTGGCAAATCCTTTTCCACATTCTTTTATGTGGATCTCACCATTCACACAATATCTTATATGACATTCTTATCTTGCCACCCACAATATCTTGCACCTCTGCTTACATATTTCAACACCCCCTCTTAAAGCGAGGTGTATCTCACTCACCCATCACCCATACAATTTAGCATCGCTCTTATGCAACATGTCTCTCAACACTCCCCCTCAATTGGAGTGTTTAACCAAAAAATGTGTATGCATGTGTCTACCATCCTAGACATGAAGTCCTTTTTTAGTCCACTTACTCACAATGGAACCACTGAGTCCAATTTGAACATAAATGTTTGGGTGGGTACCAATCCATATGCATGCATCTTACATGTGCATCACTGATGCACACTACTACAAAACCATTTTGAGCTTTTGGGGGAGCTTCGGTATGGTTACCCTCATACCATGGGTGAAGATGATTTACATACCATTTTGGCCGCAACTGGGCAGGGGACCCTCGATGTGTGGGTTTCATCTCCTTAAGGATAATTACATTTAGTGTTCAACCATATGAACAAGCCTCAAAGACATTGTCTATTTTTTGACATTTGGTGTGTGTGTGAACTATCCTTATGTTCACTAAGAGTTGAAATTAACACTTTAAGGAGAATCTCCTCATCTATGCATGGGCAATGCGCTGAACCTAATGGATGCCAGACTATGGTCCAAAATTGTGGATTGAAGGCACTTGCCAACACCATGTTGCTTTTGGGACCCGCAGACATCTCTCTCTAGTTGTTGTGTGCATGCTTCTCTTTTGCTACTTTCTTCCTTTGTAGCTTCCATGGTGTCCTTGGCTTCTTGTGGTTTTATTTTGCACTAACTACCATCCCTGGTAGCTTCCCTCATCAAGGGTTATCTTCTTACTACAGCTAGTCATGACCTCTCTCTCACGAATACCTTTCGTTGCTCTGCTACTCTTCAATTTGCCATGCTGCTCAATATTGTGTGCATAACAAGTGCCTCTAAATATGCCACAACTGAAGCTTCATTGTTGCTGTTGTGGCCATTCCTTTGCTCCAGCCGCTCATCTATCTTGCTGCTTTTTTTTTGTGTGTGATTTTGAGAAGGGCCACACATTGCTTTGCAACTTCGTCTCTATCTTTCTGCTCTTCATCTTCGTCTCACTCACATTCTTTTCGTGTTGTTCGCCATGGCCATAGCTTGCCATACCTTACTTTGTTATGCTGCCCTCAAGCTCCCTGAGTGAAGGTTGAACTCCCTTACTCAAGGCTCAACCTTTGCTCGTTGTTGTTTGCTTGCCTGCTGTTTGCTGCAGTGCTTTTGGTAGATCATAGCTTCCTCTGCTTCTACAGCAGCCAGCTCCCTGCAAGAATCTTGCCCTGATCTTATAACCAGATAGAAATCATGTTGCTCGTTCTCTTTGAAGATCTTTGTGTGCTTCCTCCTTCTCAATCACTGTAGTAGCTTTCCTTTTGCTTCTTTATCCTGCCGCTCCTTTCTGAGTAGCCCTCTTTGCTGCTTCAATTATGCAGCTTGCCTTAGTTGCTACTCTTTGCCTCAAAGAACCTCCTTCATGTGGTTATCTTAGCCATTGAATGGCTAACACTAGAAGCTCCTAAATGAACTCCATAACCTTGCATGCTCTCCTCTTTGCATGTGCTGAACTTTCAAGGGTGCTTCCATTGGTTTCTCACAAGAAACCATGGGTGCAAAACCATTCTGAAAGTCTCCATTGCTTCCACACAAGTTCGCTCATCTTTCGTGAGCAGATCTCTAAGAATAACCCCTTTTGGTGTTTCAACCATGGGCTCCATTCCTTAGCCCAAACTTGCTTATCCCCATTTATACAAGTTGCACCTCATAATACTCTTTGATCACTTGTAAAGAACCATGGGATCCAAATATCCCATCAAATAGCAACCCTTCTTATGAGCAATCTCTCATGCTCAAACCAAAAATTAATGAGGCAAATAATCACAAAATACCTTCTTTGGTAATCTTCTTGGTGGCAGCTTTCTTGTTGACATTGAAGACTCCATAGCCTTCATACTTGCTGAAAATTCTTATTTTGGCTTCTTTGATGATGAGCAGGCTCACCATGTTGCAAAACTCCCATTTGCAACTCTCTTGAGCGGCTTCTTTGATGTTGAAGACTTCACAGTATTCATATTGCAAAAATCTTCATTTTCAGCTTCCATGGCAACACCATAATCTCCAAATCTCCATGAGCAGCTTCCAAGACTCCAAATTCAATCCATAATGATGAGTGTGCATAATTCTCTCATAATAGAAATGCTAAAACTGAAAATATGCTTAATCAAATGAATACATAAACTAATACACATAGATAATCACCATGATCAAGAGCCCATCCTAGCTTTGATACCATGTTGAGAATCCTAATATGGGATTGTATATTAAGCATAAAGAATAAGGTGGATTAAACCACACAAGAAACTCCATGACTAGAGAAAGAGAGTAGCACACTTAACACAAGATCTCTATTGCATATGCTTAATGAACCATACACTATGGCTTCTCGTATAGATAGCCATTGGCCCAATCTCCTTCACATGTCATCATGCCATGTGGCAAATCCTTTTCCATATTCTTTTATGTGGCTCTTACCATTTACACAATATCTTACCATTCTTTTATGTGTGATGTATGATGGTTATGTAGCTCACCATTATATATACATGGAAAAGGTTGTGTAAGAGGTTGAAACCACATGCTTTGATGATGTTGTTGGGGCCTTGTACATTGGGAGAAAGCCATGGATGAAGAAATGGCTGTATTTGATGCAAATAAGACATGTGAATTGGTGCCTTTACCTGAGGGTAAAAAAGCTATTGGATATAAGTGGGTATTTGATGCAAATAAGACATGTGAATTGGTGCCTTTACCTGAGGGTAAAAAAGCTATTAGATATAAGTGGGTCTAAAAGTTAGGCACAACTTAGATGGAAGCATTAGCAGGTACAAAGTGAGATTGGTTGCCAAGGTTATGCTTAAACCTATGGCATTGATTAGGAGAAGACATTTAGCCCCATTGCCAAGATGGCAACCGTGAGAGTTGTTATTGTTGCAGTGGCTACATCAAAAGGTTGGGTTTTACATCAGAATAAGCGTTCTTGCATGGTGAGCTGCAAGAAGAAGTATATTTAGAAAATCCACTACTTGGTTATGAGAATTTGAGTCACCCAGATTATGTGTGCAAGCTAGTAAAGCCTTGTATGTCTTGAAGCAGGCATTGAGAGCATAGCATGATAAGATTATACAGTATCTTCACCATTGGCTTTCGTACAGAAGATGTTGATCATTGACTCTATGTGTGTGAAAGAGTGATAAGGAGATTGTGATCATCATCATTTAAGTGGGGATGACTTGATTGTTGGGTGTGACGAGATAAAGAGGAAGTTGAGAACACAAAGGGTCTCCTTAAGAAGAAGTTTAACATGAAGGATTTGGGTGACCTGACATACTTTCTTAGCAATGAGGTCATCATGATGCTCGAGGACATATGGTTGTCATAGAGACAATATGGATAGGTTGTCAAAATATGGTATAGTTAGCTATAAGCCAATTTATGTACCATTGGATCATAATGGAAAGCTAATGCAAAGACATGTGAGATTTTAGAGAATGCCACCATGTATAGGAAGATAGTGGGTAGCTTGATCTACATGACGACGATCACTAGGCCAAACATGAACTACATAGTTAGGTTGGAGAGTTAGTCTATGCAGGTTCTTTGGAAGCCACATTTGGATAGTGTGAGATTCACACTATGTTACGTGAGGTCCACAATGGATTATGGTCTCTTCTATGAGGTGCTGGTATATAGTTGGAGGTGTATGGATACACTGATGTAGATTGGGATGGTAGTGTCTTGGATAGAAGATCTACTAGCAGGTTTATGTTTTCCTTTAGGAGTGGTGCTATTACATGGAGCCGTAAGAAGTAGCAGTTGCCTTGTCAAGTATCACCAATGATACCAATGATAATCAAGTCATCCACATAAGTGACAGATCTACTAGCGGGTTTATGTTTTCCTTAAGGAGTGTTGCTACTACATGGATTAGTAAGAAGAAGCAGTTGCCTTGTCAAGTATTACTAGTGATAATCAAATCATCCACATAAATGACTAATAGCATGATCTCTCTATCTATCTTTTTCACTTAAAGTGAAAAATCTATCTTTTTCACTTAAAGTGATCTCCAGCATCTTCAAACCTGTCTCCATTGGAGTAGTAATAGGCTTGTAGTCTTTAAGGCCAAATCTCCGCAACAATGTCTCAATATACTTTGTCTGACACAAAGCAATACCTCCATCACACTGCTTAAATTGTATCCCCAAATAATGATGCAAATGGCCCAAATCTGACATCTTAAAAGAGGCATTCAAATCAGCCTTTAAATCAGCAATATGACTCTCATTTGGTCCTGTGAGCAGCATGTCATCGATATAGAGAGCAATGATTAGATGTACATCATCCACATGTTTAACATACAAAGTGCTTTCTGTTGGACTATTCTGAAAACCATGTGCAGTCAAATATGCATGTATCTTTTTATACCAAGCTCGTGGAGCTTGCTTTAAACCATATAAAGCCTTTTTCAACCTGCACACTTTGTTTTCCTGCCCTCTTTGAACAAAACCACGAGGCTGCGATACATACACCTCCTCATGCAAATCTCCATTCAAGAACGTAGTCTTTATGTCCAACTGATGTACATTCCAACCATTATGAGCTGCCAATGCACAAATGCTACGAATGGTAGTCATACGACAAGTGGGAGCAAAGGTCTCATCAAAATCAATGCCCTTTTCTTGAACATAGCCCTTTGCAACAAGTCTAGCCTTATAGCGATCAACAATGCCATCTAGCTTTCGTTTCAACTTAAAAACCCACTTACATCCAATGACCTTTTTACCAATAGGCAAATCACAAAGACCATGAACCATTCTTCATTATAGCATCATATTCACTTTGCATTGCAGCCAACCAATTTTCTGATTTTTGTGCCTCATCAAATGAAAGAGGTTCTTCCTCTTCACACATACTAGACATAGCCAAAGCATAACAATATGATGCATAAGAGGCATGCTGAAAACTTGAACGAGTACGACTAGACATAGGTACATCAACTTTACTATCACGCAAGGTTTGCACCAGCCATTTAGGCATACCTCTAGCCTGCTCATTTTCAACCCTATCCTCATAAATTACATCCTGTAAATCTGCATCAGAAATAGGCTGATCTATGATGTTGTTTGAAATCTACATAGACTGAATATTTGCCTCATTAGGACTTACATTTGAATTCCCACCTGTAAATAGAGGCAACAACATATCAAATACATCGCGTGAGCTCACACCTGTCTCTTTGGTACATGATAACAAAGGCTGCACAGCATCTTCCACAAAAACAACATCTCGACTAATCAAGATATGCTTTGACTGTGGATGATACAATCTGTAACCCTTGCTCTCAGCACTGTAACCAACAAAAATGCATTTGACAGCCTTATCATCCAATTTTCTACGTTGTTGCATAGGCACTGTTAGGGGTTAACTTTACCTAAGTGGGAATATCCGAATTCTATATATGTGAATGATCCTTTTGGGTAGTTGCTTAGGAATTCGTGAGAAGGGAAAGATATGAAGAGATGTAGTTAGTTGATCATGGGAAGGCGCATAACTGATTTTCAGAATTGTAGAAGATGAGGAAGCGGAAATGTAATCCCTGGCATGATTATGATATCAATGAATTCTGATCATCTGTTCAGGATTACTGTGTGTAGTGGATATTCTGCATGATGTTTCGTATTCCGTTTTACTGTTATGATTTTCTGCTAAAGGGAATGTCTTTGAGTTAGGGTTTGTTCTTTTTATGATATTTCCATTACCAAGTATCAGGCATTTAGTGCCCAGATACACATTGGCGATCCTGCGGTGTTCGCATACTCAGCATTGTCTTGTTCTGTTGGGTATGGGGTTGTTTTGTGCTGTGCTGTTTGTGTCTCGCCTGAATGTCAGATCGGGAGCGGCAAACTAGTCCCATTCATTTCACGAGGGCACAAGCCAGGAAGCGCAGATATGACAGGTCGGAAGCTTCTAGCAGTGGAAGCGGTGATGCTGCGAAAGGGCCACCTGTGGCGGTTACGTCGGTTTCTGCTGGCGTAATTGAGGGCCAGTTGGCGCAGACCGGCGTGGACGCGGCGGACGCTGTCGAGCATACGACACCACTTCCAGAAGGGCCGGGGCAGAATGTCGCTAGCCCGGAGCAAGCTCGGCGTCATTTGCATCAATTTGTTGGTGCCCTATTTCTGTCCAGACCGCCTGTTCGGAGTCAGAGACGGTTGCAATTTGATCCATTGAAAAATCTGCCACCAGCGAATCCACTACCAGGAGTTGTGAACATGGCTGCACCACCACCCAATCCAACGGTTAAGGCGGCCAAATTTAAGGCAAAGCCTAAGGAAGACCCAGACTGTCACGTGGCTCAATTCGAGACCTGATGGCAAGCCAGTGGGTACCCTGCCCATTTTGGAGATCCGGTGAAATTGCAGCAGTTTGCCGCAACCCTGGAGGGGGTAGCAATGAGTTGGTTTAGCCAATATGGCTTGGCCCACTTTGCAGATTTCAATGCTTTGAAGGATGCGTTTTTGGCCCGGTTCAGGAAGGAGAAAACTCCTACTGATATCGTCAAAAAGATCAAGGCCATGGAACAGAAGCATCTGTTAGTGGAGGATTATGCTCAGAAGTTTCGGGGATTGGCTGCCAGACTGCAGGGTAATGAAAGACCCTCGGATGAAATGCTTGCCAGTTACTTTGTCAAAGGATTGCGGAGGAACTTGAAGAGTGCTGTCGCAAATGTGGATATTGCCGGCGGCTTTGATAACCTCGTGACAGCTGCCTCTCGGGTGGAAAAGCGCCTGGGCATTCAGAAGGACAAACGGAAGGGCAGGAAGCAGGATGGCTCAGAGTCGGATAGTTCGACTGAGTCAGACTCGGATAGTGAGGCCGAGTCGGCATGCTCATCTGATGAATCGGAGGATGAGGGGCAAAGTGAGAAGAAAAAGGCCTCAAGGAAGGCTAAGCTGAAAAAAGATAAAGAGAAACAGGTTAGGGCGGAGAAGGAGAAAAAGCTTCTTCACAAACTTAAAGCCTTGGGGTATGCAGCTGTCTTGCCCAAGGAGAAACAATACTGCCATATCTGTGAGAAGGACGGCCATCTTACGAGTGCCTGTTGGTACAACCCCAACTACAGAGGCAAGGTGCCACCCAATGTGGTTCAGCGAGCACCACCTCCGCAAGTTGCAGAGGCTAATCCGGTGGTTCCGACCGTTCCGCATGTTCCCTATAATCGGCCTCCAAGACCATATGCTCCAAGACCTAATTGGCAGGGGCAGCCAGGGTTTCAGAGGGGACCTCAGGGTGTGCCACTGTGTGATTACTGTGCAAAAGACGGGCATCGAATTGGTCCGGCCTGTGAATTATGGTGTAAGCATCGGGAGGAACGAGGGAAACCTATCATTCGATTCAATGAGGGGAATCGGGGTCAGGGACCTCCCCAGGACCAGCAGCAGCAGCGCCCTCCAGCTCAAGCAAATGCCATCCTGATAGAGATGGTGGGAGATCATGCAGGGGGGGCCAGCGCGGGGGTTTCCCATCTTCAGGGTGTGCCGCAGCAGTTCCACGTGCTGAACGCTTCTAGCTCTGTTGATGCGCAGGGGGAGTGCTCCATGGGTATGCCCGTTGGGGATTGTACGGGGCAAGATTTAGTGGACACTTTGGCTGTTACCCGTGCAAAGGGTAAGGGACCTATCAGTTGGGAGGACCAGGAGGTGGTTCGTAGAAAAGTTTCCAGTCAGGTTCAGAAACTCCAGCAGAAGCAGCTCCCGGTGGAACCAATGGAGCCACTGCTAAAGGCACAGTTGTCGGAGGAACCGATTCCAGCCCAGCCACCTTGTGATCCACTTCCAGGAAAGATTGCGGTGGTCCATTCCGATCCCGTTCCTAAGGTAACTGAAACAGTACCAGGTTCTGGGGATCTATTTGATGCACTCATGCATGCGCCTATTCAAATTTCCTTGGATCAGCTGTTGAGCATGGTTCCGGCTTTCCGGGAACAGCTGTTGGGGAAGCTGCAGGAGCCAGTTCCAGCCAAGATGGTGGAGGATCAAGCCCCGTTTGTGGGAGTTTCTCAAGCTGAGTCCGCAGATGTGGATTTTCAAGTCCCAGTGATTAAGGTGGCATTCCACGGGCACAAGTTTGAAGAGGTTTTACTGGACGGGGGTTCAGGAGTCAATATTCTACCGGAGACCGTTTACCTCCGTATGAAGTTGGGGGCGTTAGCACCAGCACCTTTTCAAGTACGGATGGCAGATCAGAGGCGACTTCAACCTTTGGGGATTCTTAAGAATCAATCTATTAAGGTGGGTGGTCTGTCGTTTCTTGTGAATTTTGTGGTGCTCCGGATGCAGGATAGCGGGTCTGCCTATGCCATGTTGCTAGGCCGCCCCTGGTTTAAAATTGCCCGTGTCAAGCAGGATTGGGAGGATAATACTGTGGTGATCAGGCAGGGCAAGAAGACAACTCGCTTGTCCATGTTATCCAAAGTTCTCTTGCCGCAGGGGCAGAAGCCTTTATGTGCTCAGGGCATTCATTTGGCCAGTGATGTAGGTGAAGATGAGGAGGAGGCATATATGCAAGCAAATCCAACGGTTGTACCGGTCTTTGATGTAGATGTGGAAGCTATTGTCACCCGATATCAGAATACTGGACAACCTGTCTCGGCAGTTCCGCAGAGTGTGGAGGGGGAGGCACCATCATCGGATAGTCCGACTGAAGACAGTGTGGTGCCCGAGCAGGAGATCCAGGTGGTTCCAGGCCAGATAATGGAAGGCAATATTTTACAGAGGGCTGTGGAAGAAGCTTTAGCTGCCAAGGCTCAGCAGGTGCATACTGTAACCGAGCAGGAAGCCATTCTAGCAGCTGAACAGCAATATGAACGGCGTTTGCAGAAGTCCATCAGGGTGGAGGAAGATGAATTACAGGACATGAATTTAGGTACTGCATCCGATCCTAAGATGGTTCGAGTTAGTGTGCATGTTAAAGGTCAATTTAAGGAGGACTTGCAGAAACTGTTAGTGGAGTTTCGAGATGTGTTTGCTTGGGAGTATTCTGATATGAAGGGCATTGATCCAGCTTTACATCAGCACCGCATTAATTTGAAGAGTGATGCTGTTCCTGTTATCCAACAGCGGTATCGCATGAATCCAAATTTCGCCAAGCAGGTCAAGGAGGAGCTGGATAAGCTATTACGGGTAGGGTTTATCAAGCAGGTCAATGAGGTGACTTGGCTGTCTCCCATTGTGGTCGTGCCCAAGAAGAATGGCAAGATCAGGGTGTGTGTGGACTACAGGAAGTTGAATGCTGCCACAATTACTGACCCGTTTCCGTTACCGTTCTGTGATACCCTCCTTGATGCTGTGGCTGGTCATGAGATGTATAGTTTTTTGGATGGTTTCTCAGGGTATAATCAGATAAGGATGGCACCGGAGGATGTGGATAAGACGGCCTTTATCACTGAGTGGGGAGCATTTGCTTACACGGTGATGAGCTTTGGATTAAAGAATGGCCCACCATCATTTTCCTTTGTGGCTCAGAAGGCTTTTGAGCCATATCTGTTGGATTTTATGCGAGCCTTTCTTGATGATTTTAGTGTCTTTGGTAAAAAGGCTTTGCACTTACAGCACCTGAGGCTCTGTTTGGAGCGCTGTCGGATGTTCCGCATAGCTCTTAATCCCTTCAAGTGTGCTATTGCAGTAAGGCGTGGGATTCTCTTGGGCCATGTGGTGTCCCAAGAAGGCATCTTGATTGATGCAAAGAAGATTGAGGCCATTCAGAAGGCTTCCGCACCACGTAATCTTAAGGAATTAAGCAGGTTTTTGGGGCAGGTTAAGTGGCATAGTAGGTTTTTGCGATATCTTTCAGATGTGTGTGCACCCCTTACTCATTTGACCAAGAAGGGCGTGGATTTTGTGTGGTCTCCAGTTCAAGAAAAGGCATTTCAAATTCTGAAGAAGATGTTGGTGGTGGCACCGATAGTGCTACCTCCTGATTGGGGGTTACCATTTCATGTTTTTGTAGATGCTTCGGACATTGCCGTAGGGGCTGTACTCATGCAGGAGAAGGTTAAGGGTTGGTTTCGACCAGTGTACTATGCTAGCAAGATGTTGACAAGTGCTGAAAGGAATTATGCCGTTACGGAGAGGGAAGCTTTGGGGATGGTGTATTCTCTTCACAAGTTCCGGCATTATCTGTTGAGCAATAAGCTGGTTTTCCATGTAGATCATCAGGCCTTATTGTATCTGGTCAAGAAACCACACTTGACGGGTGGGTTAGCTCGGTGGATGCTTCTACTCCAGGAGTTTGACTTTCTGATCCTACATACCCCGGGAAAGGAGCATGCTGTAGTGGATTATTTGAGTAGGTTGGAGATTGGGGAAGTAGCTGAGGGGGTGGATGATAATTTACCTGATTCGGTTTTGTTTTCAGCTACTGTGGCGATATTGGATTCTTGGTATGATCAGATGTTGAGTTTCTTGACAGATGGCACCCTGCCAGTGGAATTTTCCACTGATCAACGGAGAAAGCTGGTACTCCGGAGTAAACCTTTTTTGGTGATTGCAGGTGCTCTGTACAAGAGGGGGATAGATCAGATTATCCGTCGCTGTGTCCCAGAATTTGAGCACTCAGCAGTTCTCCAAGAGGCTCATGGTGGCATTGCAGGTGGGCATTTTTCTGGAGACATTACCGGTAAGAAGATTCTTCAATCTGGGCTTTGGTGGCCTACCGTGCTGAAGGATGCACACAATTATGCTCGGAGTTGCTTGGTTTGTCAACAGTTGGGGCAGCCCGGAGCTTCAGACCGCATGGCGGATAATCCAATTCTGCCCTTAGATCCTTTTCAGAAGTGGGGTTTGGATTTTGTTGGGCCAATCAAGCCTAAGTCCAAGCGGACAGGTTGCCGTTATATCTTGGTGGCTACTGATTACTGTACGAAGTGGGTGGAAGCTGTTGCTTTGAAAGATAATACTGCCAACAGTGTGGCCAAGTTTCTCTATCACAACATTATGACTAGGTTTGGGTGCCCAGTGGAATTGGTTAGTGATCGGGGTACTCATTTTCTCAATGCTGTCATTGCTGAGTTGACCAAGACTCATTTGATTATGCATAAGAAGTCTACTGCCTATCATCCTCAAGCCAATGGTCAAGTAGAGAGCTCCAACAAGATCTTGGTGAAGATTTTGAAGAAGATCGTAGCAGAGAATCGGGATGACTGGGATGTGAAGCTTGATTCTGCTCTATGGTCATTCCGTACAGCTTTTAAAGTTACTACAGGTCTGACACCCTTCAAGCTGGTGTATGGTTTGGAGGCGGTGGTTCCGATGGAGTATGTAGTTCCTAGTTTGCGGGTGGCTATTGCTGATCGGTTATCACCGGAAGAATCTGTTCAGTTCCGACAGCAGATGCTGTGTCAGCTCGAAGAGGATAGGATTGTTAGTGGGTATATCACAGAGGTGATTCAGCAAAGGCGGAGGGCTTGGGTAAGTAGACAGATCAAATTCAAAGTTTTTCAGGTTGGGGATTGGGTTTTGCTGTATAATTCGAAGCTTGGTCCTCATCCGGGTAAATTAAAGCTGAGGTACATAGGGCCGTACAAAATCATGGAGGATTGTGGTCAGGGTACTTTCCGACTTGCTGATATGTTTGGGACTCTGGTTGAGAAACCGATTAATGGTTTCCGATTGAAGAAGTTTGTGGGTCAGCCACCAGTGGTCGGAGTAACCGCAGAGGTCGGAGTTTTAGCAGATGGAGGGATATCCGCATTAGTGAGCAACTTAGGTGACGGTGTAAGTGGGGATGTGTTCGAACATTTGGGGATGTCCGCTAGTGTACAAGTGGAGGATCTTGATAGGAAGTCGGGCATGTGTGGTAGATTTGGCCGACTGGGTGACGTTGTGTTTTATATCACCACGTGTGGGGGTTTTGTCATGCACATTTCAATTTTGGCACGCTTGGAGGAGACCTTTTGCATGAATAACGCAGAGCGCTTAGCAAAGCTGAATTCCCTGCGTCAAGCGCTGGCTGAGATGGGGCGTTCGATGCCGCTTAAGGTGGTTCCTGTGGAGCGCTCTTCTCCCCGGCGACTGCGTCAACAACCTGCCGCCAGTAAGGAGCTTTCTGTTCGTGCGTCTGTGGAGGCTGATGAAGATTTCGAGCCTGAGGATGCGCTGTCTGCAGAGGTAGGGGGGTTGGAAGCTAATACTTTGCAGGCTTTAATGGATCCTTTCTTGGATTTTTCTGTTCATCTGGATTTGTCAGAGGAGGCGACTACTCAGTGGTTGCAGACCATTGGATTATGGGAGTTTGCATCTTTGCCGTGGGACAGATGGCGGGAGAATGTTTATGCCAAAACGCAGTTGGAGGTGATTCGTAAGAGGAATGGTTACCTCTCTGCGACTGTGGGTTTGACACCTCAATTGATAGCAGAAGTGTTTCATCTCCATTATGAAGAAACTGTGGCTGTGGCAAAGTGTTCGGATGTGGCCATGAGGAAGGAATTTGGGCTTCCACAGGGGTCTCGAGCCTATTACATGGTGAAGAATGTCGCTGAACCCCGTCGTCAGCATTTAAGATGGTACCTTGAACGCATTTGTCAGGTAATCAAATTGGAATACATGTCAAAAGACAATTTTGCACCTTTGCTGTATGCTGAGAAAGGGGGAAAAGTTAGTTGGGCTTCTTTGGTGCACGCTAGAATTCTGCAGGAGGTGGAAATCACTGATAAGAGGAAGTCTCAAGTCACTTCTTAGCAGCTTTGTTTGAGCAGGTTCCTATGATTTCTGCCAGCAAATTGACTCTTTTGCCGACTCAACCAGTGCATGGTGGTCTTGAAGAACCGGGTCAGGATGACGTTGTCCCGGACGGAGCAGTGGATTCTCCATTAGGATTTGAGCATCAGCCTGACAAGATGAATGTGTTTAAGGATTTGATGGAAGCAGGCTATACTCGTTCCGAAGCCAAGGAGGTGTTGGTCTCACCTGATGTTCCGAAAGGGTTAGATTTGTTGCATCAGGCCACAGAGTCTGTGGGTACTGATCCATCCTTAGTTTCAGTGGGTAAGAAATTCACTTTTAGCAAGAAGAGAAAATTGGATGTGGATTCATCTGCGATCCAAGATGTGGTAAAGACGATGGATTTTACACCTGTTAAGTCAAATCAGTGGGATTCTGTTATAGTCATAGCTAAGGAAGCAGAACAGAGTGTTCAGAGTGGAGAGTTGCAGGATGTGCTCTGGTCTTTGAATAAGGTCCAAGAGTATGTTCGGAAGCAGGAGAGTAGTATTGCAGATTGGAAACAGCAGGTTCGGGTTATCCAGGAGCAGTCGAGATCAGAAGCTACTTATCAGCTTAAAGTCAAGCATCAAGAGGAGGAGTTAGTGAAAACTAAGATGTTGTTAGTTCAGGCTCAGGAGGCAGTGGTTAAAGAGAAAGACCAGGCAGCAGAGTGTCAGAGAAATTTGGTGAAGACAAAGATGTCGTTGGGATTGTTTCAAGAATGGACAAATCAATTGCAGGAGAAGATGCATAAAGAGTTGGAAGTGTTGTCTGAGCAAAATGTGGGTTTGCAGGTGGAGAATCAGATGTTAGTTCAACGTCTTCAACCATTGTTGGCTATTGAAAGACAGATGCTATCTCAGAGTAATGAAGATGTAGAGGGAGTGTTAGTTTCAGAGTCTGATTTAGCAGTGATTAGGAGGAGCTTAACTGAGGTGGGAGTCAAATTGTGGCAAGGTATCCGAGATCGGATTGAAGCCTGGGTGATGAAGCCATTTCATACATTAAGTGGAGCTTTCATTTCTGAATCTGAGCAGATATTGTTGGATCAAGTAGCAGGGTTACAGTCGGAAAAGGATGCTTTGATGTTGAAATTGTTGGAGTTTGAGAAGCAAGTTCAAGCCATGTGTTTTATGGAGTTGCCTACTGAGGGACAGTTGGATACAGAGCAGGCTACTGTGGGGGATCATGAACAAACTGTGGAGATTATGTCGGATGTTGACAAGGAAGCAGTTGGCCAGGCTGAAGTCATTCAGATGGTGTCACAGGATGTAATGCTTGCAGATCCGATTACTGTTCCAGTCGTCAATCTGGAGCTGGTGGAAGATTCAACGATTAAAGATGATCCGCCGAAGCCGATGGAGCCGGTGGTGTTACCTTAGTAATTTATGCTTTTCTAGTGTTTTAGGATTTCTAGTTTAGTAGGACTTTGTTTTCAGTTTGCAGTTCTGTTTTCTTTTTGAAGCAATGTAAAGACAATGGATGGTTTGATCAGGGATTTATGGGTCCGAGTCGGGTTTTCTCGAAAACCCAACCACCGGGCTGTGCCATGTGTTAGGGGTTAACTTTACCTAAGTGGGAATATCCGAATTCTATATATGTGAATGATCCTTTTGGGTAGTTGCTTAGGAATTCGTGAGAAGGGAAAGATATGAAGAGATGTAGTTAGTTGATCATGGGAAGGCGCATAACTGATTTTCAGAATTGTAGAAGATGAGGAAGCGGAAATGTAATCCCTGGCATGATTATGATATCAATGAATTCTGATCATCTGTTCAGGATTACTGTGTGTAGTGGATTTTCTGCATGATGTTTCGTATTCCGTTTTACTGTTATGATTTTCTGCTAAAGGGAATGTCTTTGAGTTAGGGTTTGTTCTTTTTATGATATTTCCATTACCAAGTATCAGGCATTTAGTGCCCAGATACAGGCACTAAAGCATAGGCCAAGCAACCAAAGACATGCAAGTGACCAATAGAAGGCTTCCTGCCATGTCAAGCTTTGTATGGAGTAACAAACTGCAAGGCCTTAGTGGGACACCTGTTGAGTACATATGCAGCACACATGACAGCCTCAAGCCAAAACGCATGTGGCAAAGCTTGGCTCTTGACCATACATCGTGCCATCTCCATAAGTGACCTATTTTTCCTCTCAGCAACACCATTTTACTGAGGGGTATACGGCATTGTACATTGGTGTTTTATCCCCCACGACTAGCCAGAAATGCATCAAACTCTTTAGACATGTACTCCCCCCCTCGATCAGAACGGAGGGTGCCCACAGTACAATTGGATACATTTTCAACCATAAGTAAAAACTATTTGAAGCACAAAAACACTTCGGACTTTGCCTTCAGTGGGGATATACCCATGCATGCCTTGAGTAATCATCAATGAAAGTCACGAAGTACAAGTGTTTATCAAATGACGGAGTTTGCATAGGCCCACATACATCACTATGTACAAGTTGCAATTTGCGAGTGGCCAGCACAGAACCATCCTTTGGAAACGTAAAACGCTACATTTTGCCCAAAATACAGCCTTCACAAACATGTTTCAATGGTGCCTCAAGAGGGGGAAATGAAGCAACCATATCAAATTTCTACAAATGCAGCAAACTAGCAAAGTTCAGATGACCTCAGTAACAAGTCTCCACGTGGAAGCAAAAGTCTGATATGACTTAGGTAAAGCATCAAGAACAATCTGCACAAGAGAATGATCAGGAATAATCTCACTTGCAGAAATCAACTGTTCCTTGAGATCTTTAATCTCAGCAAGAAAAACATTCATGTCATCATCTTCCTGCATAATCTTCGATTCTAGCTCTTTACGTAGGTAAGAGATTTTTGCCTCATTTACGACGTGCATACAAACCAACTAGAATATCCCAAGCCTGTTTTACTGTTTTAGTTGAACGAATATGTGGAGTGATGTTACGTTTGACAGAAAGTGCAATCAAGGCATGAGCCTACGCATATTTACCATCCCAATGAGCTTGTTCAGTAGTGGGTAAAACAGTAGAGCTGCTAGAACCTGCAACATCCTCACAGATCCTACATCCATAGAACCTGGACGTACATCCATACCCTGCACAATGTTCCACACTCCTTTTGCAACCAAAACGTGCTGCATCATGTATGCCCAAAGTGGGTAGTTGCTGTCTCCATCCAATTTATCATCAGCAGACAACAAGGATCCTTCGAATCTACTTTAAGGATTTTAGTAGCACAAAAAGGTGTCTCTCTAGTTAGTCCAAAACTTTGTGGAGTCAACTTGAATAAACCCACTCTTGTCCCTCCTCATAGTTGTATTTGGCCCATTTATTACTGCCTTGAACCACTTCATATCAAAGATAAACATGTCAAACCTTTTAAAAGTAACCTTGATGCTGTTTTGTATAGTTCCATAGTCATCAAGGATGCCAACATCTGCATTCAAGTCACTTGCACTTGATTGGCTTTCTTGCATGAAGTTAGCCTTGACACCGCTATCAAAAGTTATTCTTTTATGATCTATTCGTTTCTCTAAAAAGTGACAATCATGTGACCAAAGTGCGCTATATTTATGATATTACAAGCATAACAAGAATTTGCTTGCAAGGTGATGCATGATACAAAGACTTTTTTATTTATTAATGAGACAGTAGCCAAAGATATTGATCATTTACATGCCAATCACAACCTTTTGTAAGCTCCTCGTCCTCCTCAGTGATAGCCTCACCATCATATTTTCCTTGTGTTACTATTGCATCAAGACATCTAGTTGAAGGGAAGGCAGTTAGTTGTGCAAGCTCTAGAGGGTATGGTAGGTTTCTTGTTGTTTAACTCCTCCTAAAATTTTATCGAGTAATGATACATTGTGCCTTGACCTACTCATATCTTTGAATCCATTTGACCATAGCCTTTGAGTTCAAGATGAAAAATTCATTGATCTTCTCTTGTAAGATGTTATCCATCATCTTGAGCCCATTTCCTTGTGGCAATTCCCCAACTACTCTATCATCTTCTTCATGGCTCCATACTCTTGGTTAGATGTACTAAGACATTTTGTTATGTAAACAAGAAATTCTTGTACAAGCCATCCTTCAACTATACTACCCTCTAGGCGAGCTTGTTGGGGAACAAATCCCTTTAGAGTTTTCATGAATCTCTCTAGAGAAAACATCCAATGACTATGGAAAGTCGGTCAAGTGCAACCTCGTCACGCGACAACATGAACTAACAGGTGTATCTGAATGATCAAGATGCTTGTTGGTAGAAACTTTTTGACCATGCATGTGGCCTCAATGGAGTTTAGACGGAGTTTGCATAGTCATTGGATCTCTCCTTATTTCCTTGGTGGAGATCCAATGTATCAATGTGATAATTTTGTATATGGTAGCTCTTACATCTTTAGTGAGGCATTCCCTTTATTGAAATTGGAAGCAAAAATTATAGAAATGTGAAAGATCCCTGTCCCCACCATGCAACGAATTCTGTGCGGTGCTAGCAGAGAGAAAGTAGCACTTCTTGCACGGGGCAGGGTCCCTCACTCAGGCCTCGCCCACGTATATCCAGACGATAGACTAATCCCTTGGTTCCTCCAAAACCGGACCTGGAAAAACTTCCCTCGCCCGGAAAGCACGGGCGATTCCTCCAGGATATTTTTACTCTAACGTAGTCAAAAGCTTTAACTAATTGAAATGATCTAACCGAGCCCGTAACTCCCATAGTCAGATCAAGGAAAAGACTTGCACTTGGATCATAGAGACCAACGTTTTTTTTCTCATTGTTGAAGAGGCACAGCCGTTGATTCTTTTCCATAGAACAATTTTTATCCGAGATTTACTTCATCTATCGTACCATAACGGAATTGAGTCTCATTTTAGGAATCCATCAGTCCAGCCTAACCCCATCCAGTCTCGTGGGTTAACCAACTGCCCAACCACTGTAGTGATGGGATCCATTTAAGAATTTGGTTAGGTTTTGTCCCAGGTACCAGGGAAAAGAGTTCCTAGGCCCCCTATAGCCAGATATTCATGTAAACTTAGAACTAGTCACACCACTTACACACCCAATATGAAATTGCCTTTTTCACAGATTGAGATGTCTTTAAAACAATCTTTTAATGAAACTATCGTATCACTGATCATAAACCTCCAAAATATCCAGTTGAATCCTAATTTCCAAATTTTTTTCTTCATCGGTGTACCTATGGCATCATTGGCAACCAGAACGCTCACCACCTATCCACTCAGGGGCCTTTTCGATAGTTCCTAGCTCATAGTACCTGGTAATATTTTCACTTATAAAAATCAAAATGGAATCTCCGTTGAAGATCAGCAAGATCAACCAACAAATCCATATAAAAGAGCCATGGACTCGTCCATGGAGGACCAGCAAGGTCAATCAACCAGATCCATGCCCGAATTCAAAAAACAACTCTTACTCCTTGTTCCAATATCTTCACCAATGCACGTGTGGGTATCTTCGACGACTGAGAGCCCGAGCACCGCATGGTCAGCACCCTCTAGGATCCTTCGCAGGTCACCTAGCGCTTCACTCATAGGCTGCTTCCTTGGTCCCTCATCCACCATACTGGAAGCTCACCATTTAAATCGAACCGAGGGTGGTCAAGACCTCGGCTGACCTTGCTACGCGAGACGTCCTCCATTGACTCTCCGTCAGCTGTTGCAACTTTATCAGTTAGGTCTCCACGACCTCATTCAATCACAAGATGATCAAAATGCTTCCCCAGCATTCTTGACATAAAACAATCATTTTAAAACAAGTCATAAATACAGTTTCTATAAGGAAATCTCGTCTTTCCACATTATTCCACATCAATCCACATTATTTAATCCACATCCATTTCATATGTATTTCCATTCTCATCCAATCACATCATTTTCATCTCATCACATCTTTCCTCATTTATCCTCATCAGATCTCATCATCACATCTTTTCTCATTTATCCTCATCAGATCTCATCCACTCGCATCTACCATATCCACATCTCATCACATCACATTCATTCACATCTCATCCATTTCACATTTATTCCAATTTACATCACATCCATTTCACATCACATCTCATTCATTCACATCCTGATTCACATCACATCACATCTCATCCATTCACATCCCATATCATTCATTCACATCCCGATTCACATGACATCACATCTCATTCATTCACATGACATCACGTCTCATTCATTCACATCACCATCCCATTACATACATTCTATCCACATAACATCACATCATTCTATCCACATCATATCTCATTCATACATATCTTATCTCATTCATCCACATCCATCCAATCGTTCACATGTATGACTACCCACATCTATCTATACATTCATATCTATCACTTCACATCCACATATATTCATGTCACATCACATCTCTTTACATCACATCACATTCTTTCACATACACATCCACATCCATTCTTTCATATACATCGACATCCATTCTTTCACATACACATCCACATCCATTCTTTCACATACATCCACATTTACATCCATTCTTCACATACACATCCACATCCATTCTTCACATACACATTTACATCCATTTTCATCACATATCATCCATTCACATTCCATATCATTCATTTACATCCCGATTCACATGACATCAGATAAAAGTAAAGAGAAAGTGGTTGAGCCCCTTGGTATGTCTGATATTTCTATAGGGCATTCTCTTGTTGATGGAGAGTCTAGTGGCTCGGGGACATGAGCTGTGAGACCCCTCTGCCCCCTCCAACATTCTGGCATAAGACAGTCCTTTAAGAAAACAGGGTTTCTATGCAAGTTTTCAGTTTGATTTTCTTTAGAATACAAGGAGTATTTCTTGAATCGGTATCCCCAAAACTTCTTGATTGGAATTCTGAATTTCATACCAAAAATCCTCGAATTTTATAACCTTAATCCACAAATCAATTCGAAGGGTCTCAAACTTAGTTTCAGTTGGTGGGAGTTTTGAGTGTATTTTTCTAAACTGATCACACCTTCTTTCCTCGAAACTGACGAAAGAGTTTGGTCTTGGGTCAGTCTGATTCAAGGTTCGAGTCGGATAAGATTTTTTCTGAACTATCTTTCTCGAAAAGGTTTGATAATTCAGTTACTATTTTACTGAATATCTTTATTTGAATATTCACTTAACTGATTTCTAAATTAGTTACGAATTTCAATGAGGAATAAATTAATCATTTATCTGAATATTTCAATCTTGATAGATTTCTTGAATTTTGTTTTTATAATCCGTGTGAATATAAAATGATAGAAATTTCTCTCTTAGAGTATTTAATTATTCATTTATCAAATACTCATAGAATTTAAACATAGAATTTAAACATAGAATTTAAGAGAATTCTAATTTTGATATAAAAATTCTTTATGCATCTATTTATGCATAAAAATCAACTTCAATTGGAATAACACTTTTATATAAAATAAAAATCCTTTTATGTAACTATTTATGCATAGAATCAAATTTAATAGGAATAACACTTTTAAAATAAAAAGAATTTCTTTATGCATCTATTTATGCATAAAAATTAATTTTTATAAGAATAACACTTTTATAATAAAAAACTTTCTTTAAGCATCTTTCTATGTAGAAAGATCAAATTTAATAAGAATAACACTTTTATAATAAAAAAATTCCTTTATGCATCTTTCTATGCATAAAAATCAAATTTAATAAGAATAACACTTTTATAATAAAAAAATTCCTTTATGTATCTTTCTATGCATAAAAATCAAATTTAATAAAAATAACACTTTTATAATAAAAAAATTTATTTATCCATTTTTCTATGCATAAAAATTAAATTTAATAAGAATAACACTTTTATAATTTAAAAAAATCCTTTATGCATCTTTCTATGCATAAAAATCAAATTTAATAAGAATAACACTTTTATAATTTTAAAAAAATCCTTTATGCATCTTTCTATGCATAAAAATCAAATTCAATAAGAATAACACTATTGTAATAAAAAATTCCTTATGCATCGTTCTATGCATAAAAATCAAATTTAATAAGAATAACACTTTTATAATTTAAAAAATTCCTTTATGCATCTTTCTATGCATAGAAATCAAATTTATTAATTAATATCAGTGATATCCATGCATATTCATAGGTGAATATGTACATAGAGTAATTAGAATATTTCTTTTAGATGCAAAAATGGTGGAAATTACTCTTTTGGAATAACATAAAAACATTCTTTTTCACAAAATTCTGGAAATTTTTTCCATAACGTGCTTTGTATGGCTGACCATTTCTCATTTTTATCATTCTTTATTTAACTTAAATTAACCCAAATTAGATTTATAAAACTCTAATCTACACAATTTTCTAAATTCAAGAGAGTAAGCAAAAGGAAGAGTTTAATTAATCCCTTAGTTAATGTTTCTAGGATTGAGAAAGGTTGGAATGTAAGGAAGAGAAGGGGGTGGCCTTTTTATCAAAGGCATAGCATTTAAATTTAATTCAAACATTTGCAAAACATAAAATTTAAGAAAACCATAGACTTTTCATTAAACAAAAGTAAGAAAATTAGCTTACATAGAGCTTGTAAGCTCTCCTTTGGCTTGAGGGATTGAGGGTTCTACTCTTGGTTGAAGCAAGAGTGGCCACCAATTCACTTTGGAGAGGATTAGGCCAAAAACAATTGAATTTTTAAAAAATTCAATGTAGATGGCTCAGGACAAGAGTAGAGTAACAATGCATAAACACTATTAAGCTTTTACAAAGGGGGAGGCTTCTATTTATAGGAAAAAGTGAGCCTCTAACCAAGCAAACTGATTGTAGAATTTTCCAGATCAGTTTGGTCAATTTTTGGGTCAATTCAGCTTAATTTTTAGATCTAGTTTTGAAATAGGAGAGAGGAGAGATGAAAATATCTCATTTTATTGATTAAAAATTGGGGGTAATGATGAGAAAAAGGCACCTACTTCATGAGGGGAGATCCCCACACTAAGGTGTCAAAATTTAGTTTTTTTAATTGTTTTCTTTGGTCCTTAGTTCACTCTTCATCTTATGTGAGCATTTACTTATTTTTGGGAGGTTTTTCTTTTATTCTTCAATTTATCTCCTCCCTACACTTGGATTGATCCTATTGGCCCATAAGAACCTTAATTAGACCATAATCCAAATTTTTTTGAAAATCTGGACCCTTAGGCTAAGGTCCTTTATACCTATTTTTAATTAATTTCAATTGCACAATGGAAAGTTCTTTTGGAATTTCTATTTCAGGGGAAACCATTTCAGACACTAGGAGGATTTTTATATCCAAAAAAATCTTAATTTTGAATTACCTCCCTCTAGACATTTTCTCTCTCGTTTTTATTTCACAGAGGGGAATAGTTATAAGATCATAATGGGAGGTTCTTACACCTGCACACCTCAAAAGCTGGAGGGAGGAATCTTACATCCGACCCCACTTAAAAAATGTGAGATATCCTCATCTCACAAACTAGAGGACAACTCTTTCCCTTAAGATCCAACTGATTTTGAGGTTTCTTATAGTCTGATGAACCCAACAGAATCTTGGGATAAAGATCCCTTATATAAAACTCATCATCATATAACAATTCATTCAGATCATATCATTCATATCGTTAACACAATAATGGTCCATTAGACCAAAATTTCCATCTGCCATGGGAATTTCAATTATACATATTTTTAATTTGTCATCCCTTAACTTGATCCACTAAGTCAAGTGTTAACATTAGCAATCTGTTAGCACAATCCACTAATCTCATAGTGATTTGCTGAAGTCATTAGTTAACGAACATCATCACAGGGACACGTCCCATTCATCCTCATTGTGGTTTTGCTCAGCTTATCGCTTTTCAACTAAAATTCAAGAATCATCATTTTTCAATCAGAATCCAAATCAACTCATGAGTTCTCAACCAGAGTTTTAAAATCATATCAACCACATTCGAATTCATCATCTAGATAGCATTTATGCTTATAATTTCAAGGTCTTAGATTTACTCGTGTATACTGCCAGTAAAGAGCTACAATTATACCCTCAGTATATACGGGTAGTCACAGTCTTTGGAATTATAAGGTAAATACCATCATGTCTAGGCCTCAAGCAAGTCAGGGATTTCATGCAATTGCGGTACTTCCATCTAAAGACCCAATTACTAATTTATGAATTTTAGTTTGAATATCAATTTATATGAATTTCATCACACATTTCCAACTTTTTACTGTTACTTCATAAATTTTTGACATTTTTGGCTTCTCGGTTGATCCACTTTAGCCAATTTGCTCTGATACTAGCTGAAAGATCCATGTCCCCACCGCGCAAGGAATTCTGGGGTGCTAGCAGTGGAAGTAGCACTTCTTGCACACGGGGCATGGTCCCTCACTCCTCGGGGCCTCGCCCACGTATATCCAGACAAGAGACTAATCCCTCGATTCCTCCAAAACCGAACCCGAAAAAACTTCCCTCGCCCGAAAAGCATGGGCGATTCCTCCAGGATATTTTTACTCTCACGCAGTCAAGTGCCTTAACTAACTGAAATGATCTAGCTGAACCCGTAAGTCCCATAGTCAGATCAAGGAAAAGACTTACACTTGGATCATAGAGACCAACACTTTTTTCCTCATTGAGAGGCAGAGCTGTTGATTCTTTTCCATAGAACAATTTTTATCCGAGATTTACTTCATCTATCGTACCATAGCAGAATTGAGTCTCATTTTAGGGATCCATCAGTCCAACCTAACCCCATCTAGTAGTCCCATGGGTTAGCCAACCGCCCAACCACTGTAGTGATGGGATCCATTTAAGAATTTGGTTAGGTTTTATCCCAAGTACCAGGAAAAAGAGTTCCCAGGCCCCCTAGCCGGATATTCATGCAAACTTAGAACTAGTCACACCACTTACACATCCAATATGAAATTGCCTTTTTCACAGATTCAGTTGTCTTTAAAACAATCTTTTAATGAAACTATAGTATCACTGATCATAAAGCTCCAAAATATCTGGTTGAATCCTAATTTCTAATTATTTTCCTTCATCCGTGTACCTATGGCATCATTGGCAACCAGAACGCTCACCACCTATCCACTCAGGGACCTTTTAGATAGTTCCTAGCTCATAGTACCCGGCAATATTTTCACTTATAAAAATTAAAATGGAATCTCCATTGAAGATCAGCAAGATCAACCAAGAAGATCCATATAAAAGAGCCATGGACTCGTCCATTGAGGACTAGCAAGGTCAATCAACCAGATCCATGCCCGAATTCAGAAAACAACTCTTACTCCTTGTTCCAATATCTTCCCCGATGCACGTGTGGGTATCTTCGACGACCGAGAGCCCGAGCACCGCATGGTCAGTACCCTCTAGGATCCTTCGCAGGTCACCTAGCGCTTCACTCATAGGCTGTTTCCTTGGTCCCTCATCCACCATACCAGAAGCTCACCATTTAAATCAAACCGAGGTTGGTCAAGACCTCGGCCGACCTTGCTACGCGAGACGTCCTCCATTGACTCTTCGTCAGCTGTTGCAACTTTATTAGTTAGGTCTCTACGATCTCATTCAATCACAAGACGATCAAAATGCTTCCCCAGCATTCTTGACATAAAATAGTCATTTTAAAATAGGTCATAAATACAGTTTCTATAAGGAACTCTTGTCTTTCCACGTTATTCCACATCAATCCACATTATTTAATCCACATCCATTTCATATGTATTCCCATTCTCATCCAATCACATCATTTTCATCTCATCACATCATTTTCATCTCATCACATCTTTCCTCATTTATCCTCATCAGATCTCATCATCACATCTTTCCTCATTTATCCTCATCAGATCTCATCCACTCGCATCTACCATATCCACATCTCATCGCATCACATTCATTCACATCTCATCCATTCACATCTATCCCAATTTACATCACATCCATTTCACATCACATCTCATTCATTCACATCCTGATTCACATCACATCTCATCCATTCACATTCCATATCGTTCATTCACATCCCGATTCACATGACATCACATCTCATTCATTCACATCACCATCCCATCACATACATTCTATCCACATAACATCACATCTCATTCATTCACATTACCATCCCATCACATACATTCTATCCACATAACATCACATCATCCACATCATATCTCATTCATACACATCTTATCTCATTCATCCACATCCATCCAATCATTCACATGTATGACTATCCACATCTATCCATACATTCATATCTATCACTTCACATCCACATATATTCATGTCACATCACATCTCATTACATCACATCACATTCTTTCACATACACATCCACATCCATTCTTTCACATACATCCACATCCATTCTTCACATACACATCCACATACATCCACATCCATTCTTTCACATACACATCCACATCCATTCTTTCACATACATCCACATCCATTCTTCACATACACATCCACATCCATTCTTCACATACACATTTACATCCATTTTCATCACATATCATCCATTCACATTCCATATCATTCATTTACATCCCGATTCACATGACATCACATAAAGGTAAAGAGAAAGTGGTTGAGTCCCTTGGTATGCCTGATATTTCTATAGGGCATTCTCTTGTTGATGGAGAGTCTCGGAGATGAGCTATGAGACCCGTCTATTCTGGCATAAGACAGTCCTTTAAGAAAACAGGGTTTCTATGCAAGTTTTCAGTTTGATTTTCTTTTGAATACAAGGAGTATTTCTTGAATCAGTATCCCCAAAACTTCTTGATCAGAATTCTGAATTTCATATCAGAAATCCTTGAATTTTATAACCTTAATCCACAAATCAATTTGAAGGGTCTCAAACTTAGTTTCAGATTTGGCGGGCGTTTTGAGTGTATTTTTCTAAACTGGTCACACCTTCTTTCCTTGAAACTGACGAAAGAGTTTGGTCTTGGTCATAGTCTGATTCAAGGTTCGAGTCGGATAAGATTTTTCCTGAACTATCTTTCTCGAAAAGGTTTGATAATTCAGTTACTATTTTACTGAATTTCTTTCTTTGAATATTCACTTAACTGATTTCTAAATTAGTTACGAATTTCAATGAGGAATAAATTAATCATTTATCTGAATATTTCAATCTTGATAGATTTTCTGAATTTTCTTTTTATAATCTGTGTGAATATAAAACGATAGAAATTTCTCTCTTAGAGTATTTAATTATTCATTTATCAAATACTCATAGAATTTAAACATAGAATTTAAGAGAATTCTAATTTTGATATAAAAATTCTTTATGTATCTATTTATGCATAAAAATCAACTTCAATGGGAATAACATTTTTATATAAAATAAAAAAGCCTTTTATGCATCTATTTATGCATAGAATCAAATTTAATAGGAATAACACTTTTAAAATAAAAAGAATTTCTTTATGCATCTATTTATGCATAAAAATCAATTTTTATAAGAATAACACTTTTATAATAAAAAGCTTTCTTTATTCATCTTTCTATGCATAAAAATCAAATTTAATAAGAATAACACTTTTATAATAAAAAAATTCCTTTATGCATCTTTCTATGCATAAAAATCAAATTTAATAAGAATAACAGTTTTATAATTAAAAAAATTCCTTTATGCATCTTTCTATGCATAAAAATTAAGTTTAATAAGAATAACACTTTTATAATTTAAAAAAAAATCCTTTATGCATCTTTCCATGCATAAAAATCAAATTTAATAAGAATAACACTTTTATAATAAAAAAATTTCCTTTATGCATCTTTCTATGCATAAAAATCAAATTTAATAAGAATAACACTTTTGTAATAAAAAAATTCCTTATGCATCTTTCTATGCATAAAAATCAAATTTAATAAGAATAACACTTTTATAATTTAAAAAATTCCTTTACGCATCTTTCTATGCATAAAAATCAAATTTAATAATTAATATCAGTGATATCCATGCATATTCATAGGTGAATATGTACATGAAGTAATTAGAATATTTCTTTTAGATGCAAAAATGGTGGGAATTACTCTTTTGGAATAATATAAAAACATTCTTTTTCATAAAATTCTAGAAATGTTTTCCATAACGTACTTTGTATAGCTGACCATTTCTCATTTTTATCATTCTTTATTTAACTTAAATTAACCCAAATTAGATTTATAGAGCTCTAATCTACACAATTTTCTAAATTCAAGAGAGTAAACAATAAGAAGAGTTTAATTAATCCCTTAGTTAATCTTTCTAGGATTGAGAAAGGTTAGAATGTAAAGAAGAGAAGGGGGTGGCTTTTTTATCAAAGGCATAGCATTTGAATTTAATTCAAACATTTGCAAAACATAAAATTTAAGAAAACCATAGACTTTTCATTAAACAAGTAAAAAAATTAGCTTACATAGAGCTTGTAAACTCTCCTTTGGCTTGAGGGATTGAGGGTTCTACTTGAAGCAAGAGTGGCCACCAATTCACTTTGGAGAGGATTAGGCCAAAAACAATTGAATTATTAAAAAATTCAATGTAGATGGCTCAGGACAGGAGTAGAGTAACAATGCATAAACACCATTAAGCTTTTACAAAGGGGGAGGCTTCTATTTATAGGAAAAAGTGAGCCTCTAACCAAGCAAACTGATTGTAGAACTTTCCAGATCAGTTTGGTCAATTTTTGGGTCAATTCAGCTTAATTTTTGGATCTAGTTTTAAAATGAGAGAGAGGAGAGATGAAAATATCTCATTTTATTGATTAAAAATTGGGGGTAATGATGAGAAAAAGTCACCTACTTCATGAGGAGAGATCCCCACACTGAGGTGTCAAAATTTAATTTTTTTAATTGTTTTCTTTGGTCCTTAGTTCACTCTTCATCTTATGTGAGCATTTACTCATTTTTGGAGGGTTTTTCTTTTATTCTTCAATTTATCTCCTCCCTACACTTGGATTGATCCTATTGGCCCATAGGAACCTTAATTGGACCATAATCTAATTTTTTTTGAAAATCTGGACCCTTAGGCTAAGGTCCTTTATACCTATTTTTAATTAATTCCAATTGCACAATTTTGGAATTTCTATTTCAGGGGAAACCATTTCAGACACTAGGAGGATTTTTATATCCAAAAATATCTTAATTTTGAATTACCTCCCTCTAGACATTTTCTCTCTCCAAGTTAAAACAAGGTAAAACATGGTTTTTTTTTTAAATTTCAGAGAGGGGAATGATTATAAGATCAGAAGGGGAGGTTCTTACACCTGCACACCTCAAAAGCTGGAGGGAGGAATCTTACATCCGACCCCACTTAAAAAATGTGAGATGTCATCATCTCGCAAACTAGAGGACAACTCTTTCCCTTAAGATCCAACTGATTCTGAGGTTTCTTACAGTCTGATGAACCCAACAGAATCATGGGATAAAGATCCCTTATATAGAACTCATCATCATATAATAATTCATTCAGATCATATCATTCATATCTTTAACACAATAATGATCCATTAGACCAAAATTTCCATCTGCCATGGGAATTTCAATTATACAGATTTTTAATTTGTCATCCCTTAACTTGATCCACTAGGTCAAGTGTTAACAGTAGCAATCTGTCAGCACAATCCACGAATCTCATAGTGATTTGCTGAAGTCATTATTGTCATTCGAGTTAACGAACATCATCACAAGGACTCGTCCCGTTCATCCTCATTGTGGTTTTGCTCAGCTTATCACTTTTCAACTAAAATTCAAGAATCATCATTTTTCAATCAGAATCCAAATCAACTCATCAGTTCTCAACCAGAGTTTTAAAATCATATCAACCACATTTGAATTCATCATCTAGATAGCATTTATGCTTATAATTTCAAGGTCTTAGATTTACTCGTATATACTACCAGTAAAGAGTTGCAGTTATACCCTCGGTATATACGGGTAGTCACAGTCTTTGGAATTATAAGGTAAATACCATCATGTCTAGGCCTCAAGCAAGTCAGGGATTCCATGCAATTGTGGTACTTCCATCTGAAGACCCAAATACTAATTTATGAATTTCAGTCTGAATATCAATTTGTATGAATTTCATCATACATTTCTAACTTTTTACTATTACTTCCTACATTTTTGACATTTTTGGCTTCTCGGTTGATCCACTTTAGCCAATTTGCTCTGATACCAGCTGAAAGATCCATGTCCCCACCGCGCAACGAATTCTGGGGTGCTAGCAGCAGAAGTAGCACTTCTTGCACACGGGGCATGGTCCCTCGCTCCTCGAGGCCTCGCCCACGTATATCCAGACAAGAGACTAATCTCTCGGTTCCTCCAAAACCGAACCCGAAAAAACTTCCCTCGCCCGGAAAGCACGGGCGTTTCCTCCAGGATATTTTTACTCTAACATAGTCAAGAGCCTTAACTAACTAAACTGATCTGACCGAACCCGTAAGTCCCATAGTCAGATCAAGGAAAAGACTTGCACTTGGATCATAGAGACTAACACTTTTTTACTCATTGAGAGGTGCAGCCGTTGATTCTTTTCCATAGAACAATTTTTATCCGAGATTTACTTCATCTATCGTACCATAACAGAATTGAGTCTCATTTTAGGGATCCATCAGTCCAGCCTAACCCCATCCAGTCTCGTGGGTTAGCCAACTTCCCAACCACTGTAGTGATGGGATCCATTTAATAATTTGGTTAGGTTTTGTCCCGGGTACCAGGGAAAAGAGTTCCTAGGGCCCCTATAGCCAGATATTCGTGCAAACTTAGAACTAGTCACACCACTTACACACCCAATATGAAATTGCTTTTTTCACAGATTGAGCTGTCTTTAAAATAATCTTTTAATGAAACTATAGTATCACTGATCATAAACCTCCAAAATATCCAGTTGAATCCTAATTTCTAAATTTTTTCCTTCATCGGTGTACCTATGGCATCATTGGCAACCAGAACGCTCACCACCTATCCACTCCAGGGGCCTTTTCGATAGTTCCTAGCTCATAGTACCTGGCAATATTTTCACTTATAAAAATCGAAATGGAATCTCCGTTGAAGATCAGCAAGATCAACCAACAAATCCATATAAAAGAGCCATGGACTCGTCCATTGAGGACCAGCAAGGTCAATCAACCAGATCCATGCCCGAATTTAGAAAACAACTCTTACTCCTTGTTCCAATATCTTCCCCAATGCACGTGCGGGTATCTTGGACGACCCAGAGCCCCGAGCATCGTATGGTCCAGCACCCTCTAGGATCCTTCGCAGGTCACCTAGCGCTTCACTCATAGGTCGCTTCCTTGGTCCCTCATAGAACTCTAATCTACACAATTTTCTAAATTCAAGAGGGTAAACAATAAGAAGAGTTTAATTAATCCCTTAGTTAATCTTTCTAGGATTGAGAAAGGTCGGAATGTAAAGAAGAGAAGGGGGTGGCCTTTTTATCAAAGGCATAGCATTTGAATTTAATTCAAACATAAAATTTACAAAACATAAAATTTATGAAAACCATACAGTTTTCATTAAACAAGTAAGAAAATTAGCCTACATAGAGCTTGTAAGCTCTCCTTTGCTTAAGGGATTGAGGGTTCTACTCTTGTTTGAAGCAAGAGTGGCCACCAATTGACTTTGGAGAGGATTAGGCCAAAAACAATTGAATTATTAAAAAATTCAATGTAGATGGCTCATGACAGGAGTAGAGTAACAGTGCATAATGCACCATTAAGCTTTTACAAAGGGGGAGGCTTCTATTTATAGGAAAAAGTGAGCCTCTAACCAAGCAAACTGATTCTAGAATTTCCCAGATGAGTTTGGTCAATTTTCGACTATTTTTGGGTCAATTCAGCTTACTTTTTGGATCTAGTTTTGAAATAGGAGAGAGGAGAGATGAAAGGAATCTTACAAAATGTGTGCCAATCTTGGGACATAAAGCCAACAAGCTTGTCATCCTTTGTAAATGCACCCTTTGGGCAATGCATACATCCGGTTTGGGGTGTAAAAATTTGCAATGGTCCTCTTTACTTGTTTTTTCTCCAATTTACTTAAGACCCATAGTGCTTTAGGTAGCATAACCTTCCCCATCAGGTAGTGGTTGTGGCCACACTTCTTCCATAATGGCCACAACAACCTTCAGATCATCACTTTGACCCTTTTCTTACTTTAGCCCCACTTATGGCTTTCCAAAGCACATCAGCCATATTCTTGAATATGTTCATTGGGTCTAGTATAGATAATTAATTAGAAAATCTCTTCAATAAGGAAGTTTGTGGAAAATGGAGAGCTTCTTCATCCTCATGGATGCAAAATTTCCATTATGCTTTCTTCCACTCACCTGTCTTTAAAGACGGAGGTGGTTAGCCTATGTTTCCCTCTGGCAATTTGTGATCCATGGGGAGATATTGCATATGACCCTCATACACTGTCTTTCAGGGTGATGTAGAGTAAACGAGCATCCAATCGAGGTCCACATAATGGGCATGTATTATATCTAGATATAATAAACCCTTCAAAACATTATAAACTGGCAAAAAAGGTATGTGTAATAGCTCACAAGTTTAATTAATGTCTTACTCGAGCATTCTCTATAGCTTGGCCAATCATGTATAGTCCGCATAAGTATACTTGCACAATTGCAGCTCTTTGCCCATAGTGTTTGAGGATCCTCTATTAATGGGGCCAAGTATAATCTATGTTCTTTACTTGTACTTCCCTAGGATTATCAATGATAGCAAGAGGTGTCCCTTGTTTATTGCCAGCCATGGTGGAAGGTTATATTTCACAAGGCAGACAAGCCATGTGCTCCATGATATAAACTTCATAGACCAAATGGATCCACACCATCCATTACTTGAATGTTACGAGGCTCTTTCTTGAAATAGGCCATTTCTCCTTAATGTGTCTCCAGGCAAGGGAATCAGCAACAACAGCTGGTACATGCATGATATTATCCGTGGATCTAGTAGACTAATGCTATATCATTAAACTTACTATAGATTTGCACCTGAACATGTGTTTTATCCTTGGTATAATAGGAAAGTGTCTAAGAACTTGGAACCTTTTTTCCTTGAACATCTTGCTTATATCTGAGCGCCCCATAACTTGGAAATTCGTGAGATGTGTGTATTTGTGTTGGTAGAGGATAAAATTGTTGGGACAAGTATGGATACAATTGTAGTCCATGCCAATTGCACATAACAATATTTTGGCCTCCGCACAAGAGCTCGGCATCTCATTTCCCTTTGGTAAGATTTGGTCCTTTAATATCCTGCCAAGATGAAACAGTTATGTTTAATCAATACCATGTACATTATCCACACAAGGAAATTACATCATACCATGCTATACACACATGAATAGTTCTGTGAATCAGACCACCCAATTATTGATTGTAAGTTCAACATAGATAGGCAACATAGATAGGCATGTGTGTAATTTGGATATCCAAGCTCGAGGATAAAGTGGTAGATCTGTGAGGTTATGCAATTCCTCTTCTTTGTGTGTTGTATCTCGATGCATGCTACTATCCTCCTCACCATGATCCTTTGGTCCATGGCCCGTTAATTCTGTAAATGTGTCTAACATCTCATCCACATCGTCAAGTCCTTTAATGTGTCCTCTGGTTGTTAAGGTGGTTGGATGGGTTCTTGTGCAGTACCATCCTATATATTTTACCTTGTTTAGTGTCCCATCTTGAAAATAGTTTTTGGTAATATCCTATCGGGCTGGATTTCCATGCTTATCAATGTTACTAGGGTCCTCGAGGGAGCAAAAATGTAGATTTTGTAGATGTGCCACTGGATATATACTGTAGATATGTACATGGTTGTTACAAATTCTTCGTTTTTGCGTAACTTGATACTTACAATGTGTGCACGGGAACACGCATCACTCCTCAAGATTGATAGTAGTAGATGTCTCTATGGGCACCATCACTAGTCGTGGTAGGCTTGGGGCTTTCCATCCGGATGGTTCTATGATTTCCCCTTGCCCCCGACCGCATCTCAACTCATTGGCATGGCATGGCTCATTGCCCGTGGCTCCACTGTTTCCATTGGTTCCTACCATTTGTCTCGTTTCTAAATCGGAGGGTGTAGAACCACTTAACCCCAATCGTAATGCGGGAGGCCTAATGTGCCTACTCTCAGTGCGTGGGTGCATTCTAAGTGTGCCTAGATATGGGTCTGTGCTATGCCTCTCCTTCACACTTCACTCCCATATAGATGCATAAAGCTCAGCATGGGCTAGCACTCCCATAAAGCTCGGCGTGGGCTAGCACCTCTCCAAGCCCCATGGGTCCCTGGTATAGAAGTCCGAACTGTCTTCGTCAATTTTTTAAAAAACTAGGGTGAGTGTATTTACCAATCTTCATGATCCAAGTGCCTACATGCGGCGAAGGTAAATAAATGTGAGAGGTCTTAACCTTGCTTTATAGCCATGAGAAAAGTCGGTGTCTAGCTTGTTACAATAAACTGTGTATATTTTTGTCTTTTTCTCTAAAATTTAGCATGGACTTCAAGCCCTTGCTTGAGAGTCCCCGAATCCCCACAAAATTTGGCAAGGTTATTTGCGTGGCCCCACTGAAGCTCATGTTTGAGCCAAGTTAGAGTGATTACCTTTGACAATGTAGCTTTCCTGGAATGATAAATCTTCATAGAAATAGACACTTGTCCACCAACTTGACACCAACTTGGTTGTAACGTCTTGCTTCGAATGTGACTCTACAATGCTTAGGTGCATCTTGAACCTGTTGCTCAGCCTTGCCCCTTGTGCCCTATTGTGTGCAAAAGTATTCATGGATAAGAGTTGCCCCTTGTGCCTTGTTGTGTGCAAAAATCTTCATGGACAAGAGTTGCCCAAACTTACTTACACCAGCATGGTCTGCTACATCTTGTTCTAACTGTGACCCTACATTGCTTGTGGGGTTACCTTAGACCTATCTGCCCCCTGCCTCGAGTCAACCTATTTGCACATAGGTGCATTATTCTTCTTGACAAAAGTGCCTTTGGCCCACTTGACTCCAAGTGAGAGCATCGTGTGCCTTTGGCCCACATGACTCCAAGTGAAACCATGTTCCTTTGGCATTCAAACCTTTACACCTCTTTGGCCTCGGTTCATTTTGACTGAGTGCTCTAGCTTGCCTTGATTGATTCTAAGACTTGCTTTGCCATGCTCAAGCATACATGTTCCTTAACTTGCTCAGGAGGTTTTGACCTTTATGTCTGCATATGCCTATTCTTGTTCATCAAGGCACAAAGTCCATTCACTTAAGTTTTCTTAGGCCACCGTGATACCATGACAACCTTCACATGATCTTTTGTTTCCTAACTCTACACCATCACCTTGGATGTGTGCTTTCAGAATGTGTCTTCCAGCTCATTGAAGATTCTAGACTTCTCTTTGACACCATCCCAACAAGATCCGCTTGGTTGTCTAAGTCCCAAGTTTCACCTACTTGAATGTTGTCTCGAGTTGTACCCTCTTGTTTTGCACCCTCTTTGCCCTTTGGCTGGATTTGAGTGCTTTCCACAACCAAGTCACCTTTGAACCTTAGTGAGCCAGCTACCACTATGCCCCACTCAACTGCATGCACACTGCCACTTTCACATCGAGCTATTTCCATCTTCAAGTTAATTGGAACAAGTCTCCCTTTAGATTTCAGTGAAACAACTGCCACTTTGCCTCACCCATTGCATAAATAGTTGTTTCCATCTACTATTCCTCTTGGTCGAGCTAAACAACTTGGGTCCACTTGCTCAACTCCAACTATACATGTTCACCCTCTCATACAGAGTGCTATGTGCCTGGCACTATGGTCCATGTCCCGCACTCAAGAGTTTACATGTTTGGCTGCATGGCCACTTGGGTAGACCACTTCTTCGTCCCACACTGTTGTCTTTTGCCTTCATGATCCAGGGTTGTTGGTGCCATCTTTGGCCTTACCCTCACCCCAGTGATGTCTTCTCTGTCAGCTTTACTTGCTCGATTTGTTAACCTGTGAGGACTCTACCTCATGATGCACACTGTTTTGCAAGAGGTCATGGGTTTTTTGGTGCCATCTTTAGCCTTACCCTCACCTGCATGCCTACTTGGGGAGCGGTAATGAAGTATCCTACTGCTATTTGCATTTCCATGTTTGCATTATATAGTAATTTCTTCTTTTGTATGCATTGATGCAGGATGATAAGCCCCAACCTAGCAATGACTAGTAGTGTGCTGCTATCTCTACACACCTATCTTGGTATGCTATTTTGACTTGTACACATGATGTTTTTGTTATTACAGGTATATATTATATCATATTTTTGATTCATAATGATCTTGATTTAATGTGTGCAGAAATCAACTTAATGGAATGTGCGAATGTGCACAAGGTTATTATATATGTGTGAGTGTGCACAAAGTTATTTCATGTGTAAAGGCCCAATAGCATTTATATTTGGGCAAAGGTTTTTATATGTACAAAACCTTAGGAACTATCATATGGTTAATAATATGTAAAGCGATACCCCAAAAGTGGAAAAAGCAAGCCCAATTTGTACGCTCAACTATTATTAGCTCATTGGGCTATTTTTATGAATATAATTCTCTAAATACTGATGTCGTGGAAGTGGAGTTACACACATGAGGGGGAAGATTGCACCCAATCTTGGAGTCGTACTTTGTGAGCTAAGTATTTTTATTTTGTTTCTGTAATTTATTGAATATGTTGAGCATGTGGTATGTGATGGGTTATTTGAATTAAATCATTTCTTGGGCAAGTTTCTTTTAAATTATATCTTCCTAGAAAATTAGATCTATGACAGTGGTATCAGAGCTAGATCTAGGAAGATGGAGACAAGAATTGAAAGCTTAAAATCTTAATTCAAAGGTTTTTGGAAGGGTTGCGTATATTATCGAAGGGGCAAAGACCAAAGGATAAGGGGAGGGTGGCAAACCACTCTCCAAAAAACCACAAAGCCACTTTCTCTATGAAAAGTGGTTTTCCCAAATTCTTAGCCTCTTCTTGAGTGATCGATCAGTATGAATGAAGTCTACAATTGAAGGGGAATCCGGCTTAGCTTTTGGATTGCTAAACTATTGCAACAAAGAAGAAATCCATAATGTTCATAATCTCCCATAAATCTATTTGGGAGAAAGAAGTTTTAATCGCTTAAAAAAAAAAAGCTTAAAATCTCTTCTCCCCCTTCTCTTTAATCGAAGGCTTTTTCATTTTCAATTTTTTCTACTCTCCATGAGTGAGACGGACCTGACTTTTTCTTCATCCTTGTTGCGTAGCCGCACTACATGGGTTTCCAGAGAGCCATTTTGTTTGTATCAAAAGCTTTATAAAGCTTTGTTAATAAAGCATTGATAAATTTTTAAGTAGATAAAGCTTTATAAGATTTAAAAGCTTTATAATATAAAGCTTTATAATATAAAGCTTTAAATAAAGCTTTATAATATAAAGCTTATAAAAAAATTGACTCTTCCTCTACTTGGCAGAAGCTTTTTTTTCTCCCTCATGGCTATGGCCACTATAAAAAATAAAAAATCTACAGGATCTTTTTCCTTGGGCTCACATAGAAGAGAGAGAGAATCGTTAAGGCTTTGTAAGCTTTGAGATTAATAAATACTATAAACTTTGAAGCCCAAAAATTTAAAACCTTATAAAATAAACTTATAAAAAGCTTATAAAAGCTTACATAAGATTACAAAGCCTATACTCAAGGGTTTTCTAAGGCCTCAAGAAAAGAAGAAAAATTTTCTCAAAGGAAAAATTTAGTCTCTCCATAAAATTTTAGAAAAAGCTCTCTTTTCTTGTTCGGATATTTGAAGCCTCTTGCTCTTAAATTTTTTGGCATTGAGAAAATATTGACTTTCTCACATTCTTGGAGGACGGTATCTATCCAACTATTGGATGACAAATTCAAGATCTAAATCTTCTATCTTTAATTGCGTAATTAAATTACAATGGCTACTTTACCAGTACCACCCACAGTGCAAGAACAAATGTTAGCACTTCAAGAATAAATTTTCAGTGATGAGAACTCTAACGCAAATTAGAGCATCAAATGCAAACATGATTCTTCCAATTCTTTCGACTCAGATGAAGAGGAAAGTGTTAGCACTTCAAGAATAAATTTTCAGTGAACGAGAACTCCAACGCAAATTAGAGCATCAAATGCAAACATGATTCTTCCAATTCTTCCGACTCAGATGAAGAGGAAAGTGATCATGTTAGAAGCATTGTTAAAGCTACCTTGCATGCTCAAAATTCTCTTAAAGGCTCATGAATCAGCCAAAAAGCGTTCACTTTCCAAAATTACGATGGCAAGAAGGATGCTCGAATTCTTATTGCATGGATTAGCCAACTAGATGACTATTTCTCTGGTAAAAAGTTCTCAAAAAAGGATAAAATTAAATGTGCTTGTAATCACTTGATTGAAACTTATGGTGGAATGTGATCAAACAAGATGAACATAGACCTTCAGCATGGAAAGAGTTTCAAAAACTCTTAAAGAAACATTTCCTACCTTCACAATACAAAGCTAAAGCTCGACAACGATAGTCTACATTCAGACAACTTAACAGAGAGAATATATTAACTTATGTGGATAGGTTTTATTTATTACAAATGCAGGTAATCGAGAAGGTTTGCACCAAGGATCAAAGAAGAAATTTCATAGTAGGCTTGAAACCCACAATTCGATTAGAGGTAAATATGTTTTGACCACATTCTCTTAGCTTAGCTATTTCTCTAGCCTTGAATTGTGAAAAGAAAAATGGTTTTACTAAGAAACTAATGCAGCACCAAACCTCAACATCAACATTTTTAAAGCCTAAACCCTCTTTGAAATCAATTGATACATCTCTTGATGACCATAACATAGGTATTGACACTAAGATCAATGATTCACAAAAAGCTAATAAACATGATTCAAAGAAGTGTTGTAACAGGTGTAACGAGATTGGACACATTGTATCAAATTATCCATGGAAGTCAAAGTTTATTTCACTAGGACTCAATATGATCGATGATGATGAAGAAGGAGAATACCACAATAACTACTCTGACTCTTGAGATAACATTTGATTATTTAACACTTTTTAGTAAATTTCAAGGAGAGTTTTTATGCATCAAAAGTAGAACTTCTTGAAGGAACTAGCCCTTCCATCTTGAATTATACTTTATGAATTTTTCATTATGTATTAGTCTTGTGGTATGGCACACGAGATTAATCCTGTGTGAAGGATTCCGATGCATACTTATCTCTAGATCTATGTGGGATAATTTTTGGTGTATGGGACATTAGAATTTATTACACATAGAAGTCCTTATTGATACAATGTCTTTTGTTATAATTAGGGAACATAATTGAATTTATATATTATAAGATAATTAATCTCCTTTTCTTGCAATAAGAAAACATGCATCTGAGGTCAGTTGCTTATCCAAGCAGGAGGGATGTTACATAGTGTCCACCCTTTAGTTGTACGGGGATGCTCAGACGTTAGTGTGCCATCCTAGTGAATTGGTATTGTAGGTGACTCCACATGAAATACTGATTACCTAGTGGTATTGGGATAGCTTGAGACCATGCTTGACGGGTGTAAGTTGTTAAAGTGTAGCAAGCAGTGCCATGCTTGTCAACTGTAGTGCCATGCTTGACGGGTGTAAGTTATTAAAGTGTAGCAAGTAGTGCCATGCTTGTCAACTGTATTATGGTCAAAGTGAAACACGTGGCCTATGCTTGACAACTACTCATGGTCGAAGTGTAACAAGTGGTTTATGTAACTGATGCGCCATGCTCTTGGAGTGTAACAAGTGGTAACTCATACCATGCTAGATGATGTGTACATAATGATACTCTCATCATAGTGAAACAAGTGGTGAATACATGTTGTGTTTGTGCCTATTAATGTTTCATATTGGGATTAATTGTATAAAAGGCAATTAATTGGGATATGTTTATAGAAATAGGTGATGAGCAATGTGTGTGTGTCACACATAAGGGATCTTGTCTATATCATATTATTTTCTATTATTATTTGTGATTTGATGATGGGTGTGAGGATCACCAATTTAGGTGTTGCATGAGTTTTTGTTGTTGTAGCATTTTCTTCTACACAACTGAGGATTCCTCAAATGGGAAGACTAATGATCTTATTTTTGATGCATAATGATCTTGATTTAATGTGTGTAGAAATAAACTTAATGGAAAGTACGAATGTGTGTTAATCCCATTTTGGATTAACAAACATGATCCTCCAATTGAGGACATTAATAAGTGTCATGAAACAGCACTATAAAAGTTGTACATTATGAGATATTGGCCACCCAAGGCCTAGTAAGTAAGTTTTGAGCACCCAAGTGTGAATAAGGGCCAAACGTATATAAGACATTTTCTTATAATGAAAAGACATGATCCCCTTTATGCTATAGAGAGCTCTTCCTAGTGTCTTGAGAGAGATTGAGAGAGAGAGCATCCTAGCATTGTTCCCCTTCTATGCTTGTGTGATTCATGCTTGTGTGGAAGAGTGAGAGAGAGAGAGTGGTTTCCTTATGTGACGGTGCGAGAGACTCTACAATGACAGCGTTGTCGTGCCATGGCACGTCTATGGTGTGAAACCATGCATGTGAGGCCATTAAATATAAATTCAGATGCATGGGATTAAGTGCCATGACTTGAGTTATTATATGATGCCCATGTACATATGTTCATATTGTAAATGAGGTTCAATAAGACGAGCTGAAGCTGAGCCAGGTCTTGAAGCCTCAGTACATGAGTGTGGTGTGAATCGTGGAGTTTTTATGCTTATGGTGAACCTGGGGGCTAGCAGAAGTCCCTGTGCCTATGTACATAGGTTTGGATTTTGCTTGAGTATTTAACAGCTTTCTTGGCCCCACGAGATGGTAAAATGCTCAGAAATTATGCTTGAGATGATAGTGGCATTTGATTGAGGTTCAAAATGACTGGGAAATGGCCGTGTCTTGGTAATAATGATGCTAGCATGGGCTCACGGCTGCTAGGACACCCATGTGTATGTCAAGGAAGATATTGATGGACTGGAAAGAAATTATCTAAGTGAACTGGAACTTGAAATTGGATCTCGTTGGTTGACTAGCTGATCTTCAACGGAGAGTCCAAAATGACATTTTGATTGTAAAACAATGCACTGGAATTTTGAGGATTATGATGGAAATACTATTGTTTCATTTCAATCCTCCTTGCTTGAAACAATAGCATTAGTGTCAAATCCATTGATTTAGTGAAGCAAGAGAGAAGATTATGCAAGACAAATTCTTTGCCCCTATTGCTACCCTACTAAGAAGGAAAGTAAGACTCCTTACGAAATGAGTCGAGTTCTTTGGTACAAATTGGATGAAGGATGGATGTATTACAATAATCAGCTATGCATTCCTAATGATGAGGAAACAAAGGGAAAAATTATGAGGGAAGCTGGACATCTAGGGTTCATAAAGACCTACATGTCTCTAAAGAAAAGCTTCTTCTAGCTAGGACTCAAAAAGAATGTACTCAATCATGTACGTCAGTGCTTAACATGTCAAAGAGTCGAGGTAGAAAGGGTTAAAATTCCAGGTAAGCTGCATCCCTTAGACATTCCACAAATGAAGTGGGAATGTATGAGTATGGATTTTGTTACTAGATTACCATCAATGCAATCAGGTTACAACTCCATTTTTGTGGTAGTTGACAGATTAACCAAGGTTGACCATCTGATTCCAGTAAAAGAAACCTACTCTAAAGTGAATGTTGCCACAGTCTTCCTTAAGGAGATTTTCACGCTGCATGGCTTACCCAGAACAATAGTGAGCGACAGAGATTCCAAGTTCACATCAAGGTTTTGGACTACATTCTTCGAAGCAGTAGAAACTTCCTTAGATCTCAGTATAGCTTATCATCTAGAGATAGATGGTCAGACTGAAAGAGTAAACCAAGTAATTGAAGATGTTGTTAGGTCATGCTATGGCACAGAGAACCCAAGAAGTGGCTAAGATACTTACATCTAGTGGAGTTTGCTTACAATGCCTTTTATCACCAAAGTATCGGGATGAGCCCAATCAAAGCTCTGTACACGGACAAGATTGCCTCACACCATTAACTTGGTCCGACTCATTGATCAAGGTCGAGATGTCTAGACAGATGCTTGATATTGATATGGAGCAGCAAACGCAGGCAATCTGCAAAGATATTAAGGCTACCCAAGATAGACAAAAGCAGAATGCAGACAAGGAAAGAACGGAGTGTGTTTGAAGAATCAGATATGGTCTTCATTTGTGTGCGACAAAAGAGAAGTTCTTTATCTTTAGGGAAGTACAAAAGGCTGTCTCTGAGAGATACTATGGACCGTACGCCGTTACTACTAAGAAAATACGAGATCTAGCTTATGAACTTCTTCATCCTCCCCATCTCAAAGTACATAATGTATTCCATGTCAGTTTACTTAAAAAGTATGTACCCAGCTCGAGTCATGTATTGGATGATAAACAATTGATTTATCTGACTCAAGGCGGCCAGATGGTACTCCAATGTGAAGAAATACTTGATGTTTGGGAGAAGGTTCTCAGGAACACAGTCCTCAAAGAATTATTTGTCAAGTGGAAGTTCTATCCTTTAGAGGATGCCATTTAGGAGAAAGAAGAAGAATTGATAAAGGACTACCCCCACTTTGCGAGATGAGGACATCTCGCGTTTTTCAAGTGGGAGAGGATGTAAGATTCCTCCTAAGCCCTAAAAGATGTATAATCTCTCCTCTCAGTCCGAAATAATCATCCCCTATTTCAGAATGCAAGAAAACATTATTTTTCCTTGTTTTTGGTGGCCTAGAGAGAGAAAATATTCTAGAGAGAGGTAATTCAATTTTGAGATATTTTCGGATAAAAAGTTTCTCCTTATATTTAAGATGAATTCCCTGAACCAGAAGTTCAAAAAGAATTTTCCAATGTGCATTAGATATTAACTGAATATGTGTATTAGAGACCTTAGCCTAAGGGTCCACGTTTTCAATTTTTTTTTATTAAGGTCCAAAAAAGGTTCTAAAGGGCCAATAGGATTAATCCAAGTGTTTCAATAAGAAAAATACAAAGAATAAAAGAAAATCCCCCAAAACTGAGTAAATGCTTACAGAAGATGAAGAGTTGACCAAGTACTAGGTTTATTAGTAAAAAAAATGAGGTTTTTTATTAAAATAAATAAATTTTTGACACCTTAGTAAAGGAGGGAGGGGGATCATGAAGGAGATGCCTATTTCACATCATTACCTTGCATTTTTAATTGAAAAAAATTTAGATATTTCATCTATCCTCTCTCCTCCTGCAAACTAGATCAAAAAGTGAGTCAAACTGGTCCACCAAAATGGATTAAATTGAAGCTGAAAGCCTCTAGATCCAGGTTGGACTTGGTTAGCGGCCTCCATCACCTATAAATAGACCCTCATTCCTTTGTATTTTCATATTTGTGTATTTACATGATGCCACTATTATCTTCAAATTAGTGTAATTTTATTATCCCTCTATTTTGCCTCTACTTTGGGAAGCTTTGGAGCTTCACTAATCTCCATCCCCTCTTTGAAGGATTACCCTCTACATCTTGGTGGCCAAGTTCTCTCTTGTGGGCTTCACTTCTCTCCAAAGAATCAAGCCAAAAATCAAGGGTAAGGCTTAATCAATGGTGTTTTTCTATCTTTCTCAATGGTAATCTTCTTCCCAACCTCTCTAATGCTTGGGAAGCACTTTAATCAATGGGTTTTTATTAAAATCGAGCTTTTAATGATTCATAATGTTTCGATGGATTAATACTAATCTTTTATGTTTAAATATAATATTTTTGATTAGTAAATCTCTCTTTTTGAAAGATTAATCATCTTTTTGGATGGATCCTTTTTAGAAGGATGGATCTTAGTGCTAATCTCATTATCTTAATCAATACTCTAGGCTTGACAAGCTAGAGAAGAAGATTAAGTATTTTTATGATTTTTAATCTAGGTAATATGATGATTAATTTCTTTAAGCTTGTTTATGATTACGAAAAATCATATTAATTAATTTTAAGTTGAAAGAGATTTATGCTAACATTTTTGTAAGTATTTCCATATAGGAATGATAAATGGATATTTTTAAGATTAATCAAGAGGTTTAATTATAATGATGCTTATAATTATGTTTATAATTATGCTATGTATGCATAATAAATTTTTAGTTTAAAAGAGGAATTCCCACCACATTTCAGTGAAGCTATGGTAGAATTTTTTCAATTAAAAAAATGAATTTAATTTTATTCATAATTTTGTTGATACAAAAAGAGGAATTCTCATCGTATTCTAGGCATAAAAAATTTTATGCTAAAAGAATGAATTTTATTATATTTATGAAAAATACTTTTATAGTATTTATGCATAATTGTTTAAATAGAGAAAAGATGAACTTTTGTTATATTTATCTTTATATATGTACATGCATAAAAATTTAGATGCAAAAAGAGGAATTTTCACGATGATCTATGTAAAAACATTTTGAATACTAAAAGAGGAATTTTGATCATAATTCAAAATAGGTATATTCATATACATGGATATTTCTTTTAGTTTCATCGTACTTTAATTAGGAAAATGCCTAGAGTAATTTTGGTGTTTAAAGAGAAGGTCTCACCATAATCTACATAGACAGTTCAGGGTATGTTGATGCTAAGGTTCAATTGGAGAAAAGAATAATTCTATGAGAATAATCCAATAAAATAATGTATCAATATTTTATAAGTTAGAAAAAGAAGTATCCTCGTTAAAATTTCCTTATTCTTGAATAGAATCATTTATAATTCTATTATGACCAAGAAAGAATGAATTTTCATAATTTTGGATTACGATTAGAAATCGTAGTTAATTTATCAGATAAATAGAAGAAAAATCTTTACGAAACAAATCTAGGACTAAATTCGAGTTAAACCACGACCGCGTGAGAAAGGTGGGTCAATAAGATGCCTGGCCATCTCTTGAATTAGAAATTAAACAAAGTCTTGTGACCATTCCCATTTCTTCACTACGAAGAATGGATCATTAGCTCATCTAGAGAAGTTTCTCTAAGACCGAAATCGTCGAGAATTCTTACTTGCATAGAAACTTTGTTTTTTCTAAAGGATTGTCTTATGCCAGAATGCTGGAGGAAGCATTTGGCTTATGGTTTAATCTAAGGAGAGTTATGTTGCAACAGCTGGCATGGGGAGTCATCGAAGGACATCTCCCGCAAAGCCTGCCAAGGTTTTGACCAGCCTCCTCAGTATGGTTAAATGGTTTACTTCTGGTACGATGGGCGAGGGTAGACGAACCGATCCCTGAGTGAAGTGCTAGGACACCTAAGGAGGATCGTAGAGGGTTTTCACCAGGGGATGCATGGGCTCACGGCTGCTAGGACACCCATGCGTATGTCAAGGAAGCTATTGATGGACTGGAAAGAAATTATCTAACTGAACTGGAACTTGAAATTGGATCATGTTGGTTGATTAGCTGGTCTTCAACAGAGAGTCCGGAATGACATTTTGATTATTAAACATTGGATTGGAATTTTGAGGATTATGAAGGGAGTACTTTGGCTTCATTTCAATCCTCCTTGCTTGCAACAATAGCATTAGTGTCAAATACATTGATTTGTGAAGCAAGAGAGAAGATCATGCAGGACAAATTCTTTGCCCCTATTGCTACCCTACTGAGTAGGAAAGCAAGACTCCTCAAGAAATGAGACGAATTCTTGGATACGAATTGGATGAATAATGGATGTATTTCAATAATGGGCTATGCAATGATGCATTCCTAATGATGAGGAAACAAAGGAAAAAATTATGAGGGAAGCCCATGATAGCCTGATAGCTGGACATCCAGGGTTCATAAAGACCTACATGTCTGTAAAGAAAAGCTTCTTCTAGCTAGGACTCAAAAAGGATGTACTCAATCATGTACGTCAGTGCTTAACATGTCAAAGAGTCAAGGCAGAAAGGGTTAAAATTCCAGTTAAGCTGCATCCCTTAGACATTCCACAAATGAAGTGGGAATGTATCAGTATGGATTTTGTTACTGGATTACCATCAATGCAATCAGGTTACAACTCCATTTTTGTGGTAGTTGACAGATGAACCAAGGTTGCCCAGTCATGGATTCGATACAATTGCGGTACTTCCATCTGAAGACCCAATTACCAATTTATGAATTTTTATTTTGAATATCAATTTGTATGAATTTCATCACACAATTACAATCTTTTACTAGTACTTTATAAAATTTTGACATTTCTTGCTTCTCGGTTGATCCACTTTAGCCAATTCACACTGATACCAGCTAAAAGATCCCTGCTCCCTCCGCGCAACGCGAATTTGGGGGTGCTAACAGTGGAAGTAGCACTTCTTGCGCAGGGTAGAGCCTCTCACTCGGGGCCTTGCCCACGGATATCCAGGCACGAGACTAATCCCTGGGTTCTTCCAAAATCGAACCCGGAAAAACTTCTCAGAGTCTTCCTCAAGGAGATTTTCATGCTGCATGGCTTAACCAGAAGAATAGTGAGTGATAGAGATTCTAAGTTTACATCAAGGTTCTGGACTGCATTCTTCTAAGTAGTAGGAACTTCCTTGGATCTCAGTACAGCTTATTATCTATAGACAGATGGTCAAACTGAAAGAGTAAACCAAGTAATTGAAGATGTTCTTTGGTCATGCTATGGCAGAGAACCCAATAAGTGGCTAAGCTACTTACATGTAGTGGAGTTTGCTTGTATTGGGATGAGCCCATTCAAAGCTCTATATAGACAAGATTGCCTCACACCATTAACTCGGTCCGACCCATTGATCAAGGTGAAGATGTCTAGATAGATACTTGATGATATGGAGCAGCAAATGCAGGCAATCCGCAAAGATATAAAGGCTGCCTAGGATAGACAAATGCAGAATTCAAACAAGAAAAGAATGGAGCGAGTGTTTGAAGAATCAGATATGGTATGACCCAAGAGAAGTTCTTTATCTCTAGGGAAGTACAAAAGGCTGTCTCTGAGAGATACTGTGGATTGTACGCCGTTATTAAGAAAGTAGGAGATCTAGCTTATGAACTTCTTATGCCTCCCCATCTCAAAGTACATAATGTATTCCATGTTAGTTTACTTAAAAAGTATGTACCCAGCTCGAGTCATGTGCTGGATGATGAACAGCTGATTTCTCGACTCAAGGCCAACCTGAAGAAATACTTGATGTTTGGAAGAAGGTTCTCAGGAATAGAGTCCTCAGAGAATTTTTGGTCAAGTGGAAGTTCTATCCTTTAGAGGACACCACTTGGGAGAAAGAAGAACTGATAAAGGACTACCCCCACTTTGCGAGATGAGGACATCTCGTGTTTTTCAAGTGGGAGAGGGTCTAAGATTCCTCCTAAGCCCTAAAAGATGTATACGCTCTCCTCTCAGTCCCTTGTAATCATCCCCTATTTGAGAATGCAAGAAAACATTGTTTTTCCTTGCTGGCCTAGAGAGAGAAAATGTTCTAGAGAGAGATAATTCAATTTTGAGATATTTTTGGATAGAAAGTTTCTCCTTATATTTAAGATGAATTTTCCTGAAACAGAAGTTCAAAAAAAGTTTCCAATGTGCATTAGAAATTATATGAATATATGTATTAGACACCTTAGCCTAAGGGTCCACATTTTTTGAAATTTTTTATTAAGGTTCAAATAAGGTTCTAAAGGGCCAATAGGATTAATCCAAGTGTTTCAATAAGAAAAATGCAAAGAATAAAATAAAATCCCCAAAAAATGAGTAAATGCTTATATAAGATGAAGTACTGGGTTTATTAGTAAAAAAATGAATTTTTGACACCTCAGTAAGGAGGGAGGGGGATCATGAAGGAGATGCCTATTGTAAGATCCCTCTGCCCCCTCCGCGCAATGGACTCCCGATAGCTGACAACGGAAGTGGTCCCCTCAAGCGCGAGGCAAGGTTCTCACTCGGGGCCTCGCCCTCGAATGTCCGGGCATGAGACTAGGCTAGAGGTCACTTCGAAAACCGAAACCGGGAAAAATTTCCATGCCCGAAAAGCGGGGACGATTCCACCTTTAAGAATTTTCCTTAATGAGTTTTCTAACGAGATCAAAATCTAAACTAACCTTCATCTGATAAAACCAGATAGAACTGATATAATTTGATCATTCTAGTAAATTCAACGCTTTTTTCCTGATCAAGGTCAGGCAGCACAGCCGTTGATCCACTTATTTGAAAAATTTATCAGGGAATTGTCTAACTACTCGAATCTTAGCGTAATCCTAAGATTTTTCAGTTTGATTATTAAAACTCCATTGATTCTAGCCTAACCCCATCTGGCCCATGGGTTAGCCACCACCCTAATCGGTGGAACCAAACAAGTACTCACCCACCCATAATTGAAATGCCTTTCTTAACTTTAGCTTTAGAAAATAGATACGCACACACTCCTCTTAAAACTTTAATAAAAACAATCCATTGATAAACAATTTATTGGGTACCCATGTCATACTTCAAAATTTCCATTGAGTCTTTGTTTCTCACAAAACAGTATCACTCTGGGCTCTCCGTTGAGACCAACGAGTCAACAACGAGATCCAGTGATAGATTACAAAAAACATAGGTCCATCATATAATATCTTCCTCGACATACGCATGGATGTCCTCGGCACCGCGAGCCCGTGCTGCATCGCCTGGTCAGAACCCTCCAGGATCCTCCTTAGGTGTCCTGGCACTTCACTCAGGGACCTCTTCATCGGCCCTCGTCCATCGTACCAGAAGCGCACCATTTTAACCATACCGAGGCTGGTCAAGACCTTGGCAGGTTTTGCCGCATGAGCTGTCCCTCGAACACTCCCTGCCAGCTGTTGCAACCGAACTTCCCTTAGATAAACATATATGCCAAATGCTCCCTCCAGCATTCCGGCGTAAGATAGTCTTTTAAGAAGGCAGGGTTTCTATGCAAGTTTACAGTTTTGATTTTGTTTGAATACCATGAGTATATCTTAAATCTGTATCTCAATACTTCTAGATCCAATTTTTAATTCCAAACAGAATTCCTCGAATTCTGTTAACTTGATCCTCAGATCAAAATCACAAGTCTTAACTTAGTTTTAGATTCGGTGGGTGATATGAGTATATTTTCCCTGAACTGGGCACATCGTCATTGATTGAAATTGACGAACGAATTAGGTCTTGGTCAATAGTCTGAGTCAGAGTTTAGGTCTGGAAAGATTCTTCCTAAAATTATCTTTCTCAAAAGGTACTATTTCAATTTCTCTTTTTCTAAAATTTCTTTCAACGAATATTTGTTTACAGATTTCAAAAACATGGATTTCTTGAGGAATATTCATTTACCTCGATCTCCGATTAAAAAAATTATCTTTTATGCATACTTTAATGCTTGAAAATCAAATATGATAAAAGTAACACTTTTATAATAAAAAAATTATCTTTTATGCATACTTCTATGCATGAAAATCAATTTTGATAAAAGTAACACTTTTATAATAAAAAATTTATCTTTTATGCATACTTCTATGCATGAAAATCAATTATGATAAAAGTAACACTTTTATAATAAAAATTTATCTTTTATGCATACTTCTATGCATTAAAATCAAATATGATAAAAGTAACACTTTTATAGTAAAAATTTATCTTTTATGCATAGTTCTATGCATTAATTATGATAAAAGTAACACTTTTATGATGAAAAAATTATCTTTTATGCATACTTCTATGCATTAAAATAAAATATGATAAAAGTAACACTTTTATAATAAAAATTTATCTTTTATGCATACTTCTATGCATTAAAATAAAATATGATAAAAGTAACACTTTTATGATGAAAAAATTATCTTTTATGCATACTTCTATGCATTAAAATCAAATACGATAAAAGTAACACTTTTATAATAAAAATTTATCTTTTATGCATACTTCTATGCATGAAAATCAATCATGATAAAAGTAACACTTTTATAATAAAAATTTATCTTTTATGCATACTTCTATGCATGAAAATCAAATATGATAAAAGTAACACTTTTGATATAAAAAAAATTATCCTTTATGCATACTTCTATGTATGAAAATCAAAAATGATAAAAGTAACACTTTTGATATAAAAAATTTATCCTTTAAGCATACTTCTATGCATGAAAATCAAAAAATGATAAAAATAACACTTTTGATATAAAAAAATTTATCCTTTATACATACTTCTATGCATGAAAATCAAGAATGATAAAAGTAACACTTTTGATATAAAAAATTTATCCTTTAAGCATACTTCTATGCATGAAAATCAAAAAATGATAAAAGTAACACTTTTGATATAAAAAAATTATTCTTTAAGCATACTTCTATGCATGAAAATCAAAAATGATAAAAGTAACACTTTCGATATAAAAAATTTATCTTTTATACACATAATCAAAATGCATCTTCTATGCATGAAAATGATACTTTAGAATATAGAAACCATAAGGATTACTCTTTTAGAATAATAAAAGATTAATTTTATTTCACTAATTTCTAAAAATTTTGCCATAACCTGCTTTGTATGGCTGACCATTTTTCAAATTTTTAAGTCTTAAAAACTAGTTAAAAGTGTACCAAAAGTATTGAAATTATCCTAAATTAAATATTTTTCCTCTTAATTAAGACAACCATTATAAAAACTTGACATTAATCATTAACCATTCACCTAGGATAGAGAATGGTTGGTTTTGCTAGAGAAGAGAGGGGAATGCCTTTTTGTAAGGAGGCATAACATTTTTAGAGAAGACATAAAGCATAAAAACCATTTAAAACCATAAAAACCATAAAATAAGTGGAAAAAAAAAAGAGTCACCAACTTACTAATGACTTTGATAGCTTTTCTTTGACTTGATGGTTTGAGGGTTCAACTCTTGTTTGAACAAGAGTGGCCACCAATCTTTGGAAGAGGGAAATGTCAAAAACTAGTGAATTATTAATGAATTCACAGTTCTTAGCTTGGGTGGAGTAGAGTAACAGTGCATAAAACACTATTGAGTTTCAACAAAGGGGAAGGCTTCTATTTATAGGAAAAAGTGAGCTCCTAACCAAACAAACTGATTCTAGAATTTTCCAATTTAGTTTGGTCAATTTTTGACCATTTTTAGGTCAGTTGAGTTAACTTTTTGGAACTAGACTTGAATTAGGAGAGAGGAGAGATGAAATATCTCAATTTTTGAAGATTTAAAACTCAATTGCACATGTAAAGTAGGTCATTACTTCTAAATATCTCCCTTTTTTAACTATTAGTCTTGTCCTTATTCAACTCTTCATCTTATGTGAGTATTTACTTCTAAATATCTTCCCTTTTTTAACTATTAGCCTTGTCCTTATTCAACTCTTCATCTTATGTGAGTATTTACTTCTAAATATCTCCCCTTTTTTAACTATTAGCCTTGTCCTTATTCAACTCTTCATCTTATGTGAGCATTTACTCATTTTTGGGTAATTTCTTTTACAAATTGGATTTATCTCCTCCCCACACATGGATTGATCCTATTGGCCCACAAGAACCTTAATTGGACCATAATCCAAAAATTTCTGAAAATCTAGACCCTTAGGCTAAGGTCCTTTATACCCAATTTCAATTAATTCCAATTGCACATTGGAAAGTTCTTTTTGAATTTCTATTTCAGGGAAATTCATTTTAATAAGATGAGATATTTTTCTATCCAAAAATATTCAAAATTTGAATATTCTCTCTCTAAAATATTTTCTCTTTCTAGGCTAAAACAGTTAGAAACAAGATCTATTTTCCATCATTTCCTTGCATTTTTAATTCAAAAACATTGAGCGATTTCATCTATCCTCTCTCCTGCAAATTGGATCAAAAAGTGAGCCAAACTGGTCCAAAATGGATTAAATTGAAGCTGAAAGCCTCCAGATCCCGGTTGGACTTGCTTAGTGGCCTCCATCACCTATAAATAGACCCTCATTCCTTTGTATTTTCATATTTGTGTAACTATTATCTTCAAATTAGTGTAATTTTATTATCCCTCTATTTTGCCTCTACTTTGGGAAGCTTTGGAGCTTCACTAATCTCCATCCCCTCTTTGAAGGATTACCCTCTACATCTTGGTGGCCAAGTTCTCTCTTGTGGGCTTCACTTCTCTCTAAGCCAAAAATCAAGGGTAAGCCTTAATCAATGGTGTTTTTCTATCTTTCTCAATGGTAATCTTCTTCCCAATCTCTCTAATGCTTGGGAAGCATTTGAATCAATGGGTTTTTTTAAAACCGAGCTTTTAGTGATTGGTAATGATTAGATGGATTAATGCTAATCTTTTATGTTTAAATATAATATTTTTGATTAGTAATTCTTTTAAGCTTATGTATGATTACAAAAAAACATATTAATTCATTTTAAGTTGAAGGAGAGTTATGCTAACATTTTTGTAAGTATTTTCATATAGGAATGATAAATGAATATTTTTAAGATTAATCAAGAGATTTAATTATAATGATGCTTATAATTATGTTTATAATTATGCTATGTATTCATTTTAAATTTTAAGTTTAAAAAAGAAATTCCCACCACATTTCATAACTATGAGTATTTATTTAAAAGTAGAATTTTGAGTATTCTTAGAAATTACAGCGAAGCTATGGTATAATTTTTCCATTTAAAAAATGAATTTAATTCTATGCATAATTTTGTGATAGAAAAAGAGGAATTCTCATCGTATTCTAGGCATAAACATGTTTATGCTAAAAGAATGAATTTTATTACATTTATGAAAAATACTTTTATAGTATTTATGCATAATTATTTAAATAGAAAAAAAATAAATTTTTGTTATATTTATCTTTATATATGTACATGCGTAAAAATTTAGATGCAAAAAGAGGAATTTTCACGATATTCTATGTACAAATATTTTAAATATTAAAAGAGAAATTTTGGTCATAATTCAAAATAGGTATATTCATATACATGGATATTTCTTTTAGAGGAATTTTCAACGTACTTTAATTAGGAAAATTCCTAGAGTAATTTCGGTGTTAAAAGAGAAGGTTTCACCATAATTTTACATAGACAGTATAGGGTATGTTGATGCCAAGGTTCATTTGGGAGAAAAGAAAAATTCTATGAGAGTAATCCAATAAAATGATGTATGCATATTTTATCAGTTAGAAAAAGAAGTATCCTCGTTAAAATTTCCTTATTCTCAAATAGAATCATTTATAATTCTATTATGACCAAGAAAGAATGAATTTTTATAATTTTGGATTACAATTGAAAATCATAGTTAATTTATCAGATTTTTACGAAACAAATCTAGGACTAAATGCGAGTAATTCAAGGTTAGACCAGGACCGCGTGAGAAAGGTGGGTTAGTAAGATGCTTGCCCATCTCTTGAATCAGAAATTAAACAAAGTCTTGTGACTATTCCCATTTCTTCAGTACGAAGAATGGATAATTGGCTGATCTAGAGAAGTTTCCCTAAGATCAAAATCCTTGAGAATTAAGTTCGAAATTCGTTGTAATTGACTGTCTTCGAGACTTCGAGATATTGTGGACCGTACGCTGTTACGACGAAAGTAGGAGATCTAGCTTATGAACTTCTTCTACCTCCCCATCTCAAAGAACATAATGTATTCTATGTCAATTTACTTAAAAGGTATGTACCTAGCCTGAGTCATGTGCTGGATGATGAACAGTTGATTTCTCCGACTCAAGGCCAGATGGTTCTCCAACTTGAAGAAATACTTGATGTTTGGGAGAAGGTTCTCAAGAATAGAGTCCTCAGAGAAATTTTGGTCAAGTATCCTTTAGAGGACGCCACTTGGGAGAAAGAAGAAGAACTGATACAAGACTATCCCCACTTTGGGAGATGAGGATAGCTCGTGTTTTTCAAGTGGGAGAGGATGTAAGGTTCCTTGTAAGCCCTAAAAGATGTATAAGCTCCCCTCTCAGTTCCCTGTGATCATCCCCTATTTCAGAATGCAAGAAAAGATTGTTTTTCCTTGTTTTTGGCCTAGAGAGAGAAAATATTCTAGAGAGAGATAATTCAATTTTGAGATATTTTTGGATAGAAAGTTTCTCCTTATATTTAAGATAAATTCCCTTGAACCAGAAGTTCAAAAAGAATTTTCCAATGTGCATAAGAAATTAACTGAATATGTGTATTAGAGACCTTAGCCTAAGGGTCCACGTTTTCAGAAATTTTTGATTAAGCTCCGAATAAGGTTCTAAAGAGCCAATAGGATTCATCCAAGCGTTTAAATAAGAAAAATGCAAAGAATAAAAGAAAATCCCCGAAAAATGAGTAAATGCTTACATAAGATAAAGAGTTGACCAAGTACTGGGTTTATTAGTAAAAAAATGAATTTTTGACACCTCAGAGTAAGGAGCGAGGGGGATCATGAAGGAGATACCTATTTCACATCATTGCCTTGGATTTTTAATTCAAAAAAATTGAGATATTTTATCTATCCTCTCTCCTCCTGCAAACTGGATCAAAAAGTGAGCCAAATTGGTCGAAAACTTGTCCAAAATGGATAAAATTGAAGGTGAAAGCCTCTAGATCCCTGTTGGACTTGGTTAGTGGCCTCCCTCACCTATAAATAGACCCTCATTCCTTTGTATTTTCATATTTGTGCATTTACATGCCAGTATTATCTTCAAATTAGTGTAATTTTATTATCCCTCTATTTTGCCTCTACTTTGGGAAGCTTTGGAGCTTCACTAATCTCCACCTTGGAGGGATTACCCTCTACATCTTGGTGGCCAAGTTCTCTCTTGTGGGCTTCACTTCTCTTCTCCAACCAAAGAATCAAGCCAAAAATCAAGGGTAAGCCTTAATCAAGAGTAATTGAAGATTTTCTTCGGTCATGCTATGGTGGCGGAGAACCCAAGAAGTGGCTAAGCTACTTACATCTAGTGGAGTTTGCTTTTAATGCCTCTTCACCAAAGTATCGGGATGAGCCTATTCAAAGCTCTATATGGACAAGATTGCCTCACACCATTAACTTGGTCCCACCCATTGATCAAGGTCGAGATGTCCAGACAGATGCTTGATGATATGGAGTAGCAAATGCAGGCAATCCACAAAGATATTAAGGTTGCCCACCAGGATAGACAAAAGCAAAATGCAAACAAGAAAAGAAGAGAACGAGATTTTGAAGAATCAAATATGGTGTTCATTTGTGTACGACCCAAGAGAAGTTCTTTATCTCTAGGGAAGTACAAAAGGCTGTCTCCACGATACTGTGGACTGTATGCCATTACTAAGAAAGTAGGAGATCTAGCTTATGAAATTCTTCTGCCTCCCCATCTCAAAGTACATAATGTATTCCATGTCAGTTTACTTAAAAAGTATGTACCGAACCCGAGTCATGTGCTGGATGATAAACAGTTGATTTCTCTGACTCAAGGCCAGATGGTACTCTAACCTAAAGAAATCCTTGATGTTTAGGAGAAGGTTCTCAGGAATAGAGTCCTCAGAGAAGTTTTGGTCAAGTGGAATTTCTATCCTTTAGAGGATGCCACTCGGGAGAAAGAAGAAGAACTGATAAAGGACTACCCCCACTTTGCGAGATGAGGACATCTTGCGTTTTTCAAGTGAGAGAGGATGTAAGATTCCTCCTAAGCCCTAAAAAATGTATAAGCTCTCCTCTCAGTCCCCTGTCATCATCCCCTATTTCAGAATGCAAGAAAAGATTGGTTTTTCTTGTTTTTGGCCTAGAGAGAGAAAATATTCTAGAGAGAGATAATTCAATTTTGAGATTTTTTTGGATAGAAAGTTTCTCCTTATATTTAAGATAAATTCCCCTGAACCAGAAGTTCAAAAATAATTTTCCAATGTGTATTAGAAATTAACTGAATATGTGTATTAGAGACCTTAGCCTAAGGGTCCACATTTTTAGAAATTTTTTATTAGGGTCCAAATAAGGTTCTAAAGAGCCAATAGGATTAATCAAAATGCAAAGAATAAAAGAAAATCCCCCAAAAATGAGTAAATGCTTACATAAAATGAAGAGTTGACCAAGTACATTGGTTTATAAGTAAATAAATGAGGTTTATTAGTTAAAAAAATGCAATTTTGACACCTTAGTATAAGGAGGGAGGGGGATCATGAAGGAGATGCCTATTTCATATCATTGCCTTGAATTTTTAATTCAAAAAAATTGAGATATTTTATCTATCCTCTCTCCTCTTGCAAACTGGATCAAAAAGTGAGCCAAACTTGTCCAAAATGGATTAAATTGAAGCTGAAAGCATCTAGATTCCGGTTGGACTTGGTTAGTGGCCTCCCTCACCTATAAATAGACCCTCATTCCTTTGTATTTTCATATTTGTGTATTTACATGCCAGTCAATCTTCATCCCCTCTTGAAGAGATTACCCTCTACATCTTGGTGGCCAAGTTCTCTCTTGTGGGCTTCACTTCTCTTCTCCAACCAAAGAATCAAGCCAAAAATCAAGGGTAAGCCTTAACCATGTAATGGTGTTTTTCTATATTTCTCAATGGTAATCTTATTCCCAACCTCTCTAATTCTTGGGAAGCATTTTAATCAATGGGTTTTTATTAAAATCGAGCTTTTAGTGATTCATAATGTTTAGATGGATTAACGCTTATCTTTTATGTTTAAATATAATATTTTTGATTAGTAAATCTCTCTTTTTGAAAGATTAATCATCTTTTTGGATGGATCCTTGTTAGAAGGATAAATCTTAGTGCTAATCTCATTATCTTAATCAAAACTCTAGGCTTGACAAGCTAGAGAAGAAGATTAAGTATTTTTTATGATTTTTAATCTAGTTAAAATGATGATTAATTCTTTTAAGCTTGTTTATGATTAAGAAAAATATATTAATTCATTTTAAGTTGAAAGAGAGTTATGCTAACATTTTTGTAAGTATTTTCATATAGGCATGATAAATGGATATTTTTAAGATTAATCAAGAGGTTTAATTATAATGATGCTTCTAATTATGTTTATAATTATGCTATGTATACATAGTAAATTTTTAGTTTAAAAGAGGAATTCCCACCACATTTCATAACTATGAGTATTTATTTAAAAGTAGAATTTTGAGTATTCTCAGAAATTGTAGCGAAGCTATGGCAGAATTTTTCCATTAAAAAAATAAATTTAATTTTATGCATAATTTTATTGAAACAAAAAGAAAAATTCCCATCGTATTCTAGGCATAAACATTTTTATGCTAAAAGAATGAATTTTATTACATTTATGAAAAATACTTTTATAGTATTTATGCATAATCTTTTAAATAGAGAAAAGATGCATTTTTGTCATATTTATCTTTATATATGTACATGCGTAAAATTTTAGATGCAAAAAGAGAAATTTTCACGATATTCTATGTACAAACATTTTAAATATTAAAAGAGGAATTTTGGTCATAATTCATATTCATATACATGGATATTTCTTTTAGAGGAATTTTCATCGTACTTTAATTAGGAAAATGCCTAAGGTAATTTCGGTGTTAAAAGAGAAGGTTTCACCATAATTCTACATAGACAGTTTAGGGTATGTTGATGCGGAGGTTCAATTACAGAAAAGAATAATTCTATGAGAATAATCCTATAAAATGATGTATGCATATTTTATCAGCTACTAGAAAAAGAAGTATCCTCGTTAAAATTCCCTTATTCTTGAATAGAATCATTTATCATTCTATTATGACCAAGAAAGAATGAATTTTCATAATTTTGGATTATGATTGGAAATTACAGTTAATTTATCAGATAAATAGAAGACAAATCTTTACGAAACAAATCTAGGACTAAATCCGAGTAATTCAGGGTTAGACCACGACCGTGTGAGAAAGGTGGGTCAGTAAGATGCCTACCCATCTCTTGAATGAGAAATTAAACAAAGTCTTGTGACCATTCCCATTTCTTTAGCACGAAGAATGGATAATTGACTGATCTAGAGAATTTTCCCCTTCCCTACGACCAAAATCGTCGAGAATTAAGTTAGAAATTCGTTGTAATTAATGGATGGATCATCGAGATAAGTGATTCGTGCTTTTCAATGAGAAAGCCTGGGTTGAAAATAAGGGAGTCTCGTGTAACCAAACTCAATGGAAAATTCTTACTTGCATAGAAACTCTGTTTTTTCTTAAGGACTATATTATGTGAGAATGCTGGAGGAAGCATTTGGCTTATGGTTTAATCTAAGGAGAGTTATGTTCATGGGGGGAGTCATCGAAGGCAATTCTCGGCAAATCCTACCAAGGTCTTGACCAACCTCCTTGTTGGTATGCTTAAAATGGTACGCTTCCGGTATGATGGGCGAGGGGGCTGACGAAGCCGTCCCTAAGTGAAGTGCTAGGACACCTAAGGAGGATCTTAGAGGGTTCTGACCAGGCGATGCATGGGCTCATGGTGGCTGCTAGGACACCCATGCGTATATCGAGGAAGATATTGATGGACTGGAAAGAAATTATCTAAGTGAACTGGAACTTGAATTGGATCTTGTTGGTTGACTAGTTGGTCTTCAACGGAGAGTCCGGAATGACATTTTGATTGTAAAACAATGGACTCTAATTTGGAGGATTATGATGGAAATACTATGGTTTCATTTCAATCCTCCTTGCTTGCAACAATAGCATTAGTATCAAATCCATTGATGTGTAAAGCAAGAGAGAAGATCATGCAGGACAAATTCTTTGCCCCTATTGCTACCCTACTGAGCAGGAAAGCAAGACTCCTCAGGAAATGAGTCGAGTTCTTGGGTACAAATTGGACGAAGAATGGATGTATTACAATAATCGGCTACATGTCTGAAAAGAAAAGCTTCTTCTAGAGCCAAGACTCAAAACGGATGTACTCAACTATGTACGTCAGTGCTTAACATGTCAAAGAGTCAAGGACAAAAGGGTTAAAATTCCAGGTAAGCTGCATTCCTTAGACATTCCACAAATTAAGTGGGAATGTATCAGTATGGATTTTGCTACTGGATTACCATCAATGCAATTAGGTTACAACTCCATTTTTGTGGTAGTTGACAGATTAATCAAGGTTTCCCATCTGATTCCAGTAAAAGAAACCTACTCTGTAGTGGATGTTGCCAGAGTCTTCCTCAAGGAGATTTCCAGGTTGCATGGCTTACCTAGAAGAATAGTGAGCAACAGAGATTCTAAGTTCACATCAAGATTCTGGACTGCATTCTTTGAAGCAGTAGGAACTTCCTTGGATCTCAGTACAACTTATCATCTATAGAGAGATGGTCAGACTGAAAGAGTAAACCAAGTAATTGAAGATATTCTTCAGTCATACTATGGCAGAGAACCCAAGAACTGGCTAAGCTACTTACATCTAGTGGAGTTTGCTTACAATGCCCCTTATCACCGAAGTATCGGGATGAGCCCATTCAAATCTCTGTACGGACAAGATTGCCTCACACCATTAACTTGGTCTGACCCATTGATCAAGGTCGAGATGTTAGATGCTTGACGATATGGAGCAGCAAATGCAAGAAATCTACAAAGATATTAAGCCTGCCCAGGATAGACAAAAGCAAAATTCGGACAAGAAAAGAACGGAGCGAGTGTTTGAAGAATCAGATATGGTCTTCATTTGTGAACGACACAAGAGAAGTTCTTTATCTCTAGGGAAGTACAAAAAGCTGTCTCTGAGACACTGTGGACCGTACGCCGTTACTAAGAAAGTAGGAGATCTAGCTTATGAACTTCTTCTGCCTCCCCATCTCAAAGTACATAATGTATTCCATAATAGTTTACTTAAAAAGTATGTACCCACCGAGTCATGTGCTGGATGATGAACAGTTGATTTCTCCCCAGATGGTACTCCAACCTAAAGAAATCCTTAATGTTTGGAAGAAGGTTCTTAGGAACAGAGTCCTTAGAGAAATTTTGGTCAAGTGGAAGTTCTATCCTTTAGAGAACGCCACTTGGGAGAAAGAAGAAGAACTGATAAAGGACTACCCCCACTTTGCGAGATGACATCTTGTGTTTTTCAAGTGGGAGAGGGTGTAAGATTCCTCCTAAGCCCTAAAAGATGTATAAGCTCTCCTCTTAGTCCCTTGTAATCATCCCCTATTTCAGAATGCAAGAAAACATTATTTTTTCTTGTTTTTTGGCCTAGAGAGAGAGAAAATATTCTAGAGAGAGATAATTCAATTTTGAGATATTTTTGGATAGAAAATTTCTCCTTATATTTAAGATGAATTCCCATGAAACAGAAGTTCAAAAGGAATTTTCCAATGTGCATTACAAATTAACTGAATATGTGTATTAGAGACCTTAGCCTAAGGGTCCACGTTTTCAGAAATTTTTTATTAAGGTTCTAAAGGGCCAAGAGGATTAATCCAAGTGTTTCAATAAGAAAAATGCAAAGAATAAAAGAAAATCCCCCAAAAATAAATAAATTCTTACATAAGATGAAGAGTTGACCAAGTAATGGGTTTATTAGTAAAAAAATGAGGTTTATTAGTTAAAAAATGAATATTAGACAACTCACTAAGGAGGGAGGGGGATCATGAAGGAGATACCTATTTCACATCATTGCCTTGCATTTTTAATTTAAAAAAATTGAGGTATTTCATCTATTGTCTCTCCTCCTGCAAAACTAGATCAAAAAGTGAGCTAAACTGCTCCAAAACATGTCCAAAATGAATTAAATTGAAGCTAAAAGCGTCTAGATCCCGGTTGGACTTGGTTAGTGGCCTCCCTCACCTATAAATAGACCCTCATTCCTTTGTATTTTCATATTTGTGTATTTACATGCCAGTATTATCTTCAAATTAGTGTAATTTTATTATCCCTCTATTTTACCTATACTTTGGGAAGCTTTGGAGCTTCACTAATCTCCATCCCCTCTTGGAGGGATTACCCTCTACATCTTGGTGGCCAAGTTCTCTCTTGTGGGCTTCACTTCTCTCCAAAGAATCAAGCCAAAAATCAATGGTAAGCCTTAATCAATGGTGCTTCTCTATCTTTCTCAATGGTAATCTTCTTCCCAACCTCTCTAATTCTTGGGAAGCATTTTAATCAATGGGTTTTTATTAAAACCGAGCTTTTAGTGATTCATAATGTTTAGATGGATTAATGCTAATGTTTTATGTTTAAATATAATATTTTTGATTAGTAAATCTCTCTTTTTGAAAGATTAATCATCTTTTTGGATGGATCCTTGTTAGAAGGATGGATCTTAGTGCTAATATCATTATCTTAATCAAAACTCTAGGCTTGACAAGCTAGAGAAGAAGATTAAGTATTTTTATGATTTTAAATCTAGTTAAAATGATGATTAATTCTTTTAAGCTTGTTTATGATTACAAAAAATCATAATAATTCATTTCAAGTTGAAAGAGAGTTATGCTAACATTTTTGTAAGTATTTTCATATAGGAATGATAAATGGTTATTTTTAATATAAATCAAGAGGTTTAATTATAATGATGCTTATAATTATGTTTATAATTATACTATATATGCATAATAAATTTTTAGTTTAAAAGAGGAATCCCCACCACATTTCATAACTATGAGTATTTATTTAAAAGTAGAATTTTGAGTATTCTCAGAAATTACAACGAAGCTATGGCAGAATTTTTTCATTACAAAAATGATTTTAATTTTATGCATAATTTTGTTGATACAAAAAGAGGAATTGTCATCGTATTCTAGGCATAAACATTTTTATGCTAAAAGAATGAATTTTATTACATTTATGAAAAATACTTTTATAGTATTTATGCGTAACTGTTTAAACAGAGAAAAGATGAATTTTTGTTATATTTATCTTTATATATGTACATGCATAAAATTTTAGATGCAAAAAGAGGAATTTTCACGATATTCTATGTACAAACATTTTAAATATTAAAAGAGAAATTTTGGTCATAATTCAAAATCGGTATATTCATATACATGGATATTTCTTTTAGAGGAATTTTCATCGTACTTTAATTAGGAAAATGCCTAAAGTAATTTCGATGTTAAAAAAGAAGCTTTCACCATAATTCTACATAGACAGTATAGGGTATGTTGATGCCACAGTTCAATTGGAGAAAAGAATAATGTAGAATAATTCTATGAGAATAATCCAGAGATGGGCAGGCATCTCACTGACCCACCTTTCTCACGCAATCGTGGTCTGAATTACTTGGATTTAGTCCTAGATTTGTTTCGTAAAGATTCTTCTTCTATTTATCTGATAAACTAACTACAATTTTTAATTGTAATCCAAAATTATGAAAATTCATTCTTTCTTGGTCATAATAGAATTATAAATGATTCTATTCAAGAATAAGGGAATTTTAACGAGGATACTTCTTTTTCTAACTTATAAAATATGCATACATCATTTTATTGGATTATTCTCATAGAATTATTCTTTTCTCCAATTGAACCTCGGCATCAACATACCCTAAACTCTCTATGTAGAATTATGGTGAAACCTTCTCTTTTAACACCGAAATAACTTTAGGCATTTTCCTAATTAAAGTACGATGTACGATGAAAATTCCTCTAAAAGAAATATCCATGTATATGAATATACCTATTTTGAATTATGACCAAAATTCCTCTTTTAATATTTAAAATGTTTGTACATAGAATATCATGAAAATTCCTCTTTTTGCATCTAAATTTTTATGCATGTACATATATAAAGATAAATATAACAAAAATTCATCTTTTCTCTATTTAAACAATTATGCAAAAATACTATAAAAGTATTTTTTATAAATGTAATAAAATTCATTCTTTAAGCATAAATATGTTTATTCCTAGAATACGATGAGAATTTCTCTTTTTGTATCAACAAAATTATGCATAAAATTAAATTTATTTTTTCTTATGAGAAAATTGTGCCATAGCTTAGCTGCAATTCCTGAGAATACTCAAAATTCTACTTTTAAATAAATACTCATAGTTATAAAATGTGGTGGGAATTCCTCTTTTAAACTAAAAATTTAATATGCATACATAGCATAATTATAAACATAATTATAAGTATCATTATAATTAAACCTCTTGATTAATCTTAAAAATATCCATTTTATCATTCCTATATAAAAATACTTACAAAAATGTTAGCATAACTCTCTTTCAACATAAAACGAATTAATATGATTTTTCTTAATCATAAACAAGCTTAAAAGAATTAATTATCATTTTAACTAGATTAAAAATAATAAAAATACTTAATCTTCTTCTCTAGCTTATCAAGCCTAGAGTTTTGATTAAGATAATGAGATTAGCACTAAGATCCATCCTTCTAACAAGGATCCATCCAAAAAGATGATTAATCTTTCAAAAAGAGAGATTTACTAATCAAAAATATTATATTTAAACATAAAAGATTAGCACTAATCCATCTAAACAGTATGAATCACTAAAAGCTCGGTTTTAATAAAAACCCATTGATTAAAAACATAACTTCCCCCCCATCAAGAATATATGGATGCTTGGAACCTCTATTTAAATGGCATACATGGATGATAAATGAGGAGAGAGAACACAAGAGTAGGTTTTGCTCATAAAATGACTAGAACAATGATAAATGGGGAGAGCGAATATACAAGTAGGATTTTCTCATAAAATGATTGTAACAAGAATCCTACTTTTGAGAGAAAACTAAATGTAGTCACTATTTCTATTAGTGATCCTTAACCTCTGAAAACATATCTAGTATCTAGGCACTTACCAACATTTCTTTGATAATTAGGCCCCCACTACCTAGTGCTTAAGCTTCTAAGGGGACCAATAAGGCTTTTTGTAGCCTAAATCAATCTCTATGTCATAAACACAACTATCAAGGGAGTCCATAATTGAGTGGGTAGCAGTGAAAAGGTGAGAAGAATCTACTAGATGAGAGAATCAAGGGTAGCATGAGTGAATATAGAAGTGTGGAAAGATTATAGGAAAAGGTGCCCCCAAATGTAAGGGAGGTGGCACAAATCAAGGAGAAATCAATGGGGAGTGGGTGCTTGGCACCTTGTGGATGTAAAAGCTATAAATTGAGGCATTGGCCTAATGAGAATGTGTTGGTATTTGATCTCCCATGCCTACTCTATTGCATTGAGTATATTGTTCACTAATCACTTGGTAATTACTTGTGCTAATCACATGCTTAATCATGTCTTGCCCCATATTTGATCCACCATAGCCCACTCTTGCTTGCATTTCTAATATGGTATCAGAGTCTAGGTCTAGGGTTAGGTCCACATTAGCTTAGTGATGAGATTAGGCATGGTTTTAGTAATTCCTAGTAAATAGGTTCTGGACCTACAGCTGGTGGAGGAGCTTCCTCTCCCTTCACACACATCCTTTGCCCAAGCCCTTTTAGAGGCGCAAACTAGACCCATTGCTCCACACACAACTCGGAGGGTTTAGCGAAATTCGGCCAGATCGACGGGCAAGAGCGAAATTAGCAAGTGACAGAGCAAATTTAAGAAAAATGCTCCATAATACAATGAGCTTGTTTCGAATTTATCTAATTCCAATTGGACCTGGGGGGTTTTCAAGCGTTCTTTACAAGCTGGTGAAGACAGTTTTCGATTTCATCAAGCCTACAATGAGATCTAGCACTGTGCATAGTCAAGGAAGTGCCTCTGTTAATCACTTGATTAACCTTTAGTATAATGCTTCAATCTTGATGTTTATGGGCTCAAAACATATCTAGACACATTTATCTACTACTATCTTGAAGCATTTTGAGATTAGATTTATGCAAGTGGATCAATTAAAGACTCCAAGTGGGGACAGCTTTTTGCACAATGAACAGTTAATCATCTCATCAAATTGCTTAATTAATTCACCTAATCAAGGTGTTAATTAGGCATTTGTGGATCTAATCCAACATTGGGAAGGTGCTACACAAGTCTATGTGTTCAATTTGAATTTTCCATCACAATTACTACCCCAATTAATCCCTCCAAATCAGTGTATTCTCTACACACACAAACAGTGAACTAGCACACCTAGTTTTCTGAGCATCATTAGTGGTCAAAACTTGTTGTAAAAGGGTAGACACTACCCCTGAATCTTGAATTAGATCAAGAGGTAAGAGCCCCTTCACACCAATTGCACACAAGAAGTAGCTAAGTTCAACGAGGAGCAATTCCACACATGGCAAACAAAAACCATGTATTTGCTCATGAGAGGAAGAACCTATAGGGGCTAGTTGAGGGAAGATATGAATCTCCAAAGGAGCATGGGAAGGATGAGTGGAAGAGCAGAAATGAGAAAGCATTAGGACTCATTGCACTTAGCCTAAATGATGAAATCATCCACCACATTGCGAGGATACAACAAGCTAAAGATGCATGGGATGAACTTAACAAATTATTTGGCACTCAAGCAAAGAGTTCAAAGATAAATCTGCTAATGCAATTCTACAAACTTGACATGAAGAAAAGTGAACCTCTAACCACACACGTGAACAAATATAAAAGCATCAAATAAAAACTTGCACAGCCATTAGAAAGAAAGTAGAAGATGATGAGGCACTAGCAGTGCTTCTAAAGAGTGTGGACAAGGGAGAGTATGAGAACATTGTGGCAACCTTAAAGAATGTACCAGATTTGAAGTTGCATGAGATAGAAGGAGCTCTACTAGAGTAAGAGAACAAGATCAAAGAGAAGAAAGGATTCGACCCAACAACTGGAGAGGAGAAAGCACTCTACACCACCCGAGGAGGCCTCGCACGAGGACGAGGACGAGGATGAGGAAGAGGCAGGGGAGGAGGAAGGATCTTCACTTGCTACAACTGTGAGAAGCTAGGACACATGGCTAGAGATTGCCACAGAAGCAAACCAAATGAAGAATGATAGGCATCGGCAAACTTCATGGGAGACTCCTAAGGAAGAGGAGTCAGAACATCTTCTATGAGAGAAAGAGAGAAACCCCACAACCCAATGTAACTTGCCCCAATAGATTAAAACCACCTATGAGCCACCGATGATGTAGGCCATGTGGTAGTGTGACACGAAGTTGGGGTTTGGACTTCGGTCACTTCTCAGAATCAAAACACACTTGTATGAAACCTCACAGCCTCCTCACCTCCCTTTCTCTCCCTAGATTAAGATAAAGATATACACATCAAAGGTGAGATCATAATTCATGGAAGGAAATATGAAAGGCTCCGGAGAAGCAAGAATTTTAGCCAGTCTTACAGCTCCAAACAAGAGGGCGATTCTTTGTTGGAAGAAAATCTTCCGACTCAGGATTATGTGAACGGAAACATACGGAGAATATTGGTAAGGTTCATCCGTTCGAATTGGACGATTTGGTCGAAACATATTAAAGCAAATGAATATAGCAATCACTTACAAGAGGATAAGACACATGGGATTGGCATTTGATAAGAGATTAAGAGGAATTAATCATTATTAAGAAGAAAGAATGACCAAAAGTTAAAAAAATAGAGAAACACAGAGAATTCCAGTTTTAAATTTATATAGGCTGTGCAAAAAAAGATAACATAGGTGCGTAGAGCTTGAAGAGAGCTTCGCACCCATATAAAAACTTTCAAAAACGGACAACCGAGCGAAAAGTTGTGATTGCAAGACTATAAAACTGTCAAAATTCTATAAAAACAGAGATACACAGAGAATTGCAGTTTTAAATTCATATAGACTGTGCAAAAAAGGATTATATAGGTGTGTAGAGCTTGAAGAGCTTGCTCCATAGCTCCTTCTCATGTGCTCTCCCAAGGCTCTCCATCTCCATTCTTGCTTCAATCTTGTACTCTCTATTCTCTACATTTTCAATGATATGAGGTTATGGTCTACACACTTGCTAATCTAGATTTCTTAATGATGTTTTGATGCTAAAATCTGATTTGTAGAGTGTATGTGATGAAGCTTGTGCATGAAATGATGTGTAGTTGAGGCTTGTGTGATAGCTCTTTGCATGTTAGGTTCTTTGCATAAGTTGCATTTTTATGCTTAAGTGTAGCCTAATCTTGATGCTTTGATTATGTAAGATTGATTACTTGAGTGATGAAGAAGGATTGAGTAGGACTAGAACTCATTAGTGTGTGGTTAACTCATCTTCTCCCATTCGGGATAGCCTCTATGCGCCGGGTTGCATTCACCGATTGACAGTGTGTGGGTTGGAGTGTAGCCTCTGCTATGCTATGATGTCCCAAACAATGGCGCTGCTGCCGGGGAACGCACACCTAAGTTAGTGAAGGGTGTTAACCATTACTTCTTACTAAGTGCTCCATTGATTGCAAAATCGTGGATTAGGGTAGATTAGAGTAGAGTTTGCAAGGGCATTGAGTGTGTGATCTCAAGGGCGCCTTGTGTGTTTTCTGTTTTTTGATTAGAAGCAAAAAAAAAAATTAAAACCCCATTGCGGTAGAGAAATCCCGCCATTATTCAAATTTAAGTACTTTCTGTTGTTGCATCTTTGACGGGGTGGGCGAGAGGTAGGTAGGAAGTGTTGGAGGCGGCCTTTTTTTTATTGTTTTGTTGTTTTGTTATTGTGTGGGGAGGCGTCTTCATCAAGCGCAGCAAAGATAAATAAATAAATATATAAATATATATATATATATATATATACTTGCAGTTGTGGAGGCGGCCAGCTGAAAGCCTACAGTGAAGGCAGCTTTTAAAAAATATATATATATAAATATATATTTTTATAATGACGTGGCAGTAGCCTGCGTTGGCTGCATCGAAGCGCTGGTAGAAGCGCTGGCGTAGGCTGCATCAAGGCAGCTGGTAGAAGGAGTAGACGGCAGACTGTGGAAGCGAAGAAGTAGACGGCTGGAAGTGGAAGTGGAAGCGACTGTGGAAGCGAAGGAGGACGGCCGACTGTGGAAGCGAAGAAGTAGACGGCTGGAAGTGGAAGTGGAAGCGACTGTGAAAGCGAAGGAGTAGGCGGCCTTGTGAAAGCGAAGGCTGCATTGAGCGCTGCATCGAAGGAGTGGGCGGCCTTGTGAAAACGCAAAGAAGGCGGCCAGTTGGGGTGGGTGGCATTAGCTGCATCGAGTGGTGCAAGTGCAGAAGGCTGGTAGAAAGAGCGCCGGCGGAAAGCGAAGTGGACGGTGTGTAGGCTGTCGACAGTGTGCGGGCGGCCAGTTGTGAAGAGGAAAGGCGTCGTCCGACGCATCAGTTGGAGTGTAAGAGCGCAGCGTCGTCTGCAAGGGCTGTGGGGCGTCGTCTGCAACCGACGCATCAGTTGGAGTGTAAGAGCGCAGGCAATAAGTGAAGAAGTTGCAAAAAAGGCAGCATTGAAGACGAGCGTGGAGGGCACTGAGGGAGAGCTGGCAGCATTGAAGAATCGGCGAGTGGGTGCGGCGGCGAGAAATCCGGAGAGGCGGCGGATAAGGTAAGTGCATTTTCATTTTTTTTTTATTTTTTATTTTTTTTATTTTTTTTATTAATTTTTCATGTTTTTTGTATTTTTAAATAAATAATAATAATAATAAATATAAAAAACAACAAAAAAATATTTTTTTTTTAAAAAGAGAAAAAGAGATAGAAAGAAAAAAAAACCATAAAACAATAAAAAAAAATTTTAAAGGAGAAAAAAAGAAAAAAACAATTTTTATTTTTGTATTTTGAATCCATTGTTCATTTTTTAAATTTCTGTAAAGTCTTGCATAATTAAAGTAGCTTGCATTTTTTATTTGTATTTTTTTTAGAATTTTGTAATTGCGTGCATAATTAGTAGATTTATATTTTTTGTAATTGGCACGAAATTTATTAGTTTTTTAAAAAAACAAACAAACAAACAAACAAAAAAAACAACAAAAGGAGAAGAAAATAAAAGAAAATTATATATATATATATATATATATATAATTCTATAAATTAAGTGTTTTTTAGGAGTCTACTTTTTTGCATATTTTGTAATTCTTTATTTTTTTTAATTTTTTACATAATTAGTGTAACCTGCATTTTTTAATTTTTGTAACTTTGTGCATAATTAGTATTTTTTTAGTGTGATTCATAATTTTTGTGTAAATTTAAAAAAAAAGTAAAAACATAAAATTAAAAAATCAAAAAAATCATTTAAAAAAATAATTTAAAAAAATAGGATAGATAGTTACGCCACACATACTCATTTTAGTTGCATTTAGTGATTAGGTAGGTTAAAAATATATATATATATATATACATATATATATATATATATATAAAACAAAAACAAAAACAAAAACAAAACAAAAACACATAAAAAACCAAAAAAATTTGACCTTATGCACTTGCGGTTGGGACGTCTTATAGATTCTGCCATAGGGCCTAGGGCACCTTCTAGAGTACCTACGCAGGAAAGTGGGACCCAATCGGTAGGCAATTTGGCAGATATTGCTGAAACCCTTTCTGAATCCCAATCCAATACCCTTTCCTCCAGAACAACTAGTTCATTGTCCATGGACAATCTAGGGCCAACAAATAGTCATCTCGTAGCCCCAAATAGAACACCCACAAGATCCTTTAATCCATTTGAAGCCGACACCGTGGGGTTAACACTTAATGTAAGACTCCAATATGTCTACACAAATGCTCAAGGAGCTGAGATCTTTAGGGATCCACAACAACGGTATCTTGTTAAGATCGCAAACATTTTCTCAGAACTTGATAGAGCACCTCTAGTCAATGAGCAGGGTAACATGTACATGGGTGGAGATGGTGTTCGCTACGAAGTCACCTACCATCCAGAAAATGTAGACAAATTAGGGGAGCTCTCTAAAACCGAGTTCTTAAACTTATCAAAACTTTCCAGAGCAAGGAAGTCTAGAGATGACTGGCTCATTGAGCCGGACATGCCTGGACCCTCCAATGCCCAGTCCTCAAAACCATCCATAGATGATTTACTTCTTGTAGATCTAAATTTGGAAAGGGATAGGAAAGGCAAGAGCAAAATGGATCAGGGGGTTGAGAACCAATGGGAGTTTGTACGACAAATTCCAATGACAAAGGTCTTACAGGATGACCCACTTCAAGAGGTCTATAAGGACTCGTTAGAGGGATATTATGCCACAACTAGATTGCCACAGCTAGATCTTCCTCTAGCTCTTGTGGTGGTAGTTGAGAAGCTTGCAGGACACATGAATAGAATAATTGATAAATGGGCCAATGAATACCGAACCTTAGATTGGAAAGAGATTCGGGAGCTCACGTGGAAAGGACAACCATTATTCATGGAAGTGTTCTCAACAAATACAGCCAAACCAGGAGAGACAGTCTTTCTTGGAGAAACTGTTGCTCCTCCCCTACGAGAGTTCACTAGAGAGGGACCTTCAACATCCAAGTGGACCACAGCTAGTAGCCCAACTCTAGCACCAAGATATCGTCCTACACCAAATGTGCGACCACAGGTCACACAATAACATCTTTCTCATTATAACAATCGGAGGGTAGGGGAGCCAACTCGGCCTCCCATAAATGCACCTCCTGAAATGCGGCGGGTGACAAGATCTTTGGAGGGGTTTGGTGAGGCTGGTAATAGGGGACCCACACCAAGTTTGGATGCATGTGGACCATCTTACCAAAGAGAGGAACAATTCCCACTGAGAGTGAGAGGCCGTAGGCCCTATGATGAGTATTCAAGACAAGTAAGGCCATCAACTCTTCAGAAACTGGTAAAGAAGTATGAAGGGTCGGGAGATCCATACGACCATGTAGCAGCATTTAAGCAAGCAGTTCGAGCTGAGCAAGTGGCTAATAAGCATACTCAAATTGAAGGATTTGGACTCACTCTTTTGAGGGAAAGGCCCTTGCTTGGTTTCAGGCATTAGAGGCTTCAAACAAATCTTCTTTACGAGTTTTGGAAGAGAGATTCATTGCTGCTTTTTCCTTGATGGGAATTCAACATGACACGGTAGCACACATCTACTCTTTCAAGCAAGGCGAGAATGAGAGTGTTAGAGACTGTGTAAATAGAATGAAGCAGTACATTAATCGTTGCCCAGAGGATGAGAAGCCCGCCCAAAGTCGATTAATTTCTCTCTTCTTAAAAGGACTCAAAAATTCAACACTGCATACACATCTCTATGCGAAGAAGCATACAAATTTCAATGAGTGTTGCCATGATGCTATGGATTTCACCGATAACTTCAAATTCCAAGATGGTTCTGGCCCAGAGGTGAAACCTAGAGATCAGTGGGGTGATGACCAAAGTTCAGGGTCTAGCGTGCTAGTAAATCCAGACCAGATAGCTAACCTAGTACTACGGAGATTGGGACAGACCTATCGTCCACCCATGCAGCCACAACAACAGCAGCAGAGAATGAGGAGTGTACTTCCTACAGGTCCTCATCTTTGTGGAGCATGTGGCGGTAACCATAAAATAGAGGAATGTAATACCTTTTCTCCTCTAGTCACAAACCAACCCACAAAAAAGTGGTGCCAAGCCTGTGCTTGGAACTTTACCCACACCACACAGGAATGTACTCGCATTGCGAGAATGAGACAGGAACGTGAGCAGCCAAGGGGTGGAGTGGCTCCACAAATGTATCAACAGTATACTAATTTTGAACGTAAGCCACCGATGGCACAAGAGCAAGCACGACCTGTTCTTGGTGCTCAACCTCCTGCTCCAGGGACTGCTCCTGTGAGGGTTGTTGACTACGACAATTCAAATATGTGTAGAGACTTGGTAAACCCAGGCTATGTGGAAGAGGAATACGCATCATATTCATCCAAAGAAAATCTCTTTGAAAGTCCCGCATACCCAAGCCTAGCACTGGACGCTCAACCAGGGGAACAAAACTCTTTAATGTTGCTAGGCGGCTACCAACCTAGGACTCCAGGCCCCTCAGGTCAATGGCAGCCAAGGAAAGTAGAGGCCAAACCAATGGGCCCCTGTGTTATGAGTGCAGAGAACCCCATTGGGCTCGTGATTGTCCACATTGCTCAAGGCAAGCATCTCGATCCAATACAACAGTACAACAGTTTCCACCAATTGAAAGATATTGTCTAGGGTGTTGTGTAGAACACTTCCCAAAGGATTGTTTGCTGAAACCACATGAGGAAGGCACCTCTCAACCAAAGGTCTCACTCAACCTTGTAGGGGCAGTTCCATCACCACCTTCATCAGAGAATGAGGATGTCGTGCCACTTAGAGTCATGACTAGATCACAGACACGAAATGCCGAAATACAAACTGATGAGACACCTCGAACTAGCGATGCAAAGACAAATCTAGTGGACAAGACCCTACAGTCCAATAGAAAAAAAACCACTCGGAGGAAGAAGAACCGAAACAAGCAAATTAAAAGTGCATCCACTAGTTCTCAAGAAGCCTCTAAACAAAACATGAGGGATAAAACTTTTACATCCCAAGAAGTGCATGAGGAACATCAACCTCAAACTGAGCCTAGTACTAAACAAAATGAGGCTAGTACGACTGTGGGGGTTCTGTTTTTGTGGATAAAGTGAATGAGACTCTAGAGGCCATCATTGATGCTCATAGAAGTTGCATTGCAGCTTTATCTGAGCTACCCAAGAAACTTCAAGAATACCCAAACCCTCGTGAGGAGAAGATCAATCTAGCTGTACATCAGCAACTCATTAGGGAAGCTCAGTCAATACTTGAGGGACCACCACCACCTATTCCTTGGGGCCCGATCTCTCTTAAGCCAACATTAGAAACCATACCAGAAGTGTCATCAAGTCGGGAAATGAAAAGTGAGCTCATTTCACAAGCTCATAGTGAAAGGTCTGCACCAATTGACACCCAATTGAAAGGAGGTAATCTGCCACCACCTAGCCTTGTCTTCCCATGCAATGATGAAGTTATTGATGCTAATGAGGACATGGCAAATGAGATGTGGGCCGCAGTTCATGAGAAAGTTAATGAGAACATGTCTTCTATTAGTTTGCCTCCATTCTCTGAGGTGGATTTTACCAGAGGCACGGAAAACAACTTTAGACGCCCAAGCATCCAGGAGGAAGTTCAAACAATTGTTTCTCCTAGAAGTAAGCAGACAATGAAAACCTTACCATCATATCTGGGAGAATATGAGAACTGTTCTCAAACCTTGAGGATACCCTCCATGCATAAAAGGTTGACAAAGGAGAAGGATATGAGTATGGTGCAAGCTATTTTGTCAGCACCAGTGGCTTGTACCTTACCTTTGCTTGATTTGATAAAAATTTGACCTGAGTTATGGAATGATATTGCCACATGTTTGTCAGAACAGGTATTGCTACAAAAGGGTCACCATGAGTGTACTATACACCCTGAGACAAAGCATGTTATGCCAGTTCCTATCAACAAAGTAGGAAAATTTTGTAAGGACGATCAGGGAAATGCTACCCTCCCATTAGAAGTGCGAAAAGTATCTTCAACTGCAATACTTGATAGTGGTGCAGGAGTGGGCATTGTGACAAGGTCCATTTGGGAAAAGTGGGGCAAACCAGCTATTAGGAGTACCAGGATGCGCTTGCAGCTAGCAGATGGAAGCTTAGAACATCCCCTTGGGCTGCTTGAGAACATATTGGTCACCACATGTGGGATTGAATATGAGCACACCTTTGCAGTAGTGGATTTTGGAAAACATCCAAACTATGAAGTGATATTGGGTAGACCATTCATGCGACAATTTCAAATGATTCAAGATTGGGGATACAATTATTTGTACCTCCGACATGATTCTGTCATCACAAGGGTCAACCTAAGGAATCACTCATATTGTGATGTAACAAGATCTCCAATAGATGAGTTTGATTCTGCTTCATCTGAGGGCTCAAGAGTTAAATTGTCAGATGGGCGGGAAGATCTGTGGATGTGTGGAGCCTCATGTAGGGATTTCAACACTGAGAGACTTAAGGGGAATCGAAGTGTATCAGATGAGGCATACATTCCACAACCCTTCCCTGAGTATTTAATTGATCCATTAGAATGGAGTCATGTCCTTGCAACATTATCGACATGTGCTTTACCGAAGCCAATTCAATTTTGTGACTCAGATGGATATGATATTATTCCTATACGAATGGTACAACCACGTGCCCTTCTAGATGATTTGTACTATAGGGATACATCCACAACAGCTATGCATGTCGAGGAAGTCTCAGTAGAGGACTTAACACTCGAATCTGCTAATGATGCTGATAAGGAAGATGGATGGGACTCTGATTTAAATAATGATGTGACAATCCCTGAGGATGAGATAGGAAAGGCACGTCTACTCTTGAGAGGAAGGGAGGTTCAAGTAGAGATCCCTCAAAGCCGACCTAAACGTAAATGTTGTAAGAGCCATAAGAGAATCAGTAGACAAGATGAGCGGGAACAACGTGAGAGACTACAAAAAGAAAAGGAGGAGTCTAAGAGTGAAAACTCTCGACCACCACCTCACTTCTCAGGAAAGAACGGATATCTATACTATGTCCAAGCACAAGATAGTATCAAAGACCAAGTAAAACGATCAGATGGATTCCAAGCAGGGGAAAAGCTAACAACTGTTAGCAAAAATCGTAAAAAAACGAAGAAACAAAAACCAAAACTCAAGTCTAAAACCGATTCAAAAGAGAGTGTCGGAAGTGCAAAGACAACGGTTGAACAAAAAAATCCGATGCAAGATGGCAAAGGAGAGCTCAAAACCGCATGGTCTTCAATGAGTGAAGACTCAAGTGGACAAGGGGTAAAGCATGTTGAGATATCGAGCTCGTCTAGTGAGGCGGTGGACACTGTGATGACCCCCTGGGGGATAGGCCCCACACTTACACCACTGGCATGGTTGGTGAGATCATGGGTGATATGCGGCCAGTGGGATGACAGGCTGTGTGACAGCCATTTTAGAGACTAGCATAGTTATAGCGCCAGCTCATTTAGTTGGGTTCACACTATAGAGAACCCATGTATGTATTGTTTGAGTACCTTTCATATTATGTGTACTCTTATCTTGTATATGGTGTTGAGTGTTGAGTGAAGAAGATGAAGATTTTCAGCCTCTCACCTTGTGTGTTCTCTAGTAGGGTTTTGTGAGTGTGTGTGTGTGTGTGCTTTGCAAGAGCTCAAGCTCTCTTCCCCCCTGCATCGTTTCATGGTATCAGAGCCTGGTTCGTGCTAAGGGCTGAGCTGCAAGCAAGAGAACCACAAGAAGCGGTACGAGGATAAGAGCTTCAACTACTCTTCCCTATTTGTGTTGGTGACTACACCCTTGTCGGGAGCTCTACGGGAGGCACCGGCAAACGATCTCTGATTGAGGAGCTTTCTTCGCGGGAGTAAAGCTATAGGGCAACTATATTGTCCTATCGGACACCATTGTCTGGGCCAAAAATGTGTTTCGGGCGCGTCTGGACCTCCGTTTTTTAGAAAGCAGGCGATTTCGAGCACTGCGGATAAGTCATCGATTCTCTGCAGAACTCTGTTTTAAGAACTGCAAGAAGACAGATTGACTGTGCAGACACTGTGGGTGCTGCAAAGAGGTCAACAGTTGCCACCACTGGATGTATGTATGCACATTGAAGTCAACAGTTGCCACCACTGGATGTATGTATGCACATTGAAGTCACTGGTTGTGACATTTGAGAGTACTACAGTACCGCTGCTGCAGAAAATACAGCAGTTTGTGCAAGACAAACCAGAGTGCTGTTTCTAGTAAAATTGTGTGTTTACCAAGATGTCAAATGATGGGATAACCCAGATTGTGGCTGAGAAGCTTGATAAGAATAACTTCCATGCTTGGAGGTCCAGGTTGACGAATTTCCTGATGGGAAAGGGCTATTGGGACTACATAGAATGTGAGCATGAAGAGGCACCAGAGATACTGGTGCCTCTGCTGCAAATGTGAAAGAGTTTAAAGACTGGAACCAAGGAGCCAGGAAAGTTATGTATTGGCTCTCCATTAGCATACAGGACACCATGATTGGGCACATTCAGGATGCCAAGTCCCCCAAGGAGGCATGGGACACCTTGGTAAAGCTTTATGAAACAAATGCCAAGGCACGTAAGATACAGTTGAAGAATGAACTTCATACTGTGGAGAAAAAGAGCATGTCTGTGATGAATGACTATGCGTTGAAGATAAAGGGTATTGTGGAATCCCTTGCATCTATTGGTGTGTCAGTAGATGATGATGATAAGGTGGAGGTCTGTCTACCTGGTCTCGGGCCATAATACAAGGCACTCAAGACGTCTATTCAGACTCGGGAAAACATTCCCAACTTTACAAATTTGGTGTCTATGTTGATTATAGAAGAGAAGAGCTTGGGTGAAGACCAACAGTCTTCACAAAACAAAAACAGTTCAGAGCAACACGCCTTCTACACAAGTTCAGGAAGAGGACGAGGTAGAAGAGGTCGTGGACGCGGTCAAGGAGGTGGCCGAACAGGTAATCAGAATTATGGCCAGCAGCAGCAACAACAACAACAGTCCTAGAATACACAACAACAACACGCAGGTGGAAGAGGCAAATTCAGAGGCAGGGAGAGTCGAAGAGGCCGTGGAAATTGGCAAAGGCAGTATAATGATGCACGTGATTGCTATTATTGTGGTAAGCCTGGACATGTGTAGGCAGAATGTTATAAGCAGGCTGACATGCAAAATGGAAAAGTGCAGCAAAACAACTATGCATCCTCAAGCAGAAATAATGAGGATAACGAAAGATTGTTTGTTATGCAGCATGTCGTGAATGCCATGTCTGAAAATGTTGATGCAGCACAAAAAGATGATGTATGGTATGTGGATTCAGGTGCTTCGAACCACATGACAAGTCATGGGGAGTGGTTCAAGGAGATGAAAAACCCGGAAAGACCAAGTTTTGTGGAAACAGGGGATGACACTGCTCATCCAATTGCCCATGTTGGAGATGTGCCATTGTCTATGCAAGATGGCAAAGTGAAGTACCTTACAGATGTACTTCACGTTCCAAACATAACAAAGAATCTAGTTTTAGTTGGCCAAATGATTGAGCAGGGTTTGCAGGTTCAGTTTAACCCTAATGGTTGTTATGTTGAAGACTTTAAAGACAAGTGCAGGTTGGTTGCAAAAGGCAACAGAGTGGGCAGAATGTTTACGTTGAATGTAGACATACCTGAAATGAGTGCTGCGATGTTTGCAAATGGCTCAGGAATTGTTGTAGACACAAACATCTGGCATAAAAGAATTGGACATGTGAATGTGCAGAGAATGAAGTCTATGCAGACTAAAGGGATTGTGACAGGGTTGCCAAAGTTTAAAGTGGAAGGTATGCAGAGAATATGTGAAGCGTGCCAATTTGGAAAGCAAACAAAGCATGTATTTCCACGTAACAGATATGTGAGCAGAAATGCACTAGATGTTGTGCATTCAGATGTATGGGGTCCTACGAAGACCATGTCTATGGGAGGCTGCAAATATTATGCGACATTCATTGATGACCACACAAGGAAAGTGTGGGTATATTTCATGAAGGAGAAGAGTGAGGTGTTCACTCACTTTTAGAATTTTAGAGTTTTGGTTGAAAAGCAAACAGGGAAATATGTAAAGTGCCTAAGGTCAGATGGAGGGGGAGAGTACATCTCCAATGAGTTCTCTAAATTTTTGAAGAAAAATGGTATTCGGAGACAGTTTACATGCAGATACACTCCGCAGCAAAATGGAGTTGCTGAGCAGAAAAATAGGCACATTGCTGAGATTGCGCGAGCATTGATGGAAGAGAAGAATATGCCGCATAGCTATTGGGCTGAGGCTGTTTCTACAGCAGTATACATCATGAACAGGACTCCAACTACTACAGCCATACATGATGTAACTCCCCAGAGGAGAGGTTTACTGGGGCAGAAAACCTGATTTATCTCATCTGAAAGTTTTTGGATGCATTGCATATGTGCATGTGCCAGATGAGCTGAGAACTAAGCTGGATCCGAAAGTTGAAAAATGTGTATTTATTGGATATTCCCTTGAGCAAAAGGGATACAGGCGTTATAACCCTGCTACACGTGAGTTGAGGGTAAGCAGGGATGTTGTCTTTGATGAGATGAGCAGCTGGTATGCTGCTGAAAAAGAAGCTGTTGGGGCTGATATGAGTGGAAGTGTGGTTGCACAGAATGCAGGTCAGCAATCATAGTCTTTGAGTGGACCAAGAGAGTCCTCATCTAGTGGGTCTGTTGATAGACCATGGAGTGGTAGCAGGCTGCATCATAATACCAGTCCTGCAAATGTGATTAGTACATCACGTAAAGGAAAAGAGAAAGTGGTTGAGCCCCTTGGTATGCCTGATATTTCTGCAGGGCATTCTCATGTTGATGGAGAGTCTAGTGGCTCAGATATGAGCCTTGATGAGGAGCTTGAGATCCCAGCTATGAGGAGCTTGAGATCCTAGCTATGAGAACACTTGGTGTAAAGAAGGCTATGGAAGCCATGAATGAAAAGCTGCAAAGATCTGGGAGAGTGAAAAACCTTGTGCAAAGATTTACATATGATGGATATGTGGCACATCACTATGCATATATATGGCAAAGGTTGTGCAGGTTGTAGAGCCCACATGCATTGATGAGGCTGTTGGAAATGTGTCTTGGGAGAAAGCTATGGATGAGGAGATGGATGCACTATATGGAAATGATACTTGGGATTTAGTGCAATTGCTTGAAGGCAAGAAAGCCATTGGATGCAAGTGGGTGTACAAAGTAAAACATAACAGTGATGGAAGCATAAACAGGTACAAGGCTAGATTGGTAGCCAAAGGGTATGCGCAAACATATGGCATTGATTATGAGGAAACTTTCAGCCCAGTTGCCAAGATGGCAACAGTGAGAGTTGTGATAGCAGTGGCTGCATCAAAGCAATGGTCTTTACATCAGATGGATGTAAAGAATGCATTCTTACATGGGGATTTGCAACAAGAAGAGGTGTATATGTTGCAGCCACCTGGTTATGAGGATGTGAGTCACCCCGGGCATGTTTGCAGGTTGAAGAAAGCCTTGTATGGCTTAAAACAAGCACCAAGAGCATGGTCTGACAAGATTTTTAAATATCTTGTCACTATTAGCTTTCATGTAGCCAATGCAGATTTCTCGCTGTATGTGAGACATGGTGATAGAGGGGTTGTGCTTGTTGTCATCTATCTAGATGACTTGAACATTACGGGGGACCATGATGCAGAGATCTTTGATGTAAAGATCTTGCTTAGACAGAAGTTTGAGATGAAGGATATGGGGGAGCTCAAATATTTCTTGGGCATTGAGGTGATTAGGTCACCACATGGTATTGGATTACTGCAGAGATAGTATGGCTTGGACATGTTGTCCAAGTATGGTATGACAGGCTGTAAGCCTATTTCCGTGCCATTGGATCAGAATGGCAAGTTGAGTGCAGATTCAGAAGAGATCTTGGAGGATCCTACTATGTATAGGCGCATAGTAGGAAGCTTGATCTACATGACGATCACCAAACCAGATTTGAGCTATACTGTTGGGTTGGTGAGTCAGTTTATGCAGGTTCCACGGAAACCGCATTTGGATGCATTGAGACGCATACTGAGGTATGTGAGGTCTACTTTGCATTGTGGACTATTCTATGAGATTGGGACAGAGATATGTTTACATGGATACACAGATGCTGATTGGGCTGGTAGTATCTCAGATAGAAGATCTACCAGTGGATTCGTGTTTTCTTTGGGGAGTGCTGCTGTGACTTGGAGCAGCAAGAAGCAGCCTACGGTTGCTCTATCCAGTACAGAGGTCGAGTACAGAGGAGCTGCTATGGCAGCATGTGAAGTATCTTGGTTGAGAAAGCTACTTGCAGATTTTGGTCTATCAGTGATAGACAAGTTGTCATTTTTTGTGACAACATTAGCAGTATACAATTGGCCAGGAACCCAGTTTTTCATGCTCGCATCATGAAGCATATAGAGGTCCATTACCATTTCGTCAGAGAGAAGGTCTTGGCAGGAGACCTTGACCTTGTTTATGTCAGCACAGAGGATCACGTAGCTGACATCTTCACCAAAGCATTAGGTACAGAGAAGCTCTGCAGATTCAGGGCCTCACTTGGTGTACATGAGATGGAGTTGAGCTCGAGGGGGAGTGTTGAGATATCAAGCTCGTCTAGTGAGGCGGTGGACACTGATGACCCGCCTGGGGGATAGGCCCCACACTTACACCACTAGCATGGTTGGTGAGATCATGGGTGATATGCGGCCAATGGGATGACAGGCTGTGTGGCAGCCATTCTAGAGACTGGCATAGTTATAGCACCAGCTCATTTAGTTGGGTTCACACTATAGAGAACCTGCGTATGTATTGTTTGAGTACCTTTCATATTATGTGTACTCTTATCTTGTATATGGTGTTGAAGAAGAAGAAGATTTTCAGCCTCTCACCTTGTGTGTTCTCTATTAGGGTTTTGTGAGTGTGTGAGTGTGCTTGCAAGAGCTCAAGCTGTCTTCCCCCCTGCATCTTTTCAAAGCATGTTCTATTGCATTAAGAATTTCATGCATTATTTATTAGGGAATATTTTTTAGTTCCATGTATCCCATAAGGCACACTTGTATCTGGTCTCGTTAGAAAAGTTACAAGATGGATATTTATAATGCCCTTCCACCTAAGGATCCAAGGTCCCAAATACTAAAAATGAGAGTTTCCTAGGCTATGTGTAAACTAATGATGTTACACTTATCATAAGCTTGGTACGTATGGATCAATTAGAATTACACATGATGTAAGCTTGGTACATATGGATCAATTAGAATTACACATGTTGGTGATATCCCACAATAGTTATATAAAGCTTATTGCATGAATACATAATACAAAAAGATGTAATTAAAAAGGTGATGCCACACATCGAGAGTATTGTTAACTAGTGTGGTTACATACTACACCAATCATAAATTAATCCTTGGAATTAGCACTTAGGCGTCATAGGGAGTCACTATGGTAGGAGCTGGAGTTGTGCCAGTAGAAGTCATTTTGCAACTTTAGGCATGGTAGGGAGTCACTATGGAAGTAGTTGGAGTGGTGCCAGTAGAAATCATACTACAACTTCTAGTAATAGGTGATTTAATAGAAGTCCTTGAAAGACATCCAAAAGGCTGTCTCAAACACGTGTGAAAAATTCTTCTTCCAAACCTCCACTTCTTGCATTAATCTTATGTTCTGTGTTTGAAGTTCCTCCACTTCTTTGCTACCACTTCCACTATTGCATTATAGTCTAGCCTTGCTCCTATCCTGCCCTCCTATTGGCTTTCCATATTTTGGTCCCCTTCTGGAAATTGGCCCTTGTTGCTCTTTCTCATTGTCCACATTTTGGTCCTCCTTCCCATGGGGAATTATTTAGCTCAAAGTGGGTGTGGGAGCCTCTGTGGACAGATTTCAATTTCTACATATACTCTTTCCACACCCCCTTAAGCTCATTGTTGATAGCATGCTCCTCCCACTCCTCCATCTCCTTCACATCAAGCTCGAAGACCAGTACTGCCACTTATGCTTTGGATTTCACATCAAGCTTGAAGACCAATACCGCCAATTGGTCATCCTTTGGATTTTGCTAATTCCATCTTGTCCTTATTTTCTCTTAGTAGCTACACAGTCTTTATTATATCTTGATGCTCCTTAAGTATCTAATTGATCCTAGCCTCTATACTTTCAAGCCGGAGGAGGGATGTGTCTAGATATTGTTTCATCTTTTGTCCTTCCTCCTCTTGTTTGGACACAACACCTTCCAACTCTTGTTTGGACACAATACCTTCCAACTCCTCAACTTCCTTTGCCATTCCTTTGTTAGCCTCTTATAGGCCTATCATCCATAATTACAACTTCAATAATATGTTACGTAGGCTCATTACATAGGCTCACCTCTTTAATTTTTCTATCGTAAAATCATACATCTTGTCGAGTGTTATGACAAAGCTCCTGTACGAAGAGCCTCAACTCCATCCCTAAATCCACCACTACCAAACCCAAATTTCATTCCTTATGGAGGCACATGACGATTTGGCATTTGAAATCATCTAAGGGCTCAAAGTTGGGATGTGTCCATATTTCCATAGACATGGATATGGAAGCCTAGATTTGGATGCCTCTTGCTACTGTTGACCCAGTTTTAGGGTCTCTTTTGTAAATATTTTGTTGTACTATTATGATGTAAATATTATTGCTTTCAACATTGTGCACTAAAGAATGCTTAAGGAACATTGTGAAACTTCTTTAATTAAAGAACCTAATTTTATGTGTTTCAAAATGTGGTAGGACCTAATTAGATAACAAAAATGAATTGGGTGATGAGTGGGTAGAAGGATGCCGCCCCAATGGCATATATTATGGATAGGTGGACCTGATGAGTCGGGTAACTTTCCAATAGATTTATTTATTACAATCTATAGTAAAAATAGGGCCACAAACAAGTTATGTTTTAGGGGACCAAGCCAACAACCATGCCTCATTTTTTTAAAAGGGAAAAAGGCATTAGCCTTTTATGAACCAAGTGCGGGATTTGTTCCATCCTTGATCATGCAACCGAGTGTTGTTCAATCTAAGGAATAGATTCCTTTTAAAATGACTACGTTTCCCTTGTTAGATAGAGTTAGGTCCCTCTGTTTGTTAATCCCATTTTGGATTAACAAACATGATCCTCAATTGAGGACATTAATACATCGGCACTATAAAAGTTGTACATTATGAGATATTGGCCACCCAAGGCCTAGTAAGTAAGTTTTGGGTGCCCAAGTGTGAATAAGGGCCAAATGTATATAAGGCATTTTCTCATAAATGAAAAGACACAATCCCCTTTGTGCTATAGAGAGCTCTCCCTTGTATCTTCTTGAGAGAGAATTCTAGCATTATTCCTCTTTTATGCTTGTGTGATTCATGCTTGAGAGAGAGAGTGATTGCCTTATGCAATGGTGCGAGTGACTCTATGATGATAGCATGGAGGTTAGAGCTTAACAAGTGAGCTTGGAGGCCTCAAGGGACTCAAGTTCGAAGCATTGGTAAGTACCGTACGATAACTGTGATCTATTGCTCATCCTTTAGGTGAATGTGTAGAGTTCCCTCTTGGAGGTGTGGTAGCCCATAACATTTTTGGCGAGGCTACCGGGGAAACACCTTTGTTTCTTCCATCCTCTTGGAGTTTCAACTCCCATTGCATAGGATTCATTATTGCCCTTGCATTCTGGTAGTGTATTGTGTGAAAAATGAGTGGATAAGATGTGTGTGGTAGGAATAAATCGTGAGAAACTGGTTGTGATGTTGTGTATCTTTATGGTGGAGTGGTTTTAGGATAGAGCTTCACTATTTGTTCTTGTTAATTTTGATATTTGCATCATTGAAAGCATTAACATGAATGAGAAGATTGATGTTTGGTTTTTCTTCTTTTTCAAAAATTCATAAAAATCAAAAACATAAGGAACCATTAAACTATGCCAAGAACTTGCATTCCATTCCTTAGGAGTGGCACAATCGATTTGGTATCAATTGGATAAGTATTATGTGCCCAAAATCACAACTTTCGATGACGCAAGAAGATCCACGTGAAACTATAGAAAGGCTTTCATGACGTGAACGATTTCTTGCAATTTCATGCCGTGAATCGCTCACAAAATCAGTGTCGCAAATTAATGCAAAAAATCATGGGATTGCCTTGCCAAAAATAGGCAACCTTATCCTAACATCGTGAAGTCTGCCAAAATTTTTGAGCACGTGAAAGTTCAACAAAGCGTTCATGACGTGAAACCTTCTAAAGTTGTTCACGGCGTGAAACCCTTTCTTGTTCATGACGTGAAACCTTCTATGCAGATTCACAGGTTGGCAAAATTCGACGAATAGTCAGACCAAGCCACAAAAGTCAGTTAAGGAGGGCAGCCTATATCAAAAAGAGGGGATATAACCCGAAAGGCAAATATTTTGAGCATGTGAAAGTGTAGAATAATGTTCACGCCGTGAACCGTTTCCTGCAACTTCACATCGTGACTCTATAGTTTTACGGCTTCTAAAATAGAGCGATAGAATCAGAAGCAAAATCAAATTGGGTTGATAAATAGCTTATCAAATCGTACATACATGCACTTAAGATCTAGAAAACTCATCGGAGACAATCTTACGCCTGCTGACGATAGTGCATCGAATCACCCAGGATCTTCCTATCAAAGAAGTGTGGGATTAGGACATTCCGCAAGCACACATCACCTGAATTTTTTAAGAAACCTGACCACCGCTGAAACTAGTAGCGAAGAGTCCATGGAAGAAGGGCTGAGATACGTTGGGTTTGGGAAAGAGGAGAAACCACCCTCCCCAACCAAGTCCAGTGGTATCATTGATATTGCTCAGGGATTTTTTGGTCTCCAAACTAGTCTCATGAGATGAAGAAGTGCAATCTGCAGGCATAGTCCATCAACCAACGCTGGGACTTGGTCCATGAAACAAGAAGTGCCCATCCAAACCTCGAATTCTAGATTTCGAATATCGGCACCCCCCGAATAAGACGGGACATAGAAAGTGCGGCAAGGACGAGTCAAATATTGTTCCCCACCACCGAGGAAGTAGAGTTAGACCTCAAACGGAGTGAGGTGGAATGACAACTATGAGAGTTGAGCTTACGGAAACAAGAGCTTGATACTCGAAGGATGAGAGATGAGCAAAAGGAAATGGGAAGTTTTAACCCACTCCAGTCACGACGACGAGGGAAGGAACTAGAAATAGTTATGGGTAGAAGTGAGGGAGAAATTCGAAACTTGGAACCCATAAACAAAGAATCCAGAATGGAGAAAGGGTTTATAACCATAAAAGAGGAGGGTAACCTAGCAAGCATGGTGGGTGAAGTAGAGGACCGTCTGTACACCAAAAAGGATATTGAGCAGATGATCAATCACCTTACATTCCTACAAGACATGGAACTCTTGATTCTAAAGACGTACGGAGGCAACTAATGGGGAGTCACTCCAAGGTGCAACAACTGGACCATCCCATGGACCAGAAATACCTAGAAGAGCCAATACAGGAAGGGGACGAGGTCTAGGAAGGGGGGAGCAATTCCTCAAAAGCCTAGGATAGATCCAACCATGGACCTTAATGCAGCCACAAGGGTAGACCTACTAAATATGGTGCGACAGAGATGGTGGGCCGGGGGATGGTCAGAGAACTAGGCACTGCTCTAGAATCCCGACCCTCCCAGATGAAACCACATATCATTTCCAAACTTGTCCAAAAGTTCTCTGGGGACAGGGATCCTATCCAACATGTAGAGATTTTTGAATCCACATGTGAAACCTGCGGGCAAGTCACTGATGTGACAATGATACATGCCTTCTCACTGACCTTGGAAGGAAAAGCTCATCATTGGTTTCTAACCCTTGGCACAGTTACATAATATCAAACAAAAGGAAGATGAGTCAATGAGGAGACTATGTTTCTCATCTTAAGCACTTAAATTTGAGGTGCAAACTTCAGGAGAGGTTAACTGATATAATCAGTTGTTGCCTTGCTTCCGGAGAGGGGTTAGAGACCACAAAATGCATGATTACATGATACTAGCCTGACCTCCCCCTCAAACTCATCCCACATACTCCCAACATAGTACGGAAGTACTCAAACTTCTCCCTGCTAATAAGTGGCTTTGTAAAGATGTCAGCCACCTGCTCTTCAGTCTTCACATACTGTAGATCCACTATACCATCCAGCACTTTCTCTCTGACAAAGTGATAATTGTTGAGATATCAAGCTCGTCTAGTGAGGCAGTGGACACTACGCCTGGGAGATAGGCCCCACACTTACACCACTGGCATGGTTGGTGAGATCATGGGTGATATGCGGCCAGTGGGATGACAGGCTGTGTGACAGCCATTCTAGAGATTGGCATAGTTATAGCGCCATCTCATTTAGTTGGGTTCACAATATAGAGAACCCGTGTATGTATTGGTTGAGTACCTTTCATATTGTGTGTACTCTTATCTTGTATATTGGTTGAGTACCTTTCATATTGTGTGTACTCTTATCTTGTATATGGTGTGTTGAGTGTTGAGTGAAGTAGAAGAAGATTTTCAGCCTCTCACCTTGTGTGTTCTCTATTAGGGTTTTGTGAGTGTGAGTGTGCTTGTTGCAAGAGCTCAAGCTCTCTTCCCCCCTGCATCTTTTTATGGTATCAGAGCCTGGTTCGTGCTAAGGGCTGAGCTACAAGCAAGAGATGTTGGAATTAGGGTTGCAGGAATGCACACACAACTTCAAGAAGATGAGGAAGCTTGAGCACAACACAGTAGTGTATTATGAGTGCCAAAAAGGAAAGATAACAAGCCCTAGAAGATAATGGGCGTATATACAATGCACGGGGGAAAAAACCTCCTAGTGAGGGAAAAAGTGCCCCGGCGGTCCTAAGTGTGTTCACACACATCACTACTATAATATGGTAACAAATCCCCCCTGGAGTGATGCGGTGAACAAGAGCTAGCACTCATGTATAGGGAAGTGTCTAGCTATGTGGACGAATCCACAAAAGGGAGTAAGCCCAAAGCTTTGCGAAAAGCTTCGAACTTCTCACGAGGCAGAGCCTTTGTGAAAAGGTCTGCAAGGTTATCTTGTGTTGGCACATAAGCCAAACTGATCTCTCCTGCAGAGAGTCTCTCCCTGACATAATGGTAGTGCACCTCAATGTGCTTCGTACGAGCATGGAACACTGGGTTCCGCGCAACTGCCAATGCGCTCTGACTGTCAGTGAAGATGGTGGTGGCAGATGGCTGCCCAACACCCAAATCAGCCATAAGGCGTCTGAGCCACACACACTCAACCGTAGCTGTGAAAGCTGCCCTGTACTCAGCTTCACAACTAGAAGTGGCCACAGTAGGCTGCTTCTTGCTCAACCATGATATGCATGAGCTTCCAAGCATGAAGCAAAAACCACTCGTGGACACGCGTGTGTCATAACAACCAGCCCAGTCAGAATCTGAAAAAGCATGTAAATCTGGCGGCAATGATCCCCCCTTGGGATAAAACAACCCAAGATGCCGAGTACCACTCAAATAGCGAAAGATACGCTTCACTGCCTGCCAATGCTTAATGCCTGGGCTATGCATAAATCTGCTCACCTGTGAGACTGCAAACTGAATGTCTGGCCTCGTAATGCATACATAAATGAGGCAACCAACAGCTGTCTGATAGAGTGTGACATCAAAGTGATCTCCAGCATCATGAAGACTCAACTTCAAACCTGTCTCCATTGGAGTAGCAATAGGCTTGCAGTCTTCAAGGCCAAATCTCCGTAACAATGTTTCAATATACTTTGTCTGACACAAAGCAATACCTCCATCACACTGCTTAAATTGTATCCCCAAATAATGATGCAAATGCCCCAAATCTGACATCTCAAAAGAGGCATTCAAATCAGCCTTAAAATCAGCAATATGACTCTCATTTGGTCCTGTGAGCAGCATGTCATCGACATAGAGAGCAATGATTAGATGTACACCATCCACACGTTTAGCATACAAAGTGCTTTCTGTTGGACTATTCTGAAACCCATGTGCAGTCAAATATGCATGTATTTTTTCATACCAAGCTCGTGGAGCTTGCTTTAAACCATATAAAGCCTTTTTTAACCTGCACACTTTGTTTTCCTGCCCTCTTTGAACAAAACCACGAGGCTGCGATACATACACCTCCTCATGCAAATCTCCATTTAAGAACGCAGTCTTTATGTCCAGCTGATGTACATTCCAACCATTATGAGCTGCTAGTGCACAGATGCTACGAACAGTGGTCATACGACATGTGGGAGCAAAAGTCTCATCAAAATCAATGCCCTTCTCTTGAGCATAACCTTTTGCAACAAGCCTAGCCTTATGGCGATCCACTGTGCCATCAGGCTTACGGTTCAATTTGTATACCCACTTAGTGCCAATGGCCTTCTTGCCAGGGGGCAAGTCACATAAAGACCATGTACCATTCTTCATAATAGCATCGTATTCTGCTTGCATAGCAGCCATCCAATTTTCTGAACTTTGTGCCTCATCAAATGAAACAGGCTCACTTTCATCGCACATACTAGAAACAGCCAATGCATAACAATCTGACGCATAAGAGGCACCATGAGAGCCAGAACGAGTGCGACTAGACAAAGGGGCATCCAACTTGCTGTCACGCAAAGTCTGCACCAGCCATCTAGGCATATTCCTAGAGCCCTCAATCTCTTGTCTCTCATCCTCAAGTGCATCATGCACATCTGCATCAGATATAGGCTGATCTGTGCCATCATTTAAAACCTGCATAGGCTGAAAAACTGCCTCATGAGGTATTGCACTTGACTGTGCACCACTGAAAAGAGGCAACAATGTATCATAGACATCACGTGAGCTGATATCTGTCTCCTTAGTACATGAAACCAAGGGCTGAACTGCATCTTCCACAAATACAACATCACGGCTAACCAAAATGCGCTTTGTCTGTGGATGATACAAACGATAGCCTTTGCTCTCAGCACTATATCCAACAAAAATACATTTGACAGCTTTGTCATCCAATTTTCTGCGATGTTGCACAGGCACTAATGCATATGCCAGGCAACCAAAAACACGTAAATGGCCAACAGATGGCTTGCGGCCATGCCAAGCCTCATATGGAGTGACAACCTGTAATGCTTTGGTGGGACACCTGTTTAGTACATAAGTGGCACACATGACAGCCTCAAGCCAAAAACCATGTGGTAGACTTTGACTCTTAACCATACATCTTGCCATTTCCATGAGAGACCTGTTTTTTCTCTCAGCCACACCATTTTGCTGTGGTGTATACGGCACTGTACATTGGTGTTTTATCCCACGCTCAGCCAGAAATGCATTAAATTCGGAAGACATATACTCCCCCCCTCGATCTGAACGGAGGGTGCCCATCTTACTTTCTGACACATTTTCAGCCATAACCAAAAACTGTTTGAAGCACAAAAACACCTCGGACTTTGCCTTCAAAGGATATACCCATGCATGCCTGGTAAAATCATCAATGAAAGTCACGAAGTAAAGGTAGTTTCCAAATGATGGAGTTTGCATGGGACCACAAACATCACTGTGAACAAGCTGCAATCTGCGTTCAGCTCTCACTGATCCATCTTTGGGAAAGGAAGCACGCTGCATTTTACCCAATATGCAGCCCTCACAAACATGCTTGACAGGTGCCTCAAGCTTAGGCAAAGAAGACACCATTTCAGATTTCTGCAGGCGCAGCAAACTTGCAAAATTCAGATGACCAAAACGTGCATGCCACAGTTTTGCATTTGAAATAGCCTGCGTATCCATAATAGCACATGCTGAATCCTCTACACATTTGCCATCCATATTGAGCTTATACAGCCCTCGACATAGTGAGCCAGATGCTACAATGATGTCACCACAAGAGAGATCATGAACAGTACATCTGTCATCCACAAATTTTACAACCAAACCTGTTTTGGCAAATGCGGAAACTGACAGCAGATTCTTTTTGATCCCTGGCACATACAATGCATCAAAAAGTGTAAAGGTGTTGCCATTTGCAACATTCAGCACAATCTGTCCAACTCCTTTAACGGGATAAGAGGAGTTATTGGCACAAGTGACAGTATTCCCTGTGGGAGCAGACTCAAGGAAAGTGAATAAACTGCGCTGCGAGGTGATATGCTTAGTGGCACCACTGTCAAAGTACCATACATCTGAATCTACTGCAGACATACATGTGTCATGCAAAGATGGGTCATAACTGCACTGCGCATTGAATGCCCATTCTGTATCTAGCACAACATTAGCAGATTCATTGTTAGAAGGAGAGGCATCTGCAACAGCCATACCAGCCTCTTTCTTCTTAGCCTCTTTCGCAGCCAGCTTAGGACACGCTTTGATGACATGATCATTTCCCTTACAGTACTTGCAAAATGTTTTCTGTTTGTCACCCTTCTTCTCATCTTTGTCTTCCTTCTTTGGTTGCGCAGCATTTGCAGATTTCTGCTTACTAGAAGAAAAACCTGCTTTACCTTTCCCGCTTCTCTGACTAGCAACGAAAGCTTGATCTGCGACACGCATAATATTCCTGTTTTGCCTTGACTGGTCTTCTTGCAGCAAAACAGAAACTAACTCCTCAAATGATAAGGCATTGGGATTGCCTTTCATCATCAAGCGAAGAGTGGAAGCAAAACCCTGATAAGAATCTGGTAGACCATTCAAAACAGTCTGCACAAGTGAACTGTCTGACAGGATTTCATCTGCAGAAATGAGCTGCTCTTTGAAATCCTTGATCTTTGTCAAAAAGCTATCCATAGAATCACCTTCGTTCATATGCTCACTCTCCAACTGTTTTCGGAGATAAGCAACACGAGCCTCATTTCTTGCCTGATACAATGTGGCAAGTACATCCCAAGCATCCTTAGAAGTCCTGCAGGAGCGAATATGTGGGATAATGGTACGTTTGACAGACAGCGCAATCAAGGCATGAGCCTGCGCATCTCTACCATCCCAACGAATCTGCTCTGCTGAAAGTGGTGGTTCTCGAACAGCTGCTACAGCACTTGTGCCTGCACCATCATCAACAGTACCTGTTTCTGATGTGTTTGCAGCATTCCCAGCCACAATAGGACGTGCATCAATACCCTGCACAATGTTCCATAACCCCTTTGCTACCAATACATGTCGCATCATATATGCCCACAATGGATAGTTGGTGCCATCCAACTTATCCTCAGCAGCCAACATGCGGAATACATCATTGTTGTCAGCCATGGCCAATGACTGTACTACTAGATGTAAATGCTGTCTGTAAGAGGAAAACCTGTATAAAATCGACCTGTGCTATGTAGCACAGCCCAAAACAGACGAATGGGCACCTGTCCTGCAGATTTTAATGTTGACAGAAAATCTGCACAGTAGGACGATTTTGCCTGCGCAGTACTTGGAATGCAAAAACGGAGGGCGAAATGACTTCAGATCAGAATTCTGAAATGACCGAGCCCATCGGGTTCTCCCACGGCATATACTAACCTGCAGACGCTCGTGAAACCTCGTCGCAATCGGAGGAGATGAAGCGGCAGGTGCCGGTGATGCTGCCCGGGAGGAGGAAGCCTGCTCTGATACCAATTGTTGGAATTAGGGTTGCAGGAATGCACACACAACTTCAAGAAGATGAGGAAGCTTGAGCACAACACAGTAGTGTATTATGAGTGCCAAAAAGGAAAGATAACAAGCCCTAGAAGATAATGGGCGTATATACAATGCACGGGGGAAAAAACCTCCTAGTGAGGGAAAAAGTGCCCCGGCGGTCCTAAGTGTGTTCACACACATCACTACTATAATATGGTAACAAGAGAACCATAGGAAGCGGTACGAGGGTAAGAGCTGCAACTACTCTTCCCTATTTGTGTTGGTGACTACACCCTTGTCGGGAGCTCTACGGGAGGCACCGGCAAACGATCTCTGATTGAGGAGCTTTCTTCGCGGGAGTAAAGCTATCGCGTTTAACACGTCTATTCAGACTCGGAAAAACATTCCCAACTTTACAGATTTGGTGTCTATGCTGATTATAGAAGAGAAGAGCTTGGGTGAATACCAACAGTCTTCACAAAACAAAAACAGTTCAGAGCAACAAGCCTTCTACACAAGTTCAGGAAGAGGACGAGGTAGAGGAGGCCGTGAACACGGTCAAGGAGGTGGCCAAATAGGTAATCAGAATTAAGGCCAGCAACAGCAACAACAATAGTCCCAGAATACACAACAACAACAACAACAACGCGCAGGTGGAAGAGGCAAATTTAGAGGCAGGGGGAGTCAAAGAGGCCGTGGAAATTGGCAAAGGTAGTATAATGATGCACGTGAATGCTATTATTGTGGTAAGCCTGGACATGTGCAGGCAGAATGTTATAAGAAACAGGCTGACATGCAAAATGGGAAAGTGCAGCAAAACAACTATGCATCCTGGGGGTGGTCAAAAAGCGAGCCAAGAGCAGCGAGCACAAAGCAATGAGTAGAGCTCATGTTCTTGTGAAAGTGAGCAGGTAGGGGCATGGTATGATGTTAAGCGAGCATGAAATGTTAAAGAGAAGAGTGGAACCACAGTGCAATTCTATAGCAATCAAATAAAGAAGACATGAAATGTTCTAAAATGACCATTGTAATAATTTATTTTTCGAACCAATGGTGTAGATACAAAAAATCACTATTAAACCCATATTGCTTGGCTCGCTAAAAAGATGTTGAATCTATAGTATTCACAATGTTGGAGAGCCATTAGCAAACAAAAGACAATAGACAGGAAAATTTATAAAATAACCAAAACATTTCCAAAACAATAACTAATAAACTCGTACTACGATTCAGCTGGTATGACATGACCCCCATACATATTTCAACTAAAGTGGGTTGCAGGTTCCTAAAGCTGTTGAGGATGACTTCTAATAGACTTAGTTAGCATGTCTTTTACAATTCTCTCAGAAATACAAACTTGATGAATATGCATATTGTTGTTCACATCCTGTCCAAGAATCATTAAGAACACAAAGTATATGTGCTTGCATGCAAGATATGGTCTTTTCTTGGCCACTCTATCTCTGAACTCCACACATGAACACATTGGATTCTTCTGAATAGTGACCTCTATCAGAGGTGTGTCTTGGCTCCCATTGGTCAATGGATTAATACTAAATGGATTCTTCTGAATAGTGACCTCTATCAAAGGTGTGTCTTGGATTCTTCTGAATAGTGACCTCTATCAGAGGTGTGTCTTGGCTCCCATTGGTCAATGGATTAATACTAAATGTTTCCTTTACCCCTTCTATATGTATATGGCTGCCTACAACTTCTGCATGCATATCTAAGGCCGCAGTGATTTGACCAAATGCAGCCTTTGAAATTCCTCGTCGATATGGAAATTGTTTCACCTCCTTGTTTGTCTCGCTAGTGCCTTTTTCAAGCTCCTTTTCTAGAAAAAACTCAAGAGGAATACCAATGTCATATCCTGCTCTAATAAGCTTGCAGGCTTCTTTCACTTGTAACTTGGTACCTTTAGCAATGGGCCAAACACAAGGGACATCCTCTGGTGGATGTAATATTGTCTTTGTAATTTTCCAAGTGTGCCTAACATCTCTATTACAAAAATAGCAATACTTCTCCTTTTTCCAGGAGGATAGTTGACAATCACTCCAAAAACAAGGACTGACATCACCCCCTCGCAACCTTGAGCTACACTTTTTCCCCGATGCCCAGTGGTTGCACTCAACTCGATTCACTGTTGGTATCCTCTGCAAGGCCCACTTTGTATCATGCACATCACTTTCAAGGCTCTCTAAAACTTTGCATTGCTCATCGACCTCTATTGCAGGCTCTAACCTCTCTCTTGTCACATAGTTAAACTCAGGCCTATGGCTAGAGTTGCCAAAGTTTTCTTTTGTCGAGTCGTGTAGTGGCCTTTTGGCTCGAATAGTTTTATTCTCACCCTTGAATTTTACCCTATTTGAAAACATAGGGGTCCCCGCCCACCACTGCATCATCCACTACTCGTCGTGAGGTAGCTATTGGGGATGGACTTGCTTTTTGTCGAGAAAGAGCTCTCTCAACCAAAAGCTCCAATGTAGGCCCACAACCTGTGTATTTTCCTTCCAAGAAAGCCAGTTGTCTGGCACATTGGAAGTAAGCATTGATTACTGCACCATCTAGGGTAACCCGCAAGGGAGCGGCACTCAATCGGTTGTTGTTGGCAACTTGGAGAGCATTCTCGAGACATCTTCGGAGTCTCAAACAGAGAGCCTCTCAAGAACCGAGAGTGATATTTCAATGGACGTAAACGAGTCATTTGGCATGAATAGACCATCCACACCCATTGGTATGGCAGATTCTCCTAATCCATTTGAAATCCCAGATGGGGAGTTGATTGACAACATGGACTCCATTTCTTGTATACAAACGCGCATGGCGGTGAGATCTACAAAGATCCAATGAGCCGGTTTGTTGTTAAAATTACAGACATTCATTCTGCATTTGAACCAACACCATGGGTAAACTACCAAGACGATATATACATGGGTAGAAATGGAGTATGCTACGAGGTCACCAAAAATCCTGAACAAGTGGATGCTTTGGGTTTACTTCAACCTAGCGCACAAGCAAAGTAGAAAAAGGAGCTTCCATCGGACCCAAATGTGCCAGGAACATCGCGCAAACCTGGTATGCCCATTTCTTTACTTGAAGAATTGTTTTCTGACCGGAATTGGGAGGATAGAGAAAGAACGGGAAAAGAAAAAGAGACCAAGAAAAACCCATGGGACATAGTAAAAGAAATTCCAGTAGTTAAAATCTATCAAGACGACCCAATTAAAGAGGTGTATAGGGATGTGGTAGAAACCTACTATGCAACCACTAAGCACCCGAGCTTAGAGCTTCCGGTCACGCATACAATAACTGTAGAGCATCTAGATGGTTTCACTAAGCGTGTTCATGATAGATGGGGGAACGACTTTAGAACCCTTGAATGGCCAGAGGTTAGGGAAATGACATGGAAAGGAAGGCCCCTTTTCACTGAGGTGTCTACCTTAAACGCGGCACGTCCAAATGAATCTGCCTTTCGAGGAGAAACACTAGCACCACCATGGGCTAGAACCCCAAGTGTGGCTCGACCAGCACCTTCCATGCGAACAACTGCTCAAGGACCAGTCTTTCCAACGATTGATCCTATGAGGAGACCCGAGGCTATTAGAGAATCTAGGGGAGAAGAAAGACCACGAGCAAATGGATATGTACCTCCAAGAGAACCCCATAGACCAAGTGAACTGACATTTGAAGAGCCTAGATTTAGAGGCCGAGACTCATATAGGAGACATGACGATGAATATTCTAGAAAAGTGAGACCATCTGCACTGCAAAAGCTTGTCAAGAAGTATGACGGATCCGGTGACCCATATGACCATATAGCAGCTTTTAAGCAAGCTATACATGCGAAGCAAGTCACAGATATGCATACACAAATCGAAGGATTTGGCTTGATGCTAGAGAGTAAGTCTTTATCATGGTTTTAGACTTTAGAGCCTGAGGCAAAGCGATCTTTCGATGGGCTGGAAAAGAGCTTTATAGCTACGTTTTCAAAAATGGGAATTAAGCACAATGCGGTAGCTCAAATTTATGCTTTTAAGCAAAAAGATCAAGAATCTATGCGAGATTGTGTAAATAGGCTAAAGCAATACATCAATCGATGCCCTGACGATGAGAAGCCAAGCCAAGGGAGATTAATTTCTATCTTCCTGGAAGGCTTACGAAACAAGACGCTTCACGCTCACTTGTACGCAAAAAAGCATGTCATCTTCAATGAGTGTTGCATGGATGCCATGGATTACGATGACAACTTTGACATGACTGGCATGGGAAACCAAGATAGTCATCCGGATGATAAACGTAGCTCTGGGAAGGGCTCTAACTCTAGTGTGCCATTAGTTAATCCAGATCAGATTGCCGAGATAGTATTGAAAAAGATGGGGCAATACTACAGACCTTCCTACCGACTCCAACCATCATACATGCATACTGTACCTACAGGCCCTTACGTCTGTGGAGGATGTGGAGGTAGCCATAAAACCGAGCAGTGCCCAGCATTCTCACCATTGGTTGGCAATCAACCAACAAAGAAGTGGTGCCAGCTTTGTAAATGGAACTACACACATGTGACTTTGGACTGCAATCACATTGCAATTATACAAAGGGAACAAGCAAACAACCCTGCACCTAGACAGCAAGTTGTGAACCATGAGAGAACCTTAGTGGCTCAAGAGCAAGCATGGCCGGTGCTAGGAGCTCAATCTCCTCCACCTGGCATAGCTTCCTTTAGATATGTGGAATATGAGAATCCTGAATTAGGTATGGAGATGGTTAGCTCTCAACCATGCTACATCAAAGTGGAGCATCCTCTTGTTGAACCCTACTTTGAGAACCCAACCGGACCAAGCCTAGTTCATGACTTTAATGGAGACCCAAGCTCTTTGATACTTATAGGATCTCAGCCAACCAAGACTCAAGGTTATCCAGGACCATATCCTACAAAGAGACTATACCCCACGCAACAAACAGGACCATGCTACGAATGTGGTGGACCACATTGGGCGAGAGAATGTCCAAACAAGAAACGACCCCTCTTAGCTAACATAGGCACAACATCTACGTTTCCACCTATAGAGAGGTTTTGCCAAGGGTGTAGCATTGACCATCTACCAAAGGATTGCTTGTTGAAGCCTGCAGATCCGGCAGCACAAAAAGCTAAACCGCCCCTCAACTATGTTGAAGTGATTCCATCACCCACGACATCTGAGGAGGAGAATGAACTAGTGTCGCTAAGAGTAGTGACTAGAGCCCAAGCATAGAAGAATGTCAAAGAGGTTGTTGAGAAACCCTCTGAGATTAAGGTTCTATCCAAAGATGGAAAAGAGAGAAAGAAATCAACTCGACGTAAACCACGCAGCAAGGGGAGTAAGAAGTTGAAGGAGCAGAAGAGCTCTGATGGAGGAAACTCTATCCCAAAAGAGCTAGAAGGAATGTTGAAAACGAAACAAATCGGAGAGAAAACTCAAAATGAGCAAAAGGAAAAAGCATCCGAGTCTGAGGAAAGCTCAGGAGGATCAGTCCTTGTGGACAAGGTGTATGAGCCTTTAGATGCAGCGCTTCAAGCGTATAATAGTAGGATCACAACTCTGACTGAGCTACCTAAGAAGCTGCAAGAATATCCCAACCCTCGTGAAGAGACAATCAACTTGACAACCATAAGCAGTTGATTAGGGATACTCAGACTCTAATAGACGGCCCACCACCTATGTACGCAAGAGGACCTGCTTCTCTGAAGCCTAACTTAGAGACGATACCAGAAGCCAGGCCAAGCATGGAAAAGGGAAGTGAAGTTGTATCTCTACATTTCCCAGAAATGCCTGAAGAAGATGATTTACCTCATACCAATGCAGACAAGTCAAAACCATTGACTACCGTGGATTTTGGAGATGAAATTCCTGAAATAGAGGAAGCAGTAGCAAGGGAGATGTGGGAAGCGGTGCAAAAACGAGTTGAGGATCTAGCATCTTCTGACAAGTCACCACCGTTATCTATAGTAGAATTCTCGAATCAAAGGGTTCAAGAATTAAATGCTTTATCTCTACCAGATGATGCCAGACTGTTGTCTCAGCTCGGAGCAACAAGCTCACATGCAAGACACTGCCCTCATATTTAGGACTGTATGAAGTACATAGCCAAATCATGCGAGTACCATCAATGACACGACAACCTCATCAGGAACGAGACATAGGGAGTTTACAAGCTTTAATGTCGGCACCAGTTACGTGTACCATTCCACTCGCAGAGTTCTTAAAGCTTAGGCCAAGATTGTGGGGAGAAGTGGCTACACAATTAACTGAGCAAGGATTGTGTAACCAGAACATCCAGGTTAAGGAGTTGTTGAAGACAAAGGCTTCTGGGCTAATGCTTAAGCAAACAATTCCGGTTCCTGTGAACAAAGTTGGCAAGCATTGTGAAGACGACGAAGGAAATACTACGCTTCTTGTGGAGATCAACAAGATTGAATCTATAGCTATTCTAGATAGCGGAGCAGGGGTGAGTATAGCAACAAAAACTATATGGGAAATGTGGGGAAAACCTGCAATTAGAAGTACAAGGATGAGTTTGCAATTGGCAGACGGAAATCTAGAGAGTCCCATAGGATTGCTTGAGAATGTTATAGTCAAGTCATGTGGCATTGAGTACGGACATACCTTTGCTATTGTAGATTTTGGCAAGAACACAAATTATGAAGTGATCCTAGGAAGGCCATTCATGCGCCAATTCAAAATGATTCAAGACTGGGGTTACAATTACTTGTACCTCAGACATGAGAATGTAACCACGAGGGTGAATCTGAAAAACCACGCTTATCGAGATGTGACGCACTCTCCTGTGGTGGATAAGTTTGATTCCGCTTCTTCAGAAGCATCGGGAGCAACTATGTTTGAAGGAAGAGCTAATCTATGGATCTATGGAGCATCTTGTCAAGACTTGCAACCTGGAAATGTTACCATAGACAGAAGTGTGACGGATGAGGCGTATATCCCTGTACCTTTTCCTGAGAACTTGATAGATCCCTTAGAATGGAACCATGTTTTAGCTACCATAGACACTTGTGCATTGCCAAGGCAAACACAGTTCTGTGATCCAGATGGGTATGACATTATTCCCATAAGAATGCTAAGACCGATCTATGCAGAGGAACCTCAAGAAGCCCCTAGGTATGAAGCAAACAAATCATTATTGCTAGGAGATATGGTATCTGTAGAGGAAGTATCCCCTCTTGAGTACAGCTCGGCTGATGAAGGAGATGAGGATAGATGCTTAGAATCCTCTGATGGGAAGGATTCTGATGACGATGCCATAGTCCCTGAATCAGAGTTAGAGAAGATAAGATTGTTGTTAAAGGGCAGAGAGGTCTTACTGAGTATTCCTAGTGACAAACCGAAACGTAAGTTTTGCAAGAGTCACCGGAAGTTTCGCAAACAGAAAGTCAAGGAAAAGAGACAATAACAACAAAAAGAAAGAGAAGATGTGGATAAAGAAGACTTTATTCCACCTCCAACCTTTGTAGGTAAGAACGAGTACTTGTACTACTTGGGAGCTGATGATTGCATCAAAGACGAGATGAAATGGAGATACGGCTTTCAATTAGTGCAAAAGCTAAACGAGAAGAAGAGTGACAACCCAAAGAAGAAGAGGAAAGGAAAACCAAAGCTAAAATCTAAAGCTTCAGTGCATTCAGTCTCAAGACTGAACAAAGCACCATGACGAGAGTGGAGCATAAAGCTCTAGTGCAAGAAAGGAAGAGAATGATTAAAGCAACATGGTCTTCCATGAGTGATGACTCAAAGGAGGAAGAGGATACCACAAATATCCCCTCAAACTTCAAGAAATTCACCATACAAGATCGGAAAATAGTCTTGCAACAACCTATTCGACAAAAACCTGAGGAACCAGGAGTTTCCTATGATGGCCCTGAGGACGCCAAGAAGATAGACCTGGCAAAACCAAGCAAAAATCCACGTAATGTGTGGATTGCCAAAGACTTAACCCAAGCGGAGGAAGAATTGCTAATCTCTACTCTGTTATAGCGGCTGAATTTATTTATGAGATTGAACATACAGAATGGGTTTCACCGATTGTGGTAGTACCTAAGAAGAATGGAAAACTACGAGTATGTGTCAATCTAAAGAAAGTAAATGCTGCTACTGTACGGGACCACTATCCGCTTCCACTCACTGATCATGTATTGGAAAGGGTAGCTGGTAAGAAGGCATACAGTTTTCTTGATGGATTTTCAGGCTACAACCAGGTATCTATTGATCCCAAGGATCAACACAAAATCGCATTTGCTACTGAATGGGGAGTGTTTGCATATAGAGTCATGCCTTTTGGTTTGACTAACGCTCCAGCCACCTTTCAGAGGCTAATGAGTCATGCGTTGAAAGAATACCTGCGATTATTCCTTGAAATATTCATGGATGACTTGTGTGTGCATTCCATAAACAGGGAAGAACACATAGAGCATCTCAAAAAAATCTTTGAGAAATGCAGAGTGTATCGCATATGCCTTAACCCTAATAAATGCAAGTTTATGGTTAGGCAAGGGAAGATTCTAGGCCACATTGTGTCTAGGAATGGTATATCCACAGATGCGAAAAAGATAGCTGTTATTGTTGAGCTACCTAGACCTTACAATGCAAAAGGGGTACAAGTTTTCATGGGTCATTGTGGCTCCTATCGTAGATTTATCTACATGTATGCTGAAATAGCACGGCCATTGTACGCACTCCTTGTTGTATTTTAATGGACAGAGGATTGTGAAGAAGCCTTTGAAAAGCTAAAGAAAGCATTAGTGACGGCACCTATTCTCAGGTCGCCGGATTGGGATAATTTATTCCACGTACATATAGATGCTTTGGCTTTTGCAATTGGCTGTATTTTAGCTCAACCAGGCGGCGAGAACAAAATGGACTTTCCAATCTCATATGCTAGCCGCCAGTTGAATATAGTGCTGAAAAGAATTACACCACCACGGAAAGAGAAGGTTTAGCTATGATCTATGCTGTGAAGAAGTTTCGGCATTACCTTTTGGCCAACAAATTTACATTCTTCGTAGGTCATCAAGCTTTGCTTTACCTTGTGAACAAGCCATGTGCAACCGGAAGGATTGTACGCTGGTTTGTTATTCTACTTGAATTTGAATTTGAAGTAGCAGTAAAGAAGGGAAAAATGCATCAGCGGGCTGATCATCTTTCCAGGATAACTTCAGGAGAAGCACCCATTGGTATAGATGATGATATTCCTGACGCTACTTTATTCTTGGTTGAGACAGCACCAAGATGGGCAGAACCCATCATTCAAGTTTTAACGAATAGGGTTTGTTAACCCCATTAGTCTCACCAATGAAAAGATAATGACCTTAGAGCATTGTGCTCCTTATAAGCTTCTTTCTGGACGATTGTATAAATTGGAAAAAGATGGAATACTTTGTCTATGCCCTGACCCGGATCAATATGATGAGATTATCTCATATGTCCACGTGAGCTTAGAAGGCAGACATGTCTCTAGAAAGGATACGGTTAAACGAGTTTTGTGGGAAGGATATTGGTGGCCAACACTTCATGCTGATACAGAAGAGTATGTACAGAATTATAAAATTTGTCAACAAAGGAAACCCATTCCTCATGTGACTCTATTTTATATTTCAACAACACCCAATCGGAGTTCGTACATTGTGAAGTATTTGACGCAGGGTCATACGGATGATAAGATGCCTAGGCATAGAAAGAGAGCCATAGAGGTAGAAGCAACGCGAGTTTTTAGATTATTGAAGGCCAGCTGTACAAAAGGGGCAAAGATGGAAACCTACGGACTTGTGTTTGTGAGAGTGACTACCTTAGCGTATTGACTCATGCACATTCAGGAGTTGGGGGTGGACATTTCTATGGAGAAACAACTGCCGAACTTATACTATGGTCAGGACTATGGTGGCCTACGGTTTTTCATGATGCAACAGAGTATGTCAAACGATGTGATCAATGTCAAAGAGCCAAACCTCCTACCAAGTATGAGGACATGCCATTGAGACCAATTATGGGGGTTAGAGCTTTTGCCAAATGGGGAATTGATTTTGTGGGACCAATTAAACCACCAGCACGCCATACACATGCTGAGTATATCATTGTAGCCACAGATTATCTTACGAAGTGGGTAGAAGCAAAAGCCACAGTAAAAAATAATGCTAGAACCACTGCAAATTTTTTATACGAACATGTGTTTACACGCTACGGTTTACCTATTGAGATTGTGAGTGACCAAGGTGTGCATTTTATCAATGAAGTCATTACCTTTCTTTTGGAAGACTTTATGTTCATCCATAAGAAGTCAGCGCCTTATCACCCACAAGCAAATGGTCAAGCTGAGAGCACAAACAAGACTCTTTGCACTGCGCTTACAAAGATTGTTGAGGGACATAGAACAGATTGGGAACAGAAACTTCACTCAGTTCTATGGGCTTACCGAATTGCTTACAAAACATCCATAGGCACGACACCTTTCAATCTAGTTTTTGGATTGGACGCTATCCTTCCGATAGAATTTATTGTACCTACACTTCGAGTTGCAAAACAACTTGAGTGGACGAATCATGAATTCTCTACACGGATCGATGAATTGGAGAGGCTAGATGAAGACAGGCTATTGGCAGTCATTGGCATGTATGCTGAAAAACGATGCCAAAAGCGTTGGCATGATACGCATGTAAAGAAAGGTCGCTTCAGGAGAGGCGATCTAGTGTTGCTTTACATATTGAAGAAACAAAAACGCAAGCTGAAAATGCGAGGACTTGGTCCATTTGTAATCAACGGAGCTTAGTGCGAGTGATGCAGTAAGGTTGGAAACCTTAGATGGAGAGCCAATGACTAACTTCATCAATGGTAGCCGCCTGAAGCGCTATGAAGAACCTCTAACAGATGATATGCTGATACACATACATGCTAGTCAGACACGTAAAAAAGCTCAAGCTTGGTTACAAAGTCAAGCAAAAGAAGAAGCTAAGGCTAGAGTAGCACTAGCACGAGAGCGCCACAAGGCAGCTACATGGCCATCCACTTGAATGATGATGAAGACTTTGTAGATCCCTTTCATATTGATGTAAGGATCCCTACTCAAAGAGCAATCTTTGTAGCGTCTGCACTTATAGATTCAGGAGCCGACTGCAATGTTTTGTCTTATGAAGCGTGGACATCATTAGGCCAACCTTTGCTCACCAATGCATCATTGAACTTCCAGAGTTTCTCTGGTGATGAAACCCCAGCTCTAGGCAAGTGTTGTATTAATTTGTCCATTCAGGATCAATCTATGCACGTGACTTTTTATGTTGCTAACAAGAGCCAAGCAGTGGTGGATGTTGTTCTAGGCAGATCATGGATTAGAACCACCAGATGCGATATAGACTAGAACTCATGACAATACACCTTGTTGGTAAATTCTACTCACCTTACAGGATCAAGTGTTTCGACACTCCCATCTTTTCAAAAGGTGGAGACCATCACCACTGTGATAGAGACAACCTCAAAAGATCCAATGATTTGGGTGAATAATGACAATGACAATACTCAAGGATGGCATGTGCCAACATCTCTCTTATATGCACAAGGCTACAGAAGGGGGGAAGCACTTAGAATTCAAATCTGGTTACCTAAAGCAGCTCGCAAGCCAAGACCCAATGCTGCCAAGGAACATCCAAGGAATACAAAGCTAAAGAGGAGGTTCACCAAAACCAACAGTTCCACCTCCAACAAGACCACTCAACAACGGTGGATCCCAAGAAGGTTCTGCAAGCACAAGGCTACTACGAGGGTGCTACTACTTTGTGGCTACCAAAAAAGAATGCAGGGACTACTGCAGCAAAACATAATTATGTTCCTCAATCTACTCAAGAACAAAAGCAGTCAATACCACCTCACTTACAAAAACCAAATCAATACTGGAAACCACGCCTTACCAAGCCTGAAAGAGTCCAGGTGGAAACACAAGCTGACGTGTCAATCGGACATCATCAGAAGGTCTCGAACAGGAAGGGATACTCCAAACTGACATGGGAAGAAAAAGGCAAGTGGGTACCTTTACTCATTTCTATCTCAGAGGCAACACATCAAAAGGAGGATATTGCAACCAAATCAAGTTCAGAATCTATTCCTCAAAACACAAGCAATGTTAAAGTTTGTCTTACAAAGCCGACAACTTTCAATCAGGCTCCTGCACAAGTAGACTCCTGACTATCAAGGAAAGAGTGTTCTTCCTACAACTCCAACTATTTGGAATGTCGTCGGTATTCTACTCTTTTCCTAATCAAATTACATTACCAGCCATAAGTCTACAGGCATACGTGTTAGAGTCGGGCACTCTGAAGACCCAAGAAAATTTTGAAAGCCCAATGGGATGGCAAGAACACAGCTGCCATATGGTTGCCAAAGCTCAGAAGTGTTCAAACATCTCTCTTCACACCTCCTCCTATTTGTCCCAATGCATTTCTTATGCCTATCGCTAAAATCTCACTTCCTCTGATTAAACTTCAATCTCTTGCACGTACTCTGAAGGGGGTACTAAAAAGAGTCCAACAAAAAGGAACCTGTGCCATACGTCAAAACCCTAAAAACAATTTGCATAATGTTACATCCAAAAACAAACTCATTCTTGAAAGAGCTATCATGCTACAAAAGCTACTCATTCTATTAGCTCTATTTCCGTCATGCCTGTACATACTAGCATTCTTCGTTCAACTTGCATTACATAAAAAAATCTGAACACTCCCTTATGTGTTGTGTAGAATAACCAAATGGAGACTTGGCTAGACACATGCAGTCCATCTTTGGACCTAGATAGCACTCACCCTGACCATCAAGGGGGCTACAGCATTGCACCTTTTCAGATGCACTCCCGATATTTTTTTGCCCCAATGGGTGAGGATTGTTGTGGAAGACAATTTGTGGAGTTATACTACCAGCAACATCATCCGTTTCCACACTGCCGCGACTGTGCTCGTATGGTATTAGGGAATGCTTCCCATATATGTTGGCAGTGTCGCACATACTTCCGTCGCTATGGCACTGGTATGATGCAGCAGATCATGGGGGTCACACCTCAATGACATAATCTCTGGGCAATAATGATGCCGCAACGTGGACCCAACCAACAAAGACTCCCGGAAGAGAAAAGAGCTCAAACATGGCGCGAAGACACCCTTCGTTTGCTAACCCCTCCCATTTTGCAGGTTCTTCTTCCCCATGAATCTACATGTCAGTTTTGGTTCAATGTGAGTGAGTCTTTAGAACGATTTCAAAACCATAGGTGCCTCTTTAACCTTCCTACTGTGCCCATACCATATGTTAGTGAAGATGCACTTCTTCCCTTGCCATCTTCTCCATGGGTAGGATTACGTTCTGGGTTATCTTTACATCCTGAAGCTATTGATGTCCACCCACCTGAGAATGCAGACATACATCCACCCCTAGTGCTAGCACTTGTACTCTCTTAATAAGAACTAGAAGCCAGGGCACTTTTTCCCATTGGGTTTTTCCCCTCGGCCAGTGTTTAGCACCAATGTTTTTTATTTTTTATCCTTTTAATTTTCTTTTTGTTTAGTTTGTTTTGTCGGAATAAAACAGATACAAGCACCAAACTACCGCTTCAGTACCGCAACTGACAGTCATACACTGAATCAAGTGCAAACAATTCTTCACCAAGCAGCGCTTTAACAGAAACAGGTGAACTCATGACAATCTCTAGTGTTTTTTGTATTTTTCTTGTTGCTTGATTGTTTACAAATTTCACTTTACTAAGCATGGCAATATGCATCTCCTTTGGTAGAGTAGGGACAGCATTTTAGTAGCTTTAGACTTAATAGTGTAAGTTTGACCGTAATTGTTTTTACCCGTTTAGCAATACAAAGTAATTAGTGTTTTGTGCTAAAGGTGGAGTTCCAGACCTAGGACAAAGAGACTAAATTAATCATAGGACCGTCAGTGGATATCTTGCCCTTACTAGGACATTGCTTAGGGACAATCTAATAAACCTTCCATAACAAAAATTGGCATGACAAAAATAAAAGAAAAGTGTATATGTTTGTGGCATATTGCCTTGTTATTCATGGTAGGCGAGGGAGGTCTATACCTTTCCCAGACCAATGCCTTGTGTAACAAGGAATAGCCATACCACGGGTGCGCAAACATAATCTTGAAGAAAGCCCTGTCCAAAAAGAAAGAAAGAAAAAAAGAAAAAAAAGGACAGAAAGGCACCAAGAGAAATGCTTGTCTAATCCAGGATGGTCGCCATTGTGCTTAAAATATTAAACCTTAACACTAAGCAATATCAAGAGTCTGCCAATACATAATTATGTTAGATTTATTAGTGTTGAACCGACATCTTTAACTTAACATAGGCTAGGTATACTACTTGATAGTCCCTCGATTAACTGTTGTCTTTTGCCTTCTAGGAAAAGTACAATACATTTGGCATAAAACATTCTTTACTTTAGTTAGCTGCAGGTAGTAATTATTAAGGCTTGAACAAACCTATTCAATCTCTACACTGCTTCAATGTTTCCTTCCTCTAGCCAATTGGACGTTTATTACCATGTCTTATTCAGTAAAATTGCTTGTTTCGTTATTGTCTGTCAGTACTTTTGCTTTCAAAAAAAAAAAAAGAACACACAAACCACCTATCGTTTTGCTTACAGGTACACACTGGAGATGCTACTCTTCCTTGGCATCTACGCGCTCAAGGACGTGCATAAAATAGGAAGGGGGGAATGTTGCGTGACGAATGGTGATCAATGCAAGGATGCAACACAAAGATGCAAGCAGGAAAACAAGAGACTTGACATTCTTAGTTAGGGCTCTTGTAAAAAGTTCCAAGTTGTAGGTGAGTGCGGGAGTGGGCTTGAGAATAATCCCACATGGGAACTTTTGGGAGTTTTAGGAGTTTTGTATAAAAAGTGGCTCATTTGAGAGCTTATGGATACATTGGGCTAAACTTATGCTTGAGCTCTCTTGAGACTAGCTCTCCCTCTTGTTCATAGAGGTGCAAGCTCTTCTCTCTCCCCATCTACACTATTGTATGAGCAATGCTCCTCTATTCAATGCAATGAGATGATGTTTTTCTCTCTTCTCATCTCTATTCTCTAATGTGCATGCTTCTTCGTTGACGCTTGTGGATTCTCTATTAGGCTTTGTGTGGTAGTGGATTCAAGCTTAAGCTTCTCCATAGCTTGTAGCTTATCCATGGGCAAGGCATTGCTTGAGTAGTGATTGAGAATGCATGTTTATTTCAAGTTCCATTAAGCTTCAAGGTTTGTGTGCATGCTAGGGAAGTAAGAGCTTGAGAATGAAGTATGCTTTGAGCTTGTGTATGCATTAGCTTAGCTTTCTTCTTGTATTGGATGCATGAATGAGTGGGATGATGAGTGAATGAGTTATGGCAAGATTGAGCTAGAGAATGAAGTATGCTTTGAGCTTGTGTATGCATTAGCTTAGCTTTCTTCTTGTATTGGATGCATGAATGAGTGGGATGATGAGTGAATGAGTTATGGCAAGATTGAGCTTGTGTGTGTAAAGTCTATGTCAAGGTAGTGGTGTTCATAGCATTTTCTCCATTCGTGGATAAGCTTTTGTGCACCGGTACGGGTTGAATCCCTAGCTCCGAAAGGGATCCCATTGGATTGAGCTACACACGGATCATACTACTCATGCTACAAGTGAGAGAGTCTTCCGTCTCTCCAGTGTCTGTATCAAATAGCTTTACCAATGTATCCCATGCATTCTTGGGATTCTCAGCATCATGTATGTGTATGAGTATAGCATCCAAGATACATATAGACAGCTAATGCAACACTTTGTATGCTCTTTTTGACCATTGCTTATGAGTGATAACCTATTGCTGTGTAGGTTATCGGGGTAGTTCCAGCTCTGGCTCAGCACCTGTAATGAGGTTCCAAAAACCTTTTCCCTTCAGAAAACTTTTAATCCTGTACTTCCATGCCTGGAAGTTCTTCCTATCCAATTTTTCACCCACAATTTGTACTGGATTATCTGACATATTTGCTCAATGCAAATACACCTTTCGCACACGTCCAAATCTGTAAACGAGCCTTTCTCAGCTCAACCACACTCTGAGTGTTCCAGATACTCCAAAGTAGTCAACAAACTCCACTTTTGATGTAGAAAATCAAACTGTATGCATCCAAAATGAATTGCCTTACGCAGTCCAAGATACCCTGCTTTGATGCGCTTTACAAGGCTCCAAATTGCAATGTAGTGGTTCAATCAAGTGTGGATAACTTGCATTGACACCTAAACAAGCTCAATGTTGAATATCAACACCATTCGAGGTGTGTACATATCAAATTTTTCAAACCCCCTTCTCTATTTTGAGAAAAACCAGAAAAACCAGTAGTAAATTTGCTCTAATTTTTTCAATCCTTGTCCAAATTGAGAGACCAGGCATTCATTAGCTTAGCAATGGTGTCCACTAACTCCATGTAAAAGGAATTAGACCAATTTTTTAAGATGAGAGAGTAATTAGTCGATTAATCACACTCTGTTTCAATGGACACAATAGACAGCCTGTTTAATCAACTCATTTCCAGCTCCATAGATCATAATTTCTCCAACCAAGCATGTAGCCTCCTTCTCAGGTGTATGTATCAACCAATTGCTAAACCAATTTTGGAATTAATCAAGCACAAGAGTTGAATTGTGTCCTCCACTCAGTAAAAATATCAAAAGATGCTATGTTTCTGCATACCAGGCTGTGTCGCCTGCTGTAGAGAGTATTTGGAGTGATTAAAGTGTCAATTAAAGGCATATGATGTTGCCTAACATCCAATGCAAGTGTACAACCCATCAATGAATTGATTTTTGCCAAAAACTTGCTCTAATTTCATCAAAATTTGACCTCTTTTTCTCTTTTTTGTGAGAGCTTCAAAACCAGTAAATTTCAATCACATAAATGCATCATATTTGCTCCAAAATCAGTGTAGGGCTTGTACAAGAGCTTCCAATACATTCATCCTTGTCACATACATGTTTCTTTGCCAGATTTGCATCTATTTTCACCATACATCATCGGTTCCAAGCTCCAATGGAAAGCTTCCAAAAAACCAGAATTTTCCTTTGCTTTGGGCAACCCTAATTTGCTTTGTTTGTGCCTGAATCACCTGCAATCTGCTCAAGGGTGTTTAGTAGACCTTATCCGATAAGCCAAGTGCTTAGATCTGATAGAAATCGGTGTGCTCCAAGCTTCACAGCATCAATTGCAAGCTTCATAGCTTTTCTTCACAACTTCTTCTCCCTCTTCTCTCACTCACTCATAAACCCTAATAGAGAGCACCAGGCTCTGATACCATGTTGAAAAACAGGTAGAGGGAGAGAAGACACACACACAGGAGTAAACCCTAATGTATATTGCAAACCCTAACCATAGAGGGAAGCCATCTCCCTTCTCACACAATGCATAAAGCCATAATCCATAATACACAAGACACACTATCAGTTGTGTCCACACACTACTAACCCTAGCTAATGTCCACACACCTGTACTCTCGATGTCAGCGTGTGCCAGCTGTGCTATGTGCTGGCACACGCTGACATCGAGCTTGAATCTCCAACAGATGCTCCAGGTACAAGTCGCTTCACCTTGCCACCACCAGTTCTACCACCACACATGCTAAGATCAATCAAGTATTGATTGAAGAGCCGTCAAAAGATGTTGACATGGTGCGGGAAGTAGAACTTAGCGTGGGGAGTACTCCAAGGTCACACCACTCAATGTCCTAACAAGAGCTCAAGCTCAATTAGGAGACAAGGGGAGAAATCGAGCGGATGTGACTATTTCTAGAACTAGCCGCAGGAGAAGAGTAAAAAAAGTAGATAAGGGTGACACAAGGGTCACAATCCAAGACGGATCCGAAGAAGATACAATCGACACCGGATCCATCCAATTGAAGGAAGAGGGATGTCAAGGGATCAATCATAGAAGATCAGAGGAAGAGCAAAGAGAGCAACCAACAACTCCTAAGGGGGTCGGTGAATACCCCAATACTGACGAGGAAATAAGAAAGCTCGAAGATGCTAAGGCCTTAGTCCAAGAGTGCCAACGGCTTCATGAAGCCAAGCTGAGGGCCAATCGGGTAAGGGATACAATTTATCTACGAAACGAGCCAACCCGGGATAGGTAATTGGACGTGCCAACCCCAATTCTAGAAGAAACAGAAAAGGAGTCCCAAGCAAACACACTATCCATAATGTTTAAGGAAAATGGGTTGGGGGAGTTCATCCATTCCTATGGAAGAATATGAGACACATACATGGGAAGAACCCTCTATCTCCAAAGAACCCAGAGACAGGAAGACTCGCAGTTGTACTATCCACTTGCAGTTGTACTGTCCACACCTATACAAATGCCATTAGGGCAACTGTTACGCAATTCACCAACCCTATGGATAGATGTAAAAGAATGGGTAGAAGGCAGACTAAAGCCGACACTATAGATGAGACTCTGCCACCTCTGGCAAAAAGGACCTAAGGTATACAAGGAAAACTCGAGTCGTTAAGATACTAGTTAACCAACTGGGACGTTACTCTACAAAAGCGATGACACAAATGCTACAATTTCAATTTATCATAATGGGTACCAGCCAGGCACTGGCTATCCTAGATGGTGGTGGGAGTTAGCATCATCACAAAACATTGCTAGGAAAACTGGGAAAAAACTGATCTAAAAAAAGCAGATCTAATTGTACAAATGATTGACGGAGCATCTTCGAGTCTCATTGGGCTTCTAGAGAATGTTAAATTCAGACTCTTTACATTTCGCTATCATCGTACATTCGTGGTCATGGACTTCCTGTGCCAACCTGATTCATATGACATAATATTGGGGATACCCTTCATGAGGGAATCCAAATTGGTGCATGATTGGGCCTTGGATCATGTGTATGTACATAGGGATTCACAAATCTTAAAGATTGATCTACGAACATGGAAAGCACACCCCATGGAGGGGCAGTTGTTTTGTAACAATTTGGTCACAATGCAACAGACCACCTCTATACAGATATGCCAGCCCCCCTCGGAGGGAGATCCCAAGGATGAAGAGGAATTGAAAATGTATGTGGCGTCACTTCCTCCTCCTGACTTCAGTGAAAACTAGATGCATTTATTGGCCACCATTGATGTGATGCATCCCAAGGGAACCCAATATTTGGAATCTGGAACTATCCCCACAACCTCTTTCTACATAGTTAATTGGCATATCATTGATGAGAAATCAGAAGAGGAGACATCAAGTACAGAAGGTAACATAGCACAAAGCCGTACCAGTGCTCAGCGCCTCAAATGGTGGCGAAAACAGAAACAATATATAGCCCGATGAAATGCCCTATTACGAAGAAAACCCACGGATACCCGATGGTGGGTGAGGTACCTTGAGGCCACTAAGGTGGTACACGATGAGTCTCAAAGGATTGGGGCTAGGAGTTGAGTAAGATATCATTGGAGGGAAGGCACAAAGAGAAAATCGTCCTTCAAGAGCCAGAAACACCCAAGCTTACAAAAGCTGGGCGTCAAAAATACAATAAAGCCTGGCAGAGGCAGAACGTGAGGCTAGAAAGATCATGGCTAAAGCCAAAAGTGAAAATGAGGACAAACCAGACTTGCTCTTAGTACCCGACCACTTCAAAACCTATACTGCGGAACGGAAGGTGGTCCAACTAACAGCTCTACAAGGGTGAAAAAGGATGGGCTGTCCACATCATACGATGGCCCGACAGAAGTCAAGGAAGTGGATATTGTGGGACCAAGGGAAGAAGCTCGGCCCGTATACATTGCTAAAGACTTGACTTTGACTAAAGAAGATGAGCTCATTGCTCTCCTCAAGGAATTTAAGGATTGTTTTGCCTGGAATTACAAGGAGATGAAGGGGGTACCACCTGAGGTAGTACAACATATGTAAATTGACAAACTCATTTGCTCTGCAAATTTCATCTATGAAATCGAACATATGGATTGGTTGTCACCAATCGTGATAGTGCCAAAAAAGAATGGAAAGCTTAGGGTATATGTTGATCTTAAAAAAGGTTAATGCAGTCACTCTAGGAAAGACCAGTATCCATTGCCTTATATAGAACATGTTTTAGAAAGAGTGGCTGCTGGGAGAGAAGTTTACAGCTTCTTGGATGGATTCTCTGATTACAATCAGGTGTCCATAGCACCAGAGGACCAGCACAAGATAGCTTTCAACATAATGTGGGGGACATTTTCATACAAGGTTATGCCGTTCGGCTTCACAAACGCCCCATCAACCTTTCAACGGTTGATGTGCACAACCTTCAAGGACTACTTACAAAAGTGGTTGAAGATATTCATTGACAATCTATGTGCACACTCTCGATGGTGGGTAGACCATCTGGCCTGCTTGAGGAAAGTGTTCGAGCGATATCGATTATATATCATATATCTCTGAACCCCTTGAGGAAAGTGTTCGAGCGATGTCGATTATATATCGTATATCCCTTAACCCCTTGAAGTGTCAATTTTGGGTCAAGTATGGTGTGATATCGGGACACATTGTCTCATAGAATGGTATATCCACGAACGATAGCAAGGTCAAGCTGATATTAGAGCTACCACTGCCTTCCAACTATAAGGAAGTGCAAAGATTTATGGGCCATGTGGGATACTATCGCGCTTCATAATTTTTTATGCAGAAATAGCCAGACCCTTGTACAAGCTCCTCATTGTCTTTGAGTGGACCGAGGAGTGTTAAGAAGCATACAATCGACTGAAGCAAGCGTTGGCAAGCGCACCAATTCTACGACCCCCGAATTGGGATCTCATATTTCACGTGCATATTGATGCATCAAATTTTGCTATTAGTTGCGTACTAGCCAAGCCTGCTGGTGAGTTCAAATTGGACTATCTAGTCTGCTTCGCTAGTCGTCGTCAGCTGAATGATGCAGAGGTGAATCACACCACCACAGAGAAAGAAGGATTGGCCATGGTTTACGTCGTTAAAAAATATCGACATTACCTCTTGGCTAACAAATTCGTACTTTTTGTGGACCATTAAGCCTTACTATACCTAGTAAATAAACCTTACACCACGGGGAGAATCACATGATGGTTACTATTGTTGTTGTAATTTGACTTTGCAGTCACGGTAAGGAAGGGAACACAGCATGTGTTGGCCGACCACATGTCAAGAATTCCAAATGGGGAACCAGCAACAACTGGTGTTGATGATGATCTTCCTGATGCTTGTTTATTCAAGTTAGACATGGTACCCAAATGAAGTGAAGAAATCTTAGAGTATCTAGCTTATGGTTTTCCACAGGAAATACCTTTGAATAAAGATAAAATGCGATGGCTTATCAAGCTTGCTGCACCTTATCAAGCTTGCTTGATTGCGGGAGAACTATGTAAACTAGGAAAAGATAATGTGCTTAGAAGATGCGTTAGAGAGGATGAGTTTGTCACCATATTGGAAGAAGCTCATTCAAGGATGGCAGGCAAGCATTTTGCTGGAGAAATCACAGCTCAAAAGGTGCCTCAAGCAGGGGAGACACCATAGAATTTGTCAAAAGATGCGAAGAATGTCAACGTTTTGCTATTCCACAACAAAAGAACAAGATGTCGCTTACCCCTATTATTGCAAGACAACCGTTCCAGAAATGGGGAATAGATTTTATGGGACCGATTAGTCCAACGGCACATCTATCCCAAGCCCGATACGTGATCGTGGCCCCATGGACTATTTTACAAAATGGGCAGAAGCCATAGCCTCAAAGAGGGCTAATGCACGAACAACTATAAAATTTTATATGAGCAAATCATCTCAAGGTTTGGCTGGCCATTAGAATTGGTTAGTGATCGCAGCTCACATTTTATCAATGAGGTAATTGATCATTTACTTATGGAATCCATCGAAAATCATCACCTTGTTATCCACAGACCAATGGTCAAGCAGAGAGTACAAACAAGATTTTGTGTACTATCTTGACAAAAACCTTGGAAGCAAGTCGAACAGGCTGAGAACATAAGCTGACAGCAGCCCTATGGGCCTATTGAACATCATATAAGGTAGCACGGGTTACCTTCCGTCTAGCTTATGGTGTGGAAGCAGTTATGCCTATGGAATACCTAGTCCCAAGCTTAAGGATTGCCATACAAGAGCGTCTAATAGAGAATGCATTAGCTGAAAGTCTAAGTGACTTAGAGAAGCTTGATGACACCAGACTGATAGCATCACATGGACTCATGGTTGAAAAATTACGCAAGAAACATTAGTTCAACAAAAACCTCAAGCAAAAAGAACTTGAAACGGGGGACCTTGTATGGTGTTGGTAGCGCCAAGAAAAAGAAACTTGAAACGGGGGACCTTGTCCTCATGTATGGTGTCGGTAGCGCCAGGAAAAAGAAACTTAAATACCAAGGCCTAGGACCATTCCAAGTATTGAAAATCACACCTCAGGGGTCTGTTTGAATTGAGACAATTGATGGCATCCAAATGGAGGGTTATGTCAATGGAAGTAAATTAAAAAAATACTTTGGACCACTGACCCAAGAGATACTCTTGCAAGAACATCTCTTGAAACAACAGAAACAGCTTGCAAAAGCACAAGAAGAGGCTAAGGCTAGAGAGATCAAAGCCAAACAAATACTGCACAAAAGACAGATACATGTCAACATGGCTTATGTGACCCTTTTTGTTAAAACCCTAAGATCTCTCTAGATAATTGTTATGCATAAACATGCATAAATCAGGCATAAACTCATCCACCCAACCACCCCCAAGACCAAGACCAAGGGATGCACACATGAAATATAATGAAATACATCATACCTTTACCTTGATATCCCATACCATCAAGAGGTATAACTCCAATCCAATGGCATGTAGCTATAGTGTGAAATGGTAGGTGAGTAGTTATGATCCTCTACACAAGAGAGCATAACATAACCTAGTCTCAAGCTAGCATCAAGAGACCATAGCCTAAGCCTCAAGATAACATAGCCTTGGCCTCCAAAGCCCCAAGTCTCCCTTTGAGTGTGCCCCATGTCCCTAATATATAGGAGGGCCCTCAAGTGACTCTTGACTCACAATTTCCCATGTGTGACCCTTGGATGCCTGACCCTAACCTTAACCCTTGGATGCCTGACCCTAACCTTAACCCTTAAGGTTAGTCCTAACCCATACTCCACTAGAGCTTGTTCCCATGATCCCATGCTCACAAGCCTAATGTCGGTTAGCCTCCTAGTATATGCACACATAATGTGCATATAACATACTTCCCCTCTCTCAAAACATTACACTCTTGCAATGAAAAGAAGAAGAGCTGCACTGAACAATATCTACCGACTCCCAAGTCAAATCCTCCATTTCCTTATCTTTCCACCTAATTTTAACCTCAGAGATTAGTCAACTACAAAGTTTTCTTTCCCTAAATTCAAGTACATTATCAAGTTCATGTGGAATATAGGATAATTCTTTGACTTCAACGAGTTCTTCAGGAGTAACTATGTTATCCTCACCTCCCAGTTTCCCTTTCAATTTATTGATATGAAAGACTAGATGAACTCTAACATGTGGAGGTAGGTTAAGTTCATACATAACCGTGCTAATCCGATGTATAAATCAAAATGGACCACAATATCTAGAAGATAAATTCGAGCATTTTTCCATTGACAAAGTCTGAGAATCTTTAGGAACTTTTAAATAAACCAACACTCTTGGTTCAAAAGACCAAGTTGAGCATCCTCTATCAGCAGAACCATACCCTATCCTAAGCACTCCTGATAGAATCCCAAGCTTCGGTCAGTCTTTCCTGCATATCACGCAAGAAATCCCTCGATGCATCAAGCTTGATGTCCTTAAGACCAAAACATCAATAGGTGCCCTGGGTTGATACCCATACATAAGCATGAACGGACTAAAACCAATAGTCGTATGTTTAAAACTGTATAGGCAAATTCTATCATTGGAATTTATTTTTCCCAATTTGATGCTTTTTAGAGACATATGCACGAAGCATATCCTCTACAATCTGATTCATACGCCCTGTTTGCCCATCAGACTACGGATGATCATAAGAATTCATACTCAAAGTAATTTCCTCGTTGTAAACCATTCGAAATAAAGTCGAAAAACATGGCATTATAACAGCAAGAACCAGGGATTCATCGGCGCCCCGACGTACCCACATCTACACATGGAATTATCGGTGTCCCGAGTTACCCATATCAACATAGAGAGTCATCAGCGTCTCGATGAGTCACATATGTCCATCCGTAAACCATCAGGTTGACTGTATAAATCACCTAAAGTACGAAACTAGAGAAAGAAATGCCAACAAAGAAAAAATCCAAATTTTCTTAATCTGAACACAACAAGATAAACTCATTGAACTCTAATGAAAGAGATTTCAACAAATGAAAATTCTGACAAGATTACACTCATCAATACTTGCAGGATATAGATAAAAGAAGTTTATCTAGAGAATTACCACACTATAACTTCTAGTGAGTTTAGAAAATAAGATTATCTTTGAATGTTGAGGTCAACATGCTAAGTGATGTAAGCAAAGCAACAATCTTGAGCCTAAATTTTTCCATAAGATAATATATGTGAGAGATCGCTTAGTGTCCCATACCACCATGATACCACCCATACATACCTTACCAATCTGAAACTCCCTAGTATGCCGTCTAGGAAATATGAATAAAATCCTGTATAAAAGGAATAAAATGGCCTTATCCCAGACTTTCACATACTAAAACCTGTCTCTATATATATACTTGAGACTACATCAAGGAATAACTCTTTCCGAGTACATCATTAGAAAAGAAATTGAATTATTGGCGCCTTTCTAATGATAACTACCCAATAAACACAATAAAGTTGGGGTAGAAAAATAACTCACCAAGATCCATAAACAACTAGGTATTCGAGTTGGAATATGTACAAGAGTACAAGAAATATACTCCAAAATTACGTGTAAAAAATAAAGGCAAATGCTACCTTCAAAGCACATAAAATTATCCAAAAGATCAAAAGATCCTTATGAAACCATGGATAAAAGCATGGAAGCTCATCGAATCCATAAAAACCATAGTTGATCATAAAAATCAATACATGCCATCTAATGATCAAGCCAAAAGAAACATTAAAATTGGTGGCCAACATCAATCCGAAGTATATGAACGTGGTGTCGTTCAAGCAAAACTCCAAAGTAAGCAAGTGACACGTGTGTAACACTCATTAAAAAACCCCCAGACACAAGTGATCTAGGCAAAACCTGATGAGTCCATATAAAACTTGGAAAACATCCAGTAAAATCCACCAAAACAAACTGATCAACTAACCCATGATAGAACTTATCTTAGGCTTAAGAAATTAAGCACAAACCACACTTAAAAAAGTGTAAAATAAATTATCATGGGAAAGATGAAACACACTTTGAACGCAAATCCTAGCCATCAAAAAGTATGGAACATGTCCAAAAAGAATGGCTAAACAATGGCAAAAAATCATAAAAACATCGTTTAGAATAGATCCAAACAGAAATATCTACTAATACGAGGTATAATCGTATTAATAATATGCGAATAACCTGCATCTATCTAATGTCAGCATGAGAAAACGTACTTCAACATTAAATAACTCTCAAAAATATTAAATTCTTGAGAAAAAGAATTATCATGATTTTTTCAAGCTTTTTTGTAAATTAAAAATTTTTCTCTATTTTTAAGGCTTTTTTCCAAGCTTTTTTGTAAATTAAAAAAACTTATTTTTAATTTAAAAAACAAAAAAAAACAACTTTAATAAGCTTTAGTTAAAAGCTTTTTTTTTAAGGGGAGGGGACGTTTTTTCGCCAGTGGCTGCTGTGCAGCCCCCGCCCCCGCCCCCGCCGCCTGTGCGCAGAAAAATGAGAGAGAGAGATTATCTCTCCTTACTCTTCTCTCCTCTCCATCTTCTCCACTCCTTTCTCTCTCCACCCTCTCCTTCTCTGTTAGAGAGGAGGTTGATTAAGCTTTAATTAATCTTTTTAATTAAACTAAGCCTAATCATAATTAAATATTAATTATGATTAATATTTAATTATAAATCCCTTTTAAGAGAAATTCACATGGGTGGGAGGAAAATAGACGAGAAAAATCAGATTTGAGAGGCGAAGAGGATCCCATGCATGTAGGAGAGCATTTCATGCATCAACATGTTGCTCCCTATTGCATTTTAGCATAAAATTGGCAGAAATTTGATCACACTCACAAAAAACCCGCAAAAATGTATTAAAAATATATTTTTAATCATAAAAATTTTTAAAAAGTTTTTAAAAAATTAAAAAATAATTTTTAAAAATTCTAGAAATTTAGGGAATCCATTCTACCAAAAATATCCATAGTAAAATATGTGGTATTTTTGTAAAAATTTCTATTAATGCTTATTTTAAACCACAAAAAATAGAAAAAAATAGCATTAAACTCACAGAATTCCCCCGCAATGTCGATTCGTCCATTGAATAGTAGTAACACGCGTTCCAATCGCCATATCAACTATCCACGTGCAAATCATCAACACAAATCAACAAAATAATATTTTTATTAGTAAATATTAAAATTTACTTCAAAAAAATACCAAAATTTGTAATTAAAAAAATCAACAACAATTAACTAGAGATTGCTTTGATACCACTGTTAAAACCCTAAGATCTCTCTAGATAACTGTTATGCATAAACATGCATAAATCAGGCATAAACTCATCCACCCAACCACCCCCGAGAGCCCAAGGGATGCACACATGAAATATAATGAAATACATCATACCTTTACCTTGATGTCCCATGCCATCAAGAGGTATAACTCCAATCCAATAGCATGTAGCTATAGTGTGAAATGGTAGGTGAGTAGTTATGATCCTCCACACAAGAGAGCATAACATAACCTAGCCTCAAGCTAACATCAAGAGACCATAGCCTAAGCCTCAAGATAGCCCCAAGCCTGCCCCATGCCCCTATTATATAGGAGGGCCCTCAAGTGACTCTTGACTCTCCATTTCCCATGTGTGGCCCTTGGATGCCTGACCCTAACCTTAACCCTCAAGGAGGTTAGTCCTAAGCCATACTCCACTAGAGCTTGTTCCCATGCTCCCATGCTCACAAGCCTAATGTGGGTTAGCCTGCTAGTATATGCACACATAATGTGCATATAATACTTTTGGATGAAGGGAAACTAAACATTGAGCCAGCACGACTCAAGGTGGGACTTACACGCCAGGCAACAAGCATTACATTAATAGATACGGGGTCAAGTCATAACTTGATCTCATATGAAACCTGGGTAGCATTAGATAAACAACACCTTGAACCCACTGATGCGCAAGTTCGTAGCATTCACTTGATAACCACAAAAGCCGAGGGATTTTTAAATGTTAACATTTTCATAAAAAATAATTCCTTGGTTGGGAAGGTGTTTGTCATGCCTGCTCTGCAGGTTGAAGAAGAGATGACTCTAGGACGATCATGGATCTGTGCCAGTAAATGCAATATCCAATGGGAAGAACGAACAACATTGCTAAGCACAAGCGAGAAGGTCATGTCCGTACCCTTATGGAACTTGACAAATAGAGGGAAGCACATCATAACTGATGAACAAACAATGAGTGCAATGGCAACACCTCAAAGGACAAAACCACAATTGTTTTGCGAAGCTTACCCACACAATACCCTACATCTAAGGGTACACATAATTGGGTGCCCAAAAATCAACTTACAGATCAACCAAATAAAATGGACACTAGGAATGATATAAAGGACCCAAGAAGAACCTGCAAACAATTCAAAAGTTAGATCTTTCTGACTCGAACCGATTGGCAGGACTCCAAGTACCCGAAGAAACCTCAAGGATTTCGTAAGCAATGGGTTCAAAAGGATTTACTGCGAGCACAAGGATACTATCAAGGCAATACGGCAATATGGGTACCAAACCCCACTCAGTGGCCAATACCACAAACAGTTTGAATCATCAAAAAGAAGGTTGTGGTAAGAGAATGCAACAACAACTCCTGACTCAAGCAAGAATCATGCCAATCCTTGTGTGGAGGATAAAGAAAACTCAGCCAAATGAGTTGGGAATTGCCAAAGCAACGAAAGTACCCACTCCGGCTACAAGACTAAACAAGGAACCTAACGGTAAAAACAAAGCAGTACATCAAGGAGATGCAGATAGAAGCCCTCCACAACCAGGCACAGTGATAACATTGTTCAATTGGGTAGAAGGCACAATAAAAAAACTCTTGCATGGAACTAAAACGACCGCACCAACAAATGCCCAAAGGTGCCCAGGTGACCCCTTAGTTCTCCTGGCAATAATAATAATTGCACAAATGGGTACGAGGTAAGCAAAGTATCGTTCACTCATCATGTGCATGTTTGACTGCTTGAGCATATAGAAAGAAAAATAATAATAAGTATTCGATCTTATGCATTCCATGTGAAAGTGCAGAAATTTATTCACACCGTGAACCCTTTTTTGACTTTTCACGCCGTGAACAAAATTTCAAGTTCCATGTGAAACTTCAAAAAAACGTTCACGCCGTGAAACGGTAAATTTTCACGGGCCAACCACGTGGCTTTCTTCATTAAGGTAGCCGCCCTATCCGACAGCTGCATTATAAAATCGATTTTCTTTCTTCTTTTCGTCATTTTGCATCGTGTGCGTTTGCTAATCACTTCAACTTGCATCTCTCGAGCTCACTTTCTCCCTACGAACTTCTTGACTATCCCCTTCGAGGTGGAAGCTTGATCCTCTTCCTTTCTTTTCCTTTTCGTTTTTGTTTTTTCTGTTTTTGTTTTGTTTGTGAATCATGACATTTTGGGAATAACCAAATTAATTGGTAACACACATGACTTTTGTCCTTCACGTATGTATGATTCAATAAAGATAACCTGTGTTTTCACGAAAACTGGTTTTTTCACGAAACCTCTGCTTTCACGGGCCGACCCTTTCACGGCTAACCCTTTCATGAACTGTCCTTTTCACGGCCAACCCTTTCATGAACTGTCCTTTTCACGGCCTAACCCTTTCACAAACTGTCCTTTTCATGGCCTAACCCTTCCTTTCACGGCCAGATCCTTTCAAGGATTGACCCTTTCACGGCCAAACCCTTTCATGGCCTTACCCTTTCACGGACTAAACTTTTCACGATCAAACCCTATCACGGTCACACCCTTTCACGAACTGACCCTTTCATGGCCTGACGCTTTCACGGCTGCATCCTTTCACGGATTGACCCTTTCACGGACTAACCTTTTCACGGACAGACCTTGTCACACAGCCACACCCTTCACGAACTAACCTTTTCACGGCCAACAGACCCTGTCAGCTGCACCCTTCACGGACTAACCCTCTCACGGTGGCCTAACGCTTTCATGGCCTAACCCTTTCACGGACTCACCTTTTCATAGACTAACCTTTCACGAAGTGACCCTTTCCTCACCCGGCCTCACCTTTTCACAGCCTGCACATTCACGTACTCACTCCTACCTTGCCGCCACCCATGAACTGACTATTAACACACCAGAGGATTGCTCCTAACCACCTCTTCAATTAAACTAACATATTCAATTATTATTATTATTTTTTAAGAAGAAGAAGAAGAAGAAAGAGATATCAACCCCACCAGTCATTCAAGTGATCCTATGTGCCTAATATAGATGTCAACCTCCTCAGAGTACGAAGCCCACAAGAACCTAGCTATACAACTCAAGCCAGCAGTGCAACTGGATCCCCAGCTAGTCCAGAGAAAACAGGAAACACATCGACCGAAGCTGAACTTCTTGGGTCCTTATGCCCAACCTTTCCACCATGGGACCATCATCAGCAAGGAAGCGCATACAGTCCATGGAAAGGTACCATAGCTTGAAATGTCTACAAATACTAGAAGAGGCTGAAGTTAAAGCAAAACTAGACAAAGTCAGTCTTGGAAGGATGGCACAGATACTCCCCCGCAATATCAACACATAACTCTGCGTGGAGTACGTAAAGACCTACGACAAGGGGACTAAAAGAGGGTGAATCACCAAGGCAGATGGCACTACAGAAGAACTACTCATCACCGAGGACCTAATTAGGGAGGCTCTGCAACTTCCAGCCACAATTAGGGTCCACCAACACACCATTGACAAGATGCCTCTGGAGGCCATGCTGAAGAAGAATTCATACAATTTGAATGGTGCATAATACGAGAATATCTAAGATGAGGCTATAGAGAAAGCTTGCAGGGCCATGTCTTTAATGATGCAAATAAAGCCAATAGACAATTACAACAGAGTCAGTCTCATCAGAATTGCAAAAGTACATGAAGAGAAAGAAGAAGAATGGGCATACTATCTACATAAGGAGATGGAGAACTACTTGAAGGCCCAAGGCCCACCAATATAAAATATCTAACCCATACCTTCTCACACATGTTCTCAATCATGTAGCAAAAAGACCTCTCAAGGAGCCTGAACTGGAGGAACATATGCAGTTGGCATTACTACCAGACCAGCCCACGTTAACACTGAAGATGTACACGAAGGGCAAGCCATCTTGATGGAGACCAAGGATATAATAAACTGATGAAGAAAGATCGCAAGAAGAGAACAGATAAAAAGATGAGGGGAGTGCTTACCAATGTTGCTGCTGAGTCACAAAGACTAGAGGAGGAAGTCACGCCACAGAAATTTGCACTTACCCAAGAGACACTTAAAGAGAATATTCTCAGTTAGACCACACAGGAAACCTGGCAACACATCACTCCTCAAACAAGCCCAGCACAACTCATATTTACAGACTTATCTACTCTCAAAGACTCGAGTCTGGCAGACACGCCAACAGAGACAGCTCCATAACCATCAACGCTAATACAAGCTGAGGAAAGACAAGATGTGGAAGCAGCCGCAGCCCCAGTACAGGAACCACAGGCCCCCATGGAAGCAAGTAAAAATAAAGAACTCCAGAGCCATCAAGTCCAAGCAAGAGGAGAAGATTGGAAGATGAAGAAAGACTACCCCAGCTAGCCTCCCTGCAGAACATGAAGAAAGACTACCCCAGCTAGCCTCCCTGCAGAACATCGACTATCAACAATTCTTGCAAGAGACCATGGAAGGACTTGATGAGCTGCTCAACCAACCACAAACTGGGCTGGAGATAGAATCAAGCACAAATGCATTGTGGGAGCAGAAACAAAAAGTTTGGCGATGCCACCTCCTGACAACACATATGCTCCATGACTGTAACACTACCCTCTGGAAGCAAGTAAAAGATACATCCGCACAAGTACAAAGGTTAAAGGCAAACTTGGAAGCAGCTGAGACAACCCACAAAGAGGTCATTATGAAGAGTTTGAAAGCTACAGAGGAGCAGGAGAAAAGGTACAACACACTGGAGAATAATAACATGGTATTAAGCCAAACAATAGTACAAAGGATCAAGGAGAATGCTGATCTCAATGCTAAATTGGAACAAGCAAAGAAACAACTCCAGAAAGAAGTCAACCACACAAAGGAAATCATGACACTCCATGCACAACAAGTACAAGACTTCCAAGCCAATGCCAGGGCCAAGAAAGAAGCATTGCAACACCAAATCATGCAACTAACCGCATAGCTCAAAGCAGAGGAGAAGAGGGCAAACCATTTACAACATGAAAGGGAACAGACCAACAAGGCTCATGATGCAGAGAAGATCAGAGCTCTTAATGAAACAATAAGTGCAAGCTAGGTAGAAGCACACAGAAATGAGTTGGCACACCAAGAGACAGTGACACAGCTTACAAAAAAACTTCAAGACACTCAGAGGTTGGCAACCCAAAGACTCCAATAGATTACTGACACTCAGGCAAGGGGAGCAACCGCCCAGTGAGCCCAAGAAGATGCAACATGAAGATTTGAAGAATTGGAAGCTGCGAGGATGGTCAGAGAAACATCAATTTCAAACCTCCTTAGCAACACAGACTCCCACCTATAAGAATTAGAGCGTCAGTTGGAAATCCAAGAAAGAAGTTAGCGGCGGCCGAAACCCAGTGATGATCTTCATCTCCTCCTTGAGCACATCTCCAAGTTGGGACAATTGCCAGTAACTCCTCGGGCCTCTCCTCAAACTCTTTCTTTGTTTTTATCTAGACTAACCCTCTCTCTACTTTAATATGACATAAATCTATCTGAAGATATAGGCCTAGGAGAACTAACATTAATCAAACAAAATATGGAAAGAGACGCTAATCCTACAGTAATCATGGGAATTCTGAGGGGCGACTTAGTATTGACTAATCCCTAGGACATCTTTTTCTATCCTCTACATCCTATCGTTTTGCTAAACCTTCATAGTTGGTGTCGCGTTCTCTAAAACTCAGAAATTATGGACAACTGTGTCGAAAAATTTAGACCTATTTGTCCCAAATGACATTCCAGAGATGCCCGCCAATACGAAGCAGTAGCACATAGTTACCAATGGGTCATAAGTCACGGCTGGCTAGAGGTGTATAACACTCACCAACATCTAAACCTATGTGAGTCCACTCTCTATCATCCTTTTGGCATTCTAAAACTCTACACTAATATCTATAAACATTTAGAAGCATGCTGACAAATGTACAATACAATTTTGATGCTACCCATATAGAGTATCCCACTACAAATGAAGAAGAAATTCCAGACTTACGGGAGTTTATTAAGTCTCATAAGCCTAGCCACCCACCCCCTAGCACATGTCAGGGTCAAGAAGAATCTTCTTCTTCATTTTCAAAATCAACTTACCATGTCTATTCTAATGTCGCTAGTAAGCTACTTAACCCATATCCTAACATGCAACCTACTAACACATCTCAGGCTGAATGCATTTTCTCATCTTTTTATCCTCCCGAGATAGAGTTTTCCACTAACATTCTCACCCTCGACGAGGAGGTATTGGCACCTTACCCATCTCCAACAAGGCACTCTCAAGAGGTAAGACACACCATCCCACAAGATAATCTTGAACCATTTACTGATGATACCATCTTGGATTCTTTGTCAGCAGAGTACGAGGGGCTCATACATGCAGGAAATCCTCTTTTGAAGCCAAAGTTAATGTTCAAGGTACTCATGTAGATTATTCCATTTGAGCCCACACGCTGGATTATGATAGAAGCATATTCAGAAGTCACTCCAACAAAACAGCATAATGTACCATACCCTCTCCGCACCCCACGACCTGACTTAGAAGAACTACTTTCATTGGCTAGAGAGGGCACATTATGGAAAAATGTTGCAAAGCACACAAAGCTGGCCAACCTCAGTTAGCTTATTTGCTGAAGATAAGGATAGTTACATTTATGATCAGCTACTGTTTTCGTAGGTGGAGGAAAGCAAATCCTATGCACACAAGAGGTGGCTACGCCACCATAGTCACCACTGAAGAGCACCCCCGCATGGAAGATTTTGGAATTCAGCCCGACTGGAGAAAGAAGTACCTGGCAATTCCAGAATACAGCTAAGTGTACATGAGCGCGCCACCAAGTTAAACGAAGATGGACACTGCTAGAATTTCAAGAAGCCAAAAGGCATGACTCGCATGTGTGCTACAACTTCTCCATCTTTATACTAGCAACATTTGCACACATTCAGGAACAATGACAGCAAATACTTACATGGATCATGACATGACACAAAATTTCAGACCTTGCTATTGTAGCTAGCATCAGATTTTTGAAATTAGTGATAGTGCTCATAGACCAACCAAAGGAACCTTATGATGGCTATGAAGTAGAACACGTAAGGTTTGACATGAACCAAGGGCCATCAGATAGGGGAATCATGCTTTATTACCACCGGCTTCAATGTCTTCCAGGATACATGCATATCACTTTCGAAGACATGGTGGATACCGAATTCTAGAGATCACATTTGGCTTTTCGTCGATGTACACTCAAGAAGCTCCAATCCAGGAGGAACTTCTATTGACATGAGTTCGGTGACCAGGTCTTAAGACCTCAGTAAACAGGTTCTGTGGACAGAACATACATCAGGAAGGGGGGGATGTTAATCCCATTTTGGATTAACAAACATGATCCTCAATTGAGGACATTAATAAGTGTCATGAAATGGCACTATAAAAGTTGTACATTATGAGATATTGGCCACCCAAGGCCTAGTAAGTAAGTTTTGGGTGCCCAAGTGTGAATAAGAGTAAGTTTTGGGTGCCCAAGTGTGAATAAGGGCCTAGTAAGTAAGTTTTGGGTGCCTAAGTGTGAATAAGCACCAAATGTATAAGGCATTTTCTCATAATGAAAAGCCACAATCCCCTTTGTGCTATAGAGAGCTCTCCCTTGTGTCTTGAGAGAGATTGAAGGAGTGAGAGAATTCTAGCATTGTTTCTCTTTTATGCTTGTGTGAGAGAGTGAGTGAGAAAGAGAGAGTAATTGCCTTATGCGACGGTGTGAGTGACTCTATGGTGATAGCGTGGAGGTGGAGGTTAACAAGTGAGCTTAGAGGCCTCGAGGGACTCAAGTTCGAAGCATTGGTAAAATAAGTACCCTACAACAGTTGTGATCTATTGCTCATCCTTTAGGTGAATGTGTAGAGTTCCCTCTTTGGAGGTGTGGTAGCCCATAACACTGTTTGCTCGTATTCTCATTTTTTTGAGAGATTGAGGTGTCTTCAAAACAATCAAAGATCACGGGACTTAGCCACCTATCAAAAGGATCTCCTTGGCCCAACTAGGGCGGGGACCTTACATGTGGTATATTAGAGCATAGTTTAGGTTTAGGAAATTGTATGTTGTATTCTTTTGATTGTTAGAATTTCTTATTAGGATAATCTAGTTATGGTTGGATGTAGGACGAGATGGATCCCTATCCCTAATACATGTTCATGGCTGCTTTGTCGCTCCCCAAAGTTTGAGTTCTATGACACTATGATGCACATTGTGGAAAAGCTAACCCTTCCTCACTTCACTCGCATTAAAAGGGGATGGAACAAAGATGAACATTGGCACCATTGATCATTGTATTTCATCATCTGAGCCGAACATGTTGACAATCTTTCCATGACTTGAGGCGAATCTGTTATGCTGAGATATTGCAATTGATTGCATATTCAGGTTCATTGGCACTCCTCATGATAACTATGTTGCCATCAATAGAACTCACATGCTACAGAATTCATGGTTTATTGAATTTTAGAAACCTTGACAATACCCCCTTGCTTTTTCAATGCTAATACCTCAAATATTTACTAGGTTTCCTTGAAAATCTTACCATGTAAATAAATAAGATTTGATGTAAATAAATAAGATTTGAGTTGTATAGTCCAACCCTTGTAATCAGCCTGGTTTACTTGTAAATATTAAAGCTTGGAATAAAAGATTTCAAATTCCCGCACTTAGTGTTCTTGTGATTGTTATAAGAGTAAGAAGCCCAAGTGTTATAATTCTAAACTTAATCTTGTATTGACAACTAGAATCATTAGTTTCTTGCTCCCAATGTATTATACACATATACACAGAAGAAGAAGCTCCTCCTCAAACAAATGTAGTCTCCCTCATTCAATGGGGTAGGCTCAAATATTGAAAGGGATGTGGAAGTTTGGATTGAGGCTATGGATGACTATTTCTCAGCTAACTACTGCTGCTGCCGACAGAGGAGTTGGAAATGCCAGGTTTCATCTCACCGGAGATGCCAAACTCTGGTGGAAATAATGGTGTCGATACAAGGGGTTCACTAAAGGTTTCCAGATCTAGAATAACACTAAGCAAGATGTGAAGGACCACTACCTTCTCCCATCTCATGAATCCATTATGATGAATGAGTTTTTCAGCCTCAAGTAACTCAACTTAACTATGGAGGAATACTACTCAAAATTTATCACACTTCGCAAGTATGCTCCGCCTATGACAACCACCCAACAAGTGGCCCATTTTTGCCAAGGGTTGAATAAGCCCCTAGACTCTCGCCCTTAAGCAATGCAGCTGACCACTTTGCAAGATGCTCTTACCCGAGCCACAAGCCATTGGTAAAAGAAGTAAAGAGTGGTCAAGTCAAGAAGAGATTCCATCTTGATTCTAACCCAATGGGATGCTTCTAAAGGAATTTCTAGCCTAATTCTTGCAATAACACTACTAGTCAACACCCTAATAACTTTGTCCCCCGCACTTATGCCGTTTCTCTACCATGGAGCCCTATAGAAGAAATGTTGGTCGACGCCCCAGTAACTTTTCCCCCTCGCACTTGTGCCATTTATACCATGGAGCCCTATGGTGGGAACCAAAGATGTTTTCATTGTAATGAAGTCGGCTAATTTAGAGCCCCAAACTTGCAAGACCTCTTTTAGTCCTCATACTATTCCTTGAGGTGGCTGAAAAAACTAGGGTTGTTGACCCCTAACCACTAAGCTCAACAAGGTGGTGGCAGCAAACATGGCAAAGGCCGTGAACCGATTGCTTGCACTTGTGCCATGGTTGGTAAACTGGTTGCTTGCACTTGTGCCATGATTGGTGAACCGACTTTAGAGATGGATGAAGAATATACATCAAGGACCCAACCAAGAGTTTTCTATTACCCAAGCCTCAGCTACTAGACTTTTTTATCTCTCGATTAATTATGGTAGTACACATTCATTTATTTCTCCAAAATGTTTTGTGGAAGTTACAATTAAGTTAGAAATCAACCTAGAAACTAATGGTAGAGTTAGCCAATGGGAAAGAGGAAGTATCCCATCATTGTGTAGGAGATCTTCAATTTGAATTGGGTGGTGAATTAACCCATGGTGGCCACTTTAAAGTCTTGCCACTAGGAATTTATGATGGAGTCCTTGGGATGGATTGGTTAATTGCAAATAGTACCAACATTCATTATATAGAGGGAAACATCACTTTTAAGAATAGCCAAGGCCAAATAGTGTTAGCCAAGGAAAAATAGGTAAAGCCAAATCTCAGTTAGCCAAAGCCAATGGCCTTCTTAAGGAAGTGTGCAAGGGCCAACACATCTTTCTTGTCAAACTCAATAAGGTAGAAGAATCTAGTTCAAAATCAAGACCCTCTTGGCTCCAAGAATTCTCTAATATATTCCCTGGGGAACTTACAGAGCTACCACCATCCCAAGAAGTAGATCATAGGATTGAGCTAATCCCTGCGGGCTGAACCAGTCTCCAAGATGGCTCTATCTAAAGCCATTGAGCTCAAGGAACAGTTTTGTCAGCTCATTGAGCAAGGATTTTTTTTCCCTTGTAATTCTCCATGGGGAGCGCCTGTCCTTTTTCCAAAAAAAAAGAAGGATGGTAACCTTCATCTTTGTATCGACTAACCAGGCTAAACCAAGTCACTATAAAAAACAATTACCCCATTCCTCACATCGATGAACTTCTTGAAAGACTTTGGGTTTAAGATTTTCTCCACGGTAGATTTAAGATCTCACTACTATCAAATTAGGATCAAGGAAGCATATAATTCCAAAACTACTTTCAATACCCGCCGCTATGGCCACTATGAATTTATAGTAATGCCATTCGGGTTAACCAATGCCTCAACTACTTTCAACTGCTTGATGCAGGATATATTCCAATCCTACTTGGATGAATTTGTTCTCTTCTTCTTTGACGGCATTTTGATCTATTCCAAGTCAGTGGAGGAATATAAGAAGCATGTACATGCAGTGCTACAAACATTGCATGAACATAAACTCTATGCTAAGAAGAGCAAGTGTACCTTCTTTGATGACATTTCTATTCCAAGTCAGTGGAGGAACATGAGGAGCATGTACGTGCAGTGCTACAAACATTGCATGAACATAAACTCTATGCCAAGAAGAGCAAGTGTACCTTCTTTGCTCCTCAAATTGAATGTCTAGGGTTTATTGTCTCCCTAGATGGCATATCAATAGACCCCACCAAAGTCAAGGATATATTGGAATGGCCACTTCCTAGTTTATGTTGGAATTAGGGTTGCAGGAAAGCACACAAAGCTTGGAGAAGAAGAAGCAAGAATGCACCCAACACACAATGTATTAGACTGTGTCAATATATAAAAGATAAGATAGCCCCTAGAATGATGGGCGTATATATAAGCCGGGGGAAAAAACCTCCTAAAGAGGTTTTTTTCCAACACACAATGTATTAGACTGTGTCAATGTATAAAAGATAAGATAGCCCCTAGAATGATGGGCGTATATATAAGCCCAGGGAAAAAACCTCCTAAAGAGGGAAAAAGTGCCCCGACGGTCCTAAGTGTGTTCACACACATCACTACCTATATGTATGGCAACAAATCCCCCCTGAGAGTGATGGTGTGAACGAGAGCTGGCACTCATGTATAGGAAAGTGCTATGCCCGAAGTAGATCAATACACAAAAGGGGAGCAAGCCCAAAGCTTTGCGGAAAGCTTCGAACTTCTCACGAGGAAGCGCCTTTGTGAAAAGATCGGCGAGGTTGTCCTGTGTTGGCACATAGGCCCTGATCTCTCCTGCTGAGAGTCTCTCCGTGACATAGTGATAATGCACCTCAATGTGCTTTGTGCGAGCATGAAAAAACTGGGTTTCTCGCAACTGCCAATGCGCTCTGACTGTCAATGTAGATAGAGGTGGCGGCCCCACCCAAGTCAGCCACCATAAGCCGTCTGAGCCACACACACTCAACCGTAGCTGTGAAAGCTGCCCTGTACTCATCTTCACAACTAGAAGTGGCCACAGTAGGTTGCTTCTTACTCAACCAAGATATGCATGAGCTACCGAGCATGAAACAAAAACCACTTGTGGACACTCTTGTGTCATAGCAACCAGTCCAATCTGAGTCCGAAAAAGCATGTAAATCTGGCGGCAACGATCCCCCCTTGGGATAAAACAACCCAAGATGCATGGTGCCACTCAAGTAGAGAAAGATGCGTTTAACTGCCTTCCAATGCTGAGACCCTAGGCTATGCATAAACTTGCTCACCTGTGAGACTGCAAACTGAATGTCCGGCCTCGTAATGCATATATAAATGAGGCAACCAATAGCTGCCTGATAGAGTGTGACATCAAAGTGATCTCCAGCATCATGAAGACTCAACTTCAAACCTGTCTCCATTGGAGTAGCAATAGGCTTGCAGTCTTCAAGGCCAAATCTCCGCAACAATGTCTCAATATACTTTGTCTGACACAAAGCAATACCTCCATCACACTGCTTAAATTGTATCCCCAAGTAATGATGCAAATGCCCCAAATCTGACATCTCAAAAGAGGCATTCAAATCAGCCTTAAAATCAGCAATATGACTCTCATTTGGTCCTGTGAGCAGCATGTCATCGACATAGAGAGCAATGATTAGATGTACATCATCCACATGTTTAACATACAAAGTGCTTTCTATTGGACTATTCTCAAAATCATGTGCAGTCAAATATGCATGTATCTTTTCATACCAAGCTCGTGGAGCTTGCTTTAAACCATATAAAGCCTTTTTCATCCTGCACACTTTGTTTTCCTGCCCTCTTTGAACAAAACCACGAGGCTGCGATACATACACCTCCTCATGTAAATCTCCATTCAAGAACGCAGTCTTTATGTCCAACTAATGTACATTCCAACCATTACGAGCTGCCAATGCACAAATGCTACAAATGGTAGTCATACGACAATGCACAATGCACAAATGCTACAAATGGTAGTCATACGACAAGTGGGAGCAAAGGTCTCATCAAAATCAATGCCCTTTTCTTGAGCATAACCCTTTGCAACAAGTCTAGCCTTATAGTGATCAACACTGCCATCTGGCTTTCGTTCCAACTTAAAAACCCACTTACATCCAATGACCTTTTTACCAATAGGCAAATTACACAAAGACCATGTACCATTCTTCATTATAGCATCATATTCACTTTACATTGCAGCCAACCAATTTTCTGATTTTTGTGCCTCATCAAATGAAAGAGGTTCTTCCTCTTCACACATACTAGACACAACCAAAGCATAACAATCTGATGCATAAGAGGCATGCTGAAAACCTGAACGAGTACGACTAGACATAGGTGCATCAATTTTACTATCACGCAAGGTTTGCACCAGCCATTTAGGCATACCTCTAGCTTGCTCATTTTTAGCCCTATCCTCATAAATTACATCCTGTAAATCTGCATTAGAAATAGGCTGATCTATGATGTCGTTTGAAATCTACATAGGCTGAATATTTGCCTCGTTAGGACTTACGTTTGAATTCCCACCTGTAAACAGAGGCAACAACGTATCAAATACATCCCGTGAGCTCACACCTGTCTCTTTGGTACATGATAACAAAGGCTGCACAGCATCTTCCACAAAAACAACATCTCGACTAATCAAGATACGCTTTGACTGTGGATGATACAATCTGTAACCCTTGCTCTCAGCACTGTAACCAACAAAAATGCATTTGACAGCCTTAGCATCCAATTTTCTACGTTGTTGCACAGGCACTAAAGCATAGGCCAAGCAACCAAAGACACGCAAGTGACCAATAGAAGGCTTCCTGCCATGCCAAGCTTCGTATGGAGTAACAGACTGCAAGGCCTTAGTGGGACACCTGTTGAGTACATATGCAGCACACATGACAGCCTCAAGCCAAAATGCATGTGGCAAAGCTTGGATCTTGACCATACACATCATGCCATCTCCATAAGTGACCTGTTTTTCCTCTCAGCAATACCATTTTACTGAGGGGTATACGGCACTGTACATTGGTGTTTTATCCCACGACTAGCCAGAAATGCATCAAACTCTTTAGACATGTACTCCCCCCCTCGATCAGAACAGAGGGTGCCCACATTACAATTGGATACATTTTCAACCATAAGCAAAAACTGTTTGAAGCACAAAAACACTTCGGACTTTGCCTTCAGTGGATATACCCATGCATGCCTTGAGTAATCATCAATGAAAGTCATGAAGTACAAGTGTTTACCAAATGACGGAGTTTGTATAGGCCCACATACATCACTATGTACAAGTTGCAATTTACGAGTGGCCCGCATAGAACCATCCTTTAGAAACGCAGAACGCTGCATTTTGCCCAAAATACAGCCTTCACAAATATGTTTCAATGGTGCCTCAGAGGGGGCAATGAAGCAACCATATCAAATTTCTACAAACGCAGCAAACTAGCAAAGTTCAAATGACCAAAACGAGCATGCCATAGTTTTACATCTGAAACTGCCTTTTCATCAGAAACTGCATTTGCTAAATCTTCCGCACACTTGTCATAAGAATTGAGCCTATACAGCTCACGAAACAAGGTGCCAGATACAATAATCGTATCACTAGAAGTCAAATCATGAACAGTACATCTGTCATCCACAAATTTGACTACAAGTCCAAGTTTAGCAAGCGCAGAGACAGACAATAGATTCTTCTTTATCCTTGGCACATACAAAGCATCTGAAAGTGTGAAAGCGTTGCCATTTGCAGCAGTAAGCATAATTTTACCAATGCCCTTCACTGGGTAAGAAGCATTATTGGCACATGTGACAATATTCCCATTAGGGACAGCCTCAAGACAAGTGAACATATCACGATGCGAGGTAATGTGCTTTGTAGCACCACTGTCAAAATACCATACATCAAAGTCAACAAAAACTGCCAAACATGCATCATGTGTACAGATGGGTCATACTGGCAATACACGCTAAATGCCCATTCTGTATCCTGCACAACATTTATAGGATCTGCATTTGTAGAAGCATCTGCTATTGTGGCTGCATTTGACTCTTTCTTCTTTACCTCTTTAGCCTTTAGCTTAGGTGCTAGTAGCCTTGCACTTGGTGGCAACCTGATCCAAGAAGGAAGACCCATGGCTTACACCTCTCACAAATTGAAACCTTATGAAGTCATTTATGCCACCAATGATTTAGAACTCCTAGCAGTTATTCATTGTCTTAAGTTATGGAGACACTACCTCCTATGCCACAAGTTCTAGCTTGTAACCAACTATAAAAGTTTCTTCACCTAGCCTAATCTCAACATGAGACAAATGAGATTGATTAAAATCCTACAAGAATTTGATTTTGACATCAAAATTTGCATTGGGAAAGATAATGTTGTAGCAGATGCCCTCAACCCCACAAGTCTTTCTAAGTGCAATCTCTACGCCAGATAACCCCATGCTAGAGAAGGCAAAACATGTCTCACTTCATGACCCCGATTGCCAAAAGCTGGTGAACTTAGTTTAGAAGGTAGGAGCCACATTGAAGGAGAAGGCCTTGATCAAGGATTACACTACCAATTATAAGTGTCTCTACTTCTTGCATAGGTTATGCATCCCTACAGATCTTACTCTAAAGAAGAAGATCCTGAAACTCATGATAACCCTATAGAAAGAACCCAAGCTATGCAAAGACCTTGAATGCCTTAAGGATAAGCTACTATTAGCCAAGAATGAAGAGAGGTGTCCTTCAATATGTCAAGCAATGCCTTTCATCTCAAAGGATTAAAGCTGAGAGAATTAAAATGCTCGAAAAACTTGAACCTTTGGATATTCCTTAGATGAAGTAGGATTAGTATGGATTTTGTCACAAGTCTTCCCACAATACAAGGAGGGTATGATTCTATTTTAGTAGTTGTGGATATACTTTCCAAAGTAGCCCATGTCATCCCAGTGAAGAAAACGTTTTTATCTTCTAATATTGCCCGCTTATTCATCAAGGAAATCTTTAGGATTCATGGATTTTCAAAGAGAATAGTCGGTGCTGATTTGACTTTACTTCAAAGTTCTGCCCTGACGTTCCTATTTCAAGATATAAGAATGTAACTTTCTTTCAGTACATCTTACCATCTAGAAATAGATGGCCTGACTGAGAGAGTTAATCAGGTTATAAAAGACATCCTTAGAGATTATTATGGAGGTGAACCACAATTTAAGTGGATTGAATGCCTTCCTTTGGTGGAATTTTCTTACAATACATCGTATCACTAGAGCATAGGCATGCCACCATTTAAAGCCCTTTATGGTCAGGAACATTTCCCTTGAATTTCTTTGACCCCACCTTAAAGGTTGAGGCTTCTAGGAAGATGCTTGAGGAAATGGAAGAGAAAACTAGAGCCATCGATGAGGACATTAAGGCTATTCTCAGGATCAGCAAAATCACTATGCAACGGATACCAAGAGATATCAAAGAGCCTTGAAAGAAGGAGACGATCTACGAGTGCAATCTAAGCGAAAGTCTCTGTACCTTGGGAAGTATAAAAAGATCAACCTTAGATATTATGGACCTTATGAAATCATTAGATGTCTAGGTAAGCATGCTTATAAACTTCTACTTCCTGATCATCTCTCAAGGTCCATGATGTATTTCATGTACCCCCCACCACCACCTCTTTCTTGCACGTACACCCTCTTGGACACGTGGTGCACGTTACCTCCCCCTCTTTTTACCACCTCCATGTACACTCCTTCGATACCCCTCTTGGACAAGTGGTGTTCCTTCTCCGATGCACCTATCGCCCATGCACCTTGTCCAGGTGGTGCTCCCTCTTTGACAGGTGGTGCTCCCTCCCCGACGCACCTATCACCCATGCACCTTGTCCAAATGGTGCCCCCACCCAGATGCACTTGCCCCCTACTAGCACTCTCTCCCTCCTTGATGTACCTACCATCTAGATGGCACCCCCACTTGGATGCACTTGCCTCTCTACTAGCGCTCTCTCCTTGCGCAATAGCTCCTTCCCCTCCCCTCCCCCCTCCTAGAGGAAGTAGACTGCCATAGGCTAGGCCCTGGGAAAGAATTCTTTATGGTTCTCTTTTCATATTTACAAGGACTATTGGCTAAGAAGATCATTGTTATCTAATGTTGCTTTCTATATTATCACTCAATGAATTGTTGGAAAAAGAATGCTTAGAAGAGAATGTTTTCTTGGTTTCAATGGGTATGTTTTGTTGGTTTCATTGCTAATCTACAGGTACATTTTCTCCCCCCCTTAGCTAACTCCGCTATTTCTTGTGTGGCCAAGTGGAGGCAATAGCAAGGCCGAGAGAAGGCCCAGGGTAATCCCCCCTATGCCACTAGGAATTGGATTTCACCTCGCGAGAGTGGACATGTGATTATGGATACTGCCTAGTTCTACGGGCCTAGGCTAGTGCAGTGAATTAGCCCACCTCATAAGTAGACATCCCCTCTGAGGAGCGAGAGGGTTTGGGCAACGCTACCTGAGGGGCAGATATAGCTAGGCTTGGTCCTCGTCTCGCCAGTTGGCTTGACGACGAGGGAGTATGGTCCGTGGGGTATGCCCAGTTGGTTGAGGCTAGAATACTGAATTATACATCATCGATGGTTTGGTTTTGGTTTGGATATGTTTATGGACATTGATATGGAAGCTTGGATCTGGTTGCTGACTTGGTTTTAGGCCCCTTTTATAAATATTTTACTATAATTATTGTTATAATATAAATATTATTGCTTTCAACTTTTTACACTAAAGGTTCCTTAAGGAACAATGTGGAACTTCTTTAATTAAAGAACATGTTTTTATGTGTTTCACAGTGTGGTAGAACCTAATTAGCTAACAAAAATGAATTGGGTGAGTGGGTGGGTGGGTGGATGGATGCCCCAACGGTGCTATCCTATGGATGGGTAGACTTGATGAGTCATGTAACTTTCCTACACGCTATCCTATGGACGGGTAGACTTGATGAGTTGGGTAACTTTCCTATACTGATTTATTTTGTTATGATCTGTAGTAAAAATAGAGCCCCGAATAAGTTCCGTTTTAGGGGAGGACCGAGGCAGGGGGCGATGCCTTGTTTAAAAAAAGAAGAGAAAAAGGCATTGGCTTCTATGAACTAAGTGGGGGGCTTGTTCCATCTTTGATCATGCACATTGAGTGCCATCGATCTAAGGAATAGATTCCTTTTAGAATGACTATGTTTTCCTTGACGAGATAGAGTTAGGCTCCCCGTTTGCTCATATCCTTGTATTTATGAGAGATCACGGTGTCGTCAATTGGAGATCACGAGACTTAGCCACATATCAAAGGATCACCTTGGCCCAACTAGGGTGGGGACCTTATAGAGGAAAGAGGGCAAGAGAGCTCCCAAAGTTAAAATGAGCATGTAAAAGTCTATTAAATGTAGAGATTTTGACTAATATATAATGGCGTTCACATATGTTCGCCAATAATAACTCATTTATTTGCTAGTCTAGTCATTGTCTTAAGCTCTTAATTCAACCTAGGCACATAATTCAGTGCACCCTAGTGCCATCAGGGGTGTTTAATAGTACATTTACATGTTTCAATGAAGCTTTGAGCTGAAAACAACTATTCATCCTGCTATTGGGTTTCGATTATTTAGAATTGGAAACTCGTCTTTGGTCAATATATAGACCATCAACCCACCTATAATTAACATATTTAACCTTGGTAATGGTGCTTTACACCATGTGAATCTATCTTCGATGCTCCCATGAGTATATTTTAACCCTTTTGATAAAGCTTAATTGTTGCATACATTAACATTGCCTGGTGGGGGTCCTCAAAACAATATTGTTAAATGAAAATAATATTCACTTCTTTCACATTTTTGGGACTGAAAAGAAGAAGTATAAATCTATTGTTATCAAAGCTATTTTTGATATCTATACCAATGGGATGGGATTTTGATTCCAATGGGGTGGGATTTTAATTCAATCATGTGTAAATCATATTTACATAATTGAAATATTCAGCACTTTCTATTCAATGTTGAGTAAATTATTCTTATGTCCATGTTTGTTTGGTGTTTTCATTTATTAAAGATGTGAATATATGATAAAGCAAATGAATGCTACATGTGGATGGAAAGAAATTACAATTTCTTCCATATTAGTAGAGCTTAAGAGGATTAGTAATGACACATGGAAAAAAAGATTTGAAAATTTTATCCGCCTCCAAGGACACAATATCATGAAAATAGCACATATCAAAAGTAAAAATGCCCTTTGAACACGGACATGAACATTGGTTTAGATGTTGGCTTGAGGAAGTATATTGATGCTACATATGTGGATAAATTCTAAAGGAGTAGACTATATGCCTATGTGACTATGCCACAGAGATGCACGGAAATAGATATTGTTAGGGAAAGTTATCATTCACAATGCTCTCATTTCCAATGTAATAAGAGCAAAGTTTATAATTCAAGTCTATACATACTTGAGATACTTAGCTAAAGCTAGGGGCGTGTTGGGTATATGCAAATTATTTCACAAAGTGGGTGCTCTTTTTCTACATTTCACTTGCAAGGACATATAACAAGAAAGTAAGTGCAAAAGTACATTAATAGCATATATTGGGGTGGGAAATGTATGATGACATGTGCTGCGAGGAAGTTGAATTTTAGTGGTTCATTGGATCTCTTAAAATCTCCATTGAAAATGAAAGTTTTGAAAATAAATTATACCCCACTATTGAGCATCATGCTTACTTCATGCATGACGTATTGAGTTTAGCTAAACTTTTTTGAAGCTAAGAGAAAGAAATCTTAACATCATGGTTTTTCATCTTGATCACGCTTGAAAGTGTTGAAAACAATTTGATTATAAATTTATACAAGGCGAAATCTTAACATCATGGTTTTTCATCTTGATCACGCTTGAAAGTGTTGAAAACAATTTGATTATAAATTTATACAAGGCATAAGGTACTCTAGCATACACAATTTGCTATTATATATAGGCATGCTTTTATTATTGTGTAAAAGAGTGTTAAAAAACATGGAGCTGAAAGGGTCATGAGAATAATTAGAATCGTCCACTCAAATGCAATGCTCAAAGAAGATATTTGTCTAATAAAACACGGAGCTGAAAGGGTCATGAGGATAATTAGAATCGTCCACTCAAATGCAATGCTCAAAGAAGATATTTTTTCTAGTAAAAATAAATGCAATGCTTTAAAGTAACCGAGATTATAACTAGGATTTGAAAGGGTCAAGAGGATAATTCGAATCGTCTAATCACAAAAAGATGTTTTTTCATAACTTATCAAAACAAAAGCAATGCTTTAAAGTAACTGAGATTATAACTTGGAATTATAAATTTATTCTTGTCCTTTAAAATAACTAGTGGGGGTAGACCCGTGCTTTGCACGTCTTTTGAGACCTCCAAAGTCAAATTCTATGTGAACCTCCTCAAAACCTCCTCTTCTCCTTCTTGAACCTCCAAATTCTTGCCATGTTAGGTTTGTGAAACTCTTCCTTTATATAATATAGGAAAGATAAGGGATGAAAGTTTTTTTTGGAGAAATAAGGGCCCATAACGAGTGAAAAATGAAAATTTATCAATTAGTCAATACAACCTTACACGTTATTGTTTTGTTGATACCTTATTAATTAAGGTTTTTTCCAACTGTTACTTTGTGGCAACCAATCTCTCACATCTGCATCTCTCACCACCTCTTTCTCTTTACCATTTCAAGGTGTGCATTTGTTATCTAGTTGGGTTTGTTCGTTCACAACTTGCTTTGATACTACAACGACCTACTAGTCTCCACTATCTTGGAACCCACATACCTGCTGATGATGACAGCACAAACCAGTAGCCGCTCAGATGCTCAATGTCATCTCTCTCAAACTCAAATGCATATTGCTCAGTGTCATATCTCTCAAACTCAAATGCATATTGCTCTCTTCACATGACCTGATTGCAGCTCCCTCTTTTTTTGTACTCAGTTGAATGATGGATGTGGTCTCAACGAAGATCCGTGCACAATGGGCAAGGGTGAAGAAGCCAGGACACTAGAGAAAGGAAAACTGACTCCATAGAATTGTTTTGGGGGAATTTTTTTATAAAAAATCTGTATGGAAATAGAATTTTCAAAATTGCAGGTATGTTTTTTTTTGAAGAGAGGACTCCATTTTAGTAGCCAAAAATGTCCTCTCTTTTTTTTGAGATTTATTACGCGCACTCGAGGTACCTTGGAAAAATGCCACACATGTCGCACGTGAGAGGTGGATGCCACGAGAGCTGAGCTGGAGCGGCAAAAAGTTGGCCATTTATAGAGATCTCTTCCTCCTGTATTTCATCGCAGAAACCCTACCCTGCAGCAGAGAAGCCCTAGCTCTCTTGCCATGGCTGCCTTCCAGAAGATCAAGGTCGAGAACCCCATCGTTGAAATGGACGGTAAGCTCCCTCCTGCTCTTCTCCGCCAGTTTTTCTCTCAGAGTAGTTAAGATCTGCCGCGCCAATAAACGTCTAGAAGATCCGCTCCTTGCGTCTATTTCTCTGCCGTAATCCGAGATCTGTATCGGTTGCAAGCTTTTGGACTGCCGGACGATTGCTGGAAGCTACAAGAGATCTGGTTAAGCTCTGATTGTAGACCCGGTTTTGAATTTGTTCCCACTTTCGCCAGCATCACATCTGGTTTTTCCTCTTTTGGTTAGGGAGGGGGTAGACTCTTCACCCAGTAGCGACTCCGTGTATGCGTTAGTTTCCTTTGATGGATGTCTGAAGCCTGTAGGACTTCTTCTGAGGTGTACAAATTCTGCTTTTTTTTTTTTTCGACCCAAGGTCTTTTCGTTACTGTTTTTCATCGCCCGTAAGGGATGCTGCCGAGGAAGCACCTTGTGGGGTTTTGGACCCCGGACCTCTTGGTCCTAGGCAATCACGTTCACCACTTGGGCTTTCACCTCATTGGCTGCACCCCGTACACTTGAGTGGTGCATGGACATATTTGTACAATAAGTTTAGAGATATGCAGCATGGGCAGCCAAGAAGCCCACCCCTGCATGGGGCCGGATGACCTTCTCGATCAGAAAATCAGGGGGCATATTGGCTATTTACAGGCCTCTCTTCCTTCCCTCTCAAGCATCCAAGACAATGGAAGACAATTTAACGGTGAGGGAGAACGGGGCAATCAACGTTTTGCTTCAGCCCTGCAAAACAGGCATTCATAAGTCAGTAAGAAAACAGCCTACCCCATCACGATTCCTGTGCAGATTAGCCCCTTGGTCAGCCTGAATTCTTATGCTGTCGTGTTAGCCCAGTAGGAAATAGGTATTCTCAGGTCAAGGGTCAGTTCTGCAATTCAATATCATAATAAAGCAAATATACCCCAAACTGGGGATTCTTCAGTGGGTCATTTGGACCCAATCGGTGTTCGGTGTTGTGCCATCTTTCCTCTTCTATATTAATTAATTGTCGCAGCAAAGTAATTAATTGCACGACTTAATTATGAATCTTCCTCCCTATATGGTATTAGAGTTGAGGCTATCTTGAGGTTGTGCACAGTTTGGTACATATTTTTTTTTCTTAGTAGAAATGGTGAGCCCAAACTTAATTGGAGAGAGTAATTGAAGAGAAAGGAGAAGGAGACACTCGATAGGATCCCACCCAGTTAACAGTTATAAGGCAGGCAGTTTGTGCCTATTGGGGGCCTCCGACGACCCAACCCTATTTGGGTCGGCTAGGTCTTGGTGCCCACATGTGAAAGCCAACTTTTAAATTAAAGGTTAATATGCTGTGTTGCCAGCTGACCAGCTGTGACCTGCTTGATCAGTGAATTAGGGGGCAATCTTCTCTGATTGCAGGCCCCTCCTCTTCCCCACTCAATCATTCAAGACAATTGAAGGCAATTCAGCTACCTTTTTCTGCAAGGGACCACACACAAATCAAAGTTTTGCTTAAGCCCTGCAAAAGAGGCATCTGGAATTTCAATGCTCAAAAGGCAGCCTACTCCGGCACAGTTCTTGTCTGGATTAGCAAGTTCCCACATTTTGTTCAGCTGGGATTCTTAAGCCATCGCTTAAACCAGCAAGGAACAAGGTATCCTTAAGGATCATATCTCCATTGTTCTCAAGCAATTACACAACAAGGTGGGGGCCCTTGAGTGGACTGTGGGTTATTGGACCCAACTGGGTGTCTGTTGTACCCTCTTTCCTTTCTTCTCTTCAGTATTAACACTCCTAAAGTAATTAATTGCACACATTGAACATGAGCGTTCTGTGCGCATACAACAAAGCATCTTATGAAACTTTATATGTAGGACTTTCATTATGTTTCTACATAAGAGGATTTTTGGACCAGCCATCTGTCAAGAACATGAGGCAATGCTCTTGTGTTGACTTTGAGGTAGCTGGACTGTGTAAAATTTTTCTTTGCTATTAGATACCTTATGTTACAAAGCTTGGATTTTGTCCTGATACCCTTTTTTCCTACATGGAGCTGGCTCATTTTTTTGCTTTGTGCTTGATTTAGGTGATGAAATGACAAGGGTAATCTGGAAAATGATCAAGGACAAGGTATTCAAAGCTCTTTTCCTGATGTTGTAGTGTTTATGTTTACCATTGCTCACTGCCATTTATGGAAGGTGCCCACCGCTAATTATGGAAGATTTCGTGCAGCTTATTCTACCGTTCTTGGATCTGGACATAAAGTATTATGATCTGGGCTTAGAATATAGAGATGCCACTGATGATCATGTGACAACAGAGTCAGCCTTGGCCACTTTGAAGTAAGTGCTTTTTGGCATTATATGCTGCATTGAGTTGAAACTTGATGTGTGTGTGTGTGTGTGTGTGTATAGCTTTTGGTGGTGGTGTGTTCTGTAGTTTTTGCTGCAAGGGTTTGTATCCGCTTTGGTTTAGGGACTCGGTGACTGGTGATTTAGCAACTGGTTTGAGAGCATAATACCATGCATCAGATGTTCTGAGAACCAAGTGTGAGTCAGAGAGCAATAGATACATCTTTTTGGGTTACAAAATTTGAGGTGACTGGCTTGCAGTGCAAGAGTGATCTCTCAGGATAAGCAGAGCCAAGTGGAGGAAGCCTCATAGTTCCACTTCACACCATTATTACAGCACCAGTGCCAGCATTATCAGCAGCGCCAGCTGGTTGGTGATACACAAAATCTAGAGAGCTGAGATGATGATCCTGTAACATATTGAAATGAGGTTTTGAAGTAGCAAGATAGTGCAAGGTGTCTTTGTTGAGAAGTTAAGGTGGGGAAACTTATGAAAAGTATATGATGGCCGTGGATGCGTTTGTGAAAATGTGAGAAAGGGTTTCTTCTCAAGATGGAGAGTCGAGTGGTGAGTGTAGAACACTTGTGCCTATGTGCCTATGTGCTAGGGTTTTCCAGAGATAGAAAGAAGAGTGTTATGTACAAGAAGAAGTAAATTCAAGTACAAGATGTGGCACTAACGCTGAAGAAAGCAGGTGAATATGACGATTTGGCTACCTACATATATATATGCACCAATGCTCCTAGTCGGCCAATGGTATTGCTGTCAGCCGTGTTTACCCGACTGTCACGTCATCACTGCCACGTGTCACATGCACTGTCTGACTCTGCTTGTCGGCTGCTATCTGAAGTCCGGCTATGCCTTGCATACTTGTAAGTGTGTCACAGTGAGACTTAAAAACACTTTCTAGATTGTCAGTTTCCCTACAAATCTCAATCACACTTTCTAAATCGTCAGCATCCCTACAATCTTAATCACCTTTAGGATATGATAACAAAGTTTCCCACTTTATCTACTGTTGCCAGATATTGTGGGCTAAACTAAACATTAGAAAGAGTAGCTCTCCAACTTTGTAAGGAATTTTATGCCCATAAAGCAAGGTTAGGAGAGCATGAGTAAAACAGTGCTTCTCATGTCCTTTAGGTTCAAGGATGTTGTAATGTTAGCAATGATCCCTTAGACCCAAATGCTTGTGGTGTTGACAAATTGCTTTACTGCTTTGTCGGTGTAGGAATTTTTAGTTTTGTTTTAGCTGTGGGCATGTGCATTTACATTGTTCTATTGTTATGGAGTACAAGTTAAATCTTTTTACTTATGCCATGGGTCAGGTACAACGTTGCTGTCAAATGTGCCACCATTACTCCTGGTGTGTTGCCAGATCACAGTCTGTGCATGAGTTTGTGTTTAATTGCATGTACTGTTTTCGTGCCTTTTGTATAGTGAAGTTATTCATAAGCTTGAAGGCTGCTATTCTGATCATTACTGTAGATGAAGCTCGTGTTAAGGAGTTTGGTCTCAAATTTATGTGGAAAAGCCCAAATGGCACCATTCGAAATATTTTGAATGGTAACGATCTGTCTTTTACATAAGTTGCATAAGAACGATTCATTGAAGAAGTTGCTTAAGTTTTAACCTACTACTACTGCTGTAGGTACTGTGTTTCGGGAGCCTATCATTTGTAAGAACGTTCCAAGACTGGTTCCAGGTGGGGAAATTGAGGTTTTGGCTCTGCAGAGTTTCTATTTCTTTGCTTCTTGAGTCATTGTGTGTTTCCATTGTGTGCAGGCTGGACGAAGCCTATCTGCATAGGAAGGCATGCCTTTGGCGATCAGTACAGAGCAACTGATACGGTTATCAAAGGGCCTGGGAAGCTGAAGCTAGTTTTTGGTAAGTTTGATTACTTTTCAACTTGCTGTTCCGCTTTGACCAGAGAGCCAATGTGTTCAACTTGAATGGATTCAATTAGTGAAACTAGGAATTATGTGGCTTTCTTTATTAAGCAGTGGCATGTGCTGCAGTTCCTTCAAAGGGAGGTGAAACTGAGGAGTTGGAGGTGTTTGATTTTCAAGGAGCCGGTGGAGTAGCTCTGAGCATGTACAACACAGAAGAGGTAGCCCTTTACTCTCTTGAAGCCTAAGCTCTGTTGACTTAGTACATCTTTGATGATGATGCATGGTTTTGCAGTCAATTCGCAGTTTTGCGGAGGCTTCCATGGCTATGGCGTTTGAAAAGAAGTGGCCTCTCTATCTGAGCACGAAAAATACAATTTTGAAAAAATACGATGGAAGGTGACGTCTCACTGATTTGCTTGCTTTATGAGATGCATCATTGCTTGTTTTCGTACAAGCTGTTTTTCTTCCAGCAGACTTTGAAGAGTCAAGTCATCTTCTTTGCAAGACTTTTGTCACATTCATACAACTTTGCAAATTACAAATGTTGTTCCATTCAGAAAGGTGAAACATGTGTGCTTATTAGAAAGGAGTACACAGGGATGAGTGCACCTTGAAGAGTTCATAGAAATGACAGACTTTAAAATGACTGAGAAACAAAAATTAGAGTTACTTTGGGTAATTTTCCAAGTTATGGACTTAGAGCATACTCTATGCAGGCCAAGCAGGGGCAGTGTTTCTAGAGTTGAAAGTTGCAGCATTGTTCAGCCAATGACTTCTCACAGCTCACCTTTGAAAGCTCCAGTATAATTTTCTAATATGGTTTCCTACTTTCACAGGTTCAAAGATATTTTCCAGGATGTATATGAAGCTGGCTGGAAGTCCAAATATGAGGAAGCTGGTATCTGGTTAGTCCTCTGTAGGTGCCTGAACTGTTTACATTGAACTGCTAGCTGTGATATTCGTGGCTTATTTCTTTGATGCTTATTTGCAGGTATGAGCATAGACTTATTGATGACATGGTTGCCTACGCCTTGAAAAGTGAAGGTGGATATGTGTGGGCATGCAAAAACTATGATGGTGATGTGCAGAGTGATTTCCTTGCTCAAGGTGAAAATCGCTTTTAGTTGGGGTTATCAGCACATTATGCCTTGTTTATTATTAAGGGGAACTGTTTCTATGAATAGGTTTTGGATCTCTTGGACTGATGACATCGGTTCTTGTAAGTCTCTTTCTCACTCTAGCTTGCTACAAACGTGTATAGATTTGAATAATATGATTTTTCACCCCATGCTTTGTGTTACTCTCTTATGTTTCTGTCTGCTATTAGGTATACTTTAGCTTTCCTACACTTTTCTGCATTCTGACTTTTGAACATCAACACTCTGGAGTAGATTGCACCTGATGGCAAGACGATTGAGGCAGAGGCTGCCCATGGGACTGTCACTAGACACTACAGGGTCCACCAAAAGGGTGGAGAAACAAGCACCAATAGTATTGCTTCCATTTTTGCATGGACACGCGGTCTTGCCCACAGGTAGCTTATCAAATTCCCACCTCCTTTTTTGAATCTTCTTAACATGCAGGAGATCACATCTTGTGCTTGTATTTGAAAGACATGATCATGCATTTTCCATCTCTGCTAAGCAGCTGATCTTTTTTTTTTTTGGGGGGGGGGGGGGTGGTTCCCTAATCTCACTTTTTAACATTTTGTTAATTTGCAGGGCAAAGTTGGATGGACATGCAGAGTTGAAGGAATTTTGTGAGAAGTTGGAAGCTGCATGTGTCGGGACGGTGGAAGCTGGAAAAATGACTAAGGACCTTGCTCTTCTGATTCATGGCTCTAAGTAAGGCCTTTATTTGGCGATTCTTCAATTTACGCCCCTTCCCCTTGCTTCCTCTATCCTTTTCATGCTTTGAAACTAAAAGGAATCTGAATGTGTTTTCAATTGTTACCCCTTTGCTTGCTGTGCAGGCTGTCTAGGGAGCAGTATCTGAATACAGAAGAGTTTATTGATGCTGTTGCCAAAGACTTGGCTCAAAGGCTGGCTGTGTAATATGGTACGTGTGATCTCTTCGTAATATCTGGAAATGCTTAGCTTTGGTTTTAAATGTATACTCTTTCCTTTAGTACAAAACCTGTTGCATAGACTTGCAATGAGCTGCTTTCACATGATGTGAGCAGGCAATGTGAGGTTTGCTTTATTTTTTGGGGATTTTTAAGCGTGTGTTATGTTTGCTGTGAGGTCAAAGTCTCACCTCTTTCAAGTGCATGCTTGGCAGGTGATGCTGTAAGTGCTTTAAAAAAGCACCAACAATTTTGTTAAGGCAAACCCTGCAGCAGATAGTGGTGTTGTGTAGTTTGAAGCATCAATAATGGCATCATCGGAAGGTTTCAGATTGCCTGGTTTCTTTCTAGATGATGCGTGCCAGAAGGGAAGCCACCATGGTTGGAACATTTTGATGACCTTGGAAGACACCACATTAAGTTTTGGAATAAGTAGTTTTGGAATAATTACATGGCGTGGTGTGAGTTAGACATCATTTTTAGGTGGGCTAATTCGGACCTTTGCATTACCGAAGCATTCTAAATTTGCATTTTAAAACTGTACTTATTTTCTTTATTTTATGGCCCATTGTTTTGTTAAAGCTTAATCTTCTTGACATGGATGAAGGAAATGTGTCCAAAGGCACACTGCCATTTTTGTGTTACGTAGTCTAGAAAGGGTGGTATTGTAGGAGATTGATAGGCAAAAGACTCAAAAACAGAGTTAAATTTTGATTAACAAGGTATCCTTAAATGCTTAATACAAAGCTGATAATTCCAAAATGACAAGAAATTCTATCATCATTCAGATGAGTTTGTGGTACCTTCTCCCTTGGAAGGGGCAGGGTAACCCTTTATAATTAAATAGGTTTCTAAGATTGTTCATGATTGGGGAGGAATCTCGTGGCCTTTTTCATGTTTGTATCCCTTGGTTGGAAGTGGTGTAGTAGCCCTTTTATGGAGGTCTTTAGCTCATGTTTCCATGCACGTTTGTGGCAAGAAGCAAAATGTACTCAAGACACGGTTATATATTTTTTGAGTCCATGCATTCTAATGGTGCTTAGAGCAATCAAACTCGAGAGAGAGAGAGATAGAGAGAGAGATAGAGAGAGGATCTTTTTCATCTTTCAATCTCCCAAATCCATCACTTGGAATTGTATGTATATATGTAAGTGTATGTGTGAGGTTAAGTAGTGTACATATTTGTATAGATGCACGTGCGCATTTGTTTTTTTTTGTGTGTTTCTTGTGTGCATGTGTGGTGCATTGTGTACATGCACATGCATGTGTTTATGTTGTCATACATATAGATCTATTTATATATACATATATACATATCTATAAATACATATATATATATATATGTGTGTTTTCTCTCTCTCTTTCTCTCTCTCTTGCACACATGTACATAATATAATATTATATATGTGTTTATATATATAAGAAACTCATTCAATGAGCAAATGACTTGATGGTAACAACTAGTTGTGAGCTTGAATGCATCTAGGCTTATGGAAAATAATCACTTTTTTTAAAAAGTTAAAAAATGTGAAACTCCCACACACACACATATATATATACTCATTCAATGAGCAAAGGACTTGATGACAACTAATTGTGAGCCTTAATGTATTTAGGCATGTGTGAAAAATATGTATAAAAATTTAAAAAAAAATTCTTTTTCTTTTATGTGAAAGATCTCTCTGACTCTTGCCAAGTGGGACTCTCCTTTTCTTGTCACATGGCAGGTTACAAGTGATATATATATATATATATATATATAGAAGAATGCTTTCTTCAAAATTTAGGCTTTTGAGTATATAAGTTTATTCCAAATTACTTGTATGAATTTAAGAGGAGTTTTATCTATCTCAAAACTTATATCCATTGTACGCCTAGTCCTCATCACCTCATCTCTAGTTTGTACTCTTTTTTTCTCATACTTATGGTTCTTACCATTACTTATGGGTGGGGTAGCCTCATAAATGCTTTTTTGTGTCCTTTTGTCATTGTCAATTTCCTTAAGTTTTAATTTGTAAGATGTTACCTAGCCCTATATGCAAAGTTTCTCATTTATCAAAAAGAAAGGATGAGAGATCTCAAGAAAATGAAAGTAACAACCATTAGATGGTTTAATTAACTTTTCTTTCAAATTGTCCATAAATGAATGGTACACGATTACTAGGATTTAGTCACTTGTTGGAGTAGTATGAATTCATGGTCTCTTGTAGGAAAAATTGCTTGATTTATTTAAAGTATTTGATAAACCATGTGCAAGGACATGCCACTATATCTTGTCTCTACTACTTATTACTTACCCATTCAAAGTACGTGTAAGGACATGTCACTTTGCCTTGTTCCTACTACCTATGACTTACTACACTAATGAATGCACATGTCACCATACCTACCTACTTGTTATTATATACTACTTGCTACTTCTCCCTTCTATTCTCTATTCACTACTCACTATTTCTTGCTACACTAATCATTACACCTTACTGCTCCACCCTTACTATTACTTGTGACCATATTTTGAGGTAATTTATTGAGCTTGAATTAGAGGTCTAGTAGAGTCCTCATGTGTATACATCTCTTAGGGGTCAATGTAAGAGTTCTATCTTCGCAATCAATCAACGCATGATTACCCACTAGCCAATCCATGCCAATGATTACGTCTCGCTCACCCATGTCTATAACATAAAAGTTTCCTTTGTGTTCAGTTTCAGCCAACGTAAAAGAAAGATTTTCAATGTACCCACTTGTATAATGTCTTCTCCCATTAGCCAACTCAACTGGGCATTTATATCTTGATGAACTTTGAGTTTCAATTTTTCAGACATTTGTCTGGTCATTCGCTTAAGGGAGGGGACATATGCTTTCATGGCATGTTATACATGAAAGTGGGTCTTTTTCCTTTAGCATAAGTGTGAGTGTGTGTGTGCATCTTCTTGGGGTTTTCATACTTATCTTAAAGCAAAGAGTAGAAGTCTTAGTATGGGTGAATTCTCAAAGGACCCTTATGCATAGGCCTTAGTGTAAATATTTGGTGTGGAAAATGATCAGTTCTTGAAAACATGATCTTTTGTGTGAGTGCCTATCCCTTATCACCTTAGGAGCATGCCGTGGGGTGGGGGATTAATTACATTAGTGTTAATTATAGGCATGTCTTTAACAAAGGTGTGGATGTAAGGCTGGAACCGTAGGAAGTAGCCTAAGTAGAGTCTAGAGGTCTCAATGTTTAGGATAAAAACGTGAAGATGTCATTATAAGTGGAGGAGCCTTGAGCATTTTCGGAATATATGAAAGGTGGCAATCTACATTCCACGGAAGAGCTTATATTTGTATGTAAATGGACATGCATGTGAATCTACATGTGAAAGGTGGCAATCTACATTCTACGGAAGAGCTTATATTTGTATGTAAATGGATATGCATGTGTAATTTGAGTGTCATGCTTAACAAAAGTGCTTGAAATCAAAGGTCAAAGCCATGATTGCCTTGGAACCTAAGCATAAGTATTTGCTCGGGGTTTTTTTTTGCGAGCACTTGGCAAGCCGTTTTCAAAAGTGGAGCGGTTTTCTAAAATCTCTGTCTTATAGTCTATTTCCAAGTTCCCTCTTACTTTCTCTCTTGGCTCTATCTCTCTCCACTCTCTACCTCTGTCTACTTGTCTCGACACATACATAAATACATGCATAGATATTATATACATACACATGCATGCATGCATGCATACAAACCCCTCTCCCTCTAAATCAAACAAGTATGCGTACATGCACACATATATAATGCATATATATCGCTCTCTCTAAATCCGTCTCCTCTCTTGGTTTCCCTCTCGTTTATACATGCTTGCATGCATAGATATTATATACATACACATACATACGTGTACAAACATACATACATGCCCCTCTCCCTCTAAATTATACATGCATGTGTGTATACATGTCCCTCTTTCTCTAAATCTACACACACACACACACACACACACACACACACACACACACACTCCCTTTGTGTGTGTGTGTGTGTGTGTGTGTGTGTGAGAGAGAGAGAGAGAGAGAGAGAGATGTTTTTTCTCTCTCTATCCGCTTGTTAATCACCTCATCCGCTAACATGGTTTAACCCTTGTAAGGCACTTTGCCATATTACCCACTTGTAGCGGAAGCCCATCTCCTGTAAGCTTGTACGATGATGATGGCGGCCTTACTTTGAGCTTAATGACAAATAGGCAGAAGCCACAAATAGGCAGAAGCCACAAACTTCATGTATAAACTTGATGTACTATTTTAACTTATGGCTTACATGTTCACACTGGCCATTTGTATATAAGTCAATTTTGAGATTCCCTTGCATTAGAATACTTGTGAGCTCTCCCTCTTCTCTACTCTCTTGCTTACTTGTATTGCCATTTTGGTAGCCCTGGTGGTAGGCAGCTTGTTAAGGTGGCATGAAAGGTATAGGTGATGAGAAGTTCTTTATATGTGAGGCCTCCTTCTGTTATGGAAATGGAAGGGATCCTTTAAAATGAGGTAGTTGGTAGAAGTGGTATGTGTCCTATGTGGTTTTGGTGGAATAAGCACTAGGACCACCGTGGAATGATTTGCATGGGTAGATGGTGGTCCGGATCTTCTTGGCACGACATAATATTATACCTTGAGCTCATAACGCGATGCTTAGAAATTGGGCTTCTTTGTGGCACCCATGAATATGTTGGCCAAGGCGAGGTTGTGTTGGTTTTGAATTGGATATGATGCAAAGGTACATTGAAGATCTTGCAAGGTCAAGGGTACTCTAGGTGATGGGTCATACCATGGGCCAGCCCACCATGGTCCCCCCATCCAAAGACGTACGTGGAGGGTTGGCATTGACTAGGTTAGTTGTAGGTGCATGTGTGTGTACATATCATGAGGTGTGAGAAATTGTGATGCCCACATAGTGATATATGTAAGTGACGTCGTACATGGGCAAAGGGCAATGGGTGTCTAATGCCCACATAGTGAAATATGTAGGCGATGTGCATGGGAAATGGGCGTGTATTGTGTGTGTACTCCCTCAAGATTTCTCCAACTACTTTCTTTGACTCTCTTTCATGCTTTTCATTGACACTTATTGAGGAGTCAAGATTCTTAGATTGTTGAGGAGCATGGCAGACTTTGTCTATAGTTTCTTGGCGACCTCTTATGTGGGTCAAGGGATTTGGCATGTCAAGTACACTGGGGATAGAGATAGTGTGGATCAATGGGTGGTGGGGTTGAAGAAGAGGCTACAAAATGTTCACGCTGATTTGAGGAAGGTCCAAGAAACGATGGGTCACACCATGGGCTAGGCTTGCACAGGACATGGTCCCCCCATCCATAAACGTACTTGTGTATGATTGCAACGATGAGGCTTTTGGGAGATTGGTTCATCAAGGGGCTTCATCCAGGGTCTAAGTAGCAAGCTCAGGTAGTCACATTTCTTTGAGGAGCATGTTGATGCAGCTAAAATAGCAAAAAAGAAAATAGATGGTAGAAGGTGCTTTTTTAGATAGTGAGGTAGAGGACATAGATGTAGGCAATTTCAGTGATTATTTTGATGATGATTTCGATTATGATAGTAAGGTAAGGAAGAGCAAGAAAAGGGGGCATATTGTGAGCGCAAGAAGAAGCAAGGCTTTGCTGAAGGAAATGAAGGACCTTATGATCACAAAGTCTAGTACATCAAGAAGAATGCCAAGGGATGACATGGATCAGTATAACATAGGAATGTGTTATGCGAAAGGTGCGAATAGGAAGGTCACCTCAGATCAAACATGGAATCACACCACCCAAAATTTTAGGTACAAATGGAAAAAACAAGTCCTAGAAGCTTGAAAGACAATGACTCCTATGAATTAGGATAGATGCAGTGACTAAGAAAAAGAAAAACAAAAGGAGTGTGAATTAGGTCTATAGTAGTAGACATACAAACATGAGGATGGGGCAGAGATCCTAGAAAATGAATCAGTATGAGACAATGAGGCACAACATAGTCTTGGACACAGAAGGAAGGGAAGGAGGAGTATGATGTATGGGATGATTTAAAAAACATGGAATTGAATATCACATTGGATAAGCTATTGACCTTGGTATCAAATTATAGGAAGAAGCTAGTGCTAAGTTATTAGAAAAGTTAAAGGATAACTTGGAGGTTGTAGAGCCGAAGAGCCAGCATAGTGGATTGCCATAATACAGCAATAGTAGAAAGGATACCAAAAGTGGACAATATAGTTCCACAATTGAACTGTCAACATGCCCTGAGGTTGATCCAATGTTGATAAAAACTAGGGTCAATGCCTTCCATGTTAGTATAGCCCCATGCAAAGACATCTTTGAATTTTGACAAAATTCAAAGACATCTTTGAATTTTATCAACAGACTTACTAGTTCTTCTCTAAATTTTTGATCCAGCTTTGCATTGATCCTAACATTCTTAGGGCCTTCTTGCGGACCTAGATTGACATTTATTAAATCATCTTCTTGCACTATGGCTGACTTTATGTTGAGCTTTTCTTTCAGCTTTTGATTTTCCATCCAATTCTTTATCTCTTCTACGGATTGTTGTCCTTATAAAGCTTCCATATTTTTTGATCATACCTTTATCTGTGTTAGCATATGTGGGCAGCTTACTTATGTGGCCACTTTAACTCTGTTATGCAGGTTAATTATCATCTATTGTATAGTTCGCATATTCACCATGAACAAAGACACAAGTTTTGGATTCTCTCTAAGGATCCTCTCCTTTTCCTCAACATTCATTAGATTTAGCCCTTCCACCTGAAGTGGTTGGATTGTGCTTTCGATTGTCTTGTCTTTCTTGACTGATAGTTTCAGGTTCTTCTTGCCTCTTCTAATGGTTACCTATTTTTCTCCTATTTATCATGTCTTTCTCCTAGTTCTTCTTGATCTTGCCATGTTGCAACGATGGCCTTCTGAGTAGGATCAAATATGATCCATCATGTACAGATTTGATCCACACCACGAGGAATGTTGCAGGGAAATTCCATCCTACAATCATCATTTGTCCGTTTCTCACTATGCATAATGGCTTATTTGTTCTTTGATCCGCCATGTGGATATTAACTGGTGTTGTCATCCATGTACTCCCAAGTGCTTATTAGTCGTGTTTTCAAACAGTATGTTCACTCCATAACCTCCTTCCAAAAGTACTTCGTGTATTACATTACCCCTAGACCTACCATGCTTAGTACAACTGGAGCCACCCCTTGTCCATCACACTGACTGTGTCAGAAGCATAGTGATGTCTGATTGTGTTAGAAGCATAGTGATGTCCGATCAAGATGGATCAAGGTCTTGGGTGACCATCTTTATGACGAGATTCACCACAGGTGATATATGCACAGTAATCCATGCACATGTGTGGTATCTTCATAGGTGTCACAAGAAATAATTCTCAATGAATAAAATGGCAAACAAGTAAAACATGATCAAGCAACCATGTGTCATTCATGCATCCAGTCTGGTAAAGCCATCCTAATTTGGCAAGACTTCCATAGTCCTCGAGTTGTGAGATCATCCAAATCCATTGAGAATTCTTTATTCTTCTTCGTGTATGAATAGCCTATACTAATCTCACTAAAGCCGAGACTAAGGTCAAGACTAAGAATAATGTGTTTTAACATAATCTTGGGTCTTTTATTATCTCGATTGGAGTAAAGCCATTTTCTTTTGCTACTTCTTTAATGGACCATAAAGGGGGTCTAATTCTTCAATCTAATGTGTGTAACCTCATCCATGTATATGTGTGTGAACACAGTGTATGCCATGTGTCATATGTTTATGTGATTAGTGTATGCCATGTGTCATGTTTATGTGATTTGTGTGAGTCTAAAGATAAGGTTTTAAACCTACGAAAAGCATGTACTTGATTCAAGTTTTACAACATAAAGGTAAGGTTCTAGACCTATAAAAAGCATGTACTTGATTGAAGTTTTACAACATTAATCTATGCTTATTTGAGTGGCGTATTTGTATGAATCTAAAGATAAGGTTCTAAACCTAGAGAAAGCATGTAAGTTTAATTCAAGTTTTAAAACATTAATCTATGTTTATTTGAGTGTGCTAACTCTGCTTGCTTCTTTTGCTCGTTTCTCTTGCACTGATATCATGCGCAGCCTATCCTTATCTTCGTTGTCCACGCCTTATCGCTGCCGCAATACCCCCAGTCGTCGCCCTGTGAATCCGTCACCTTTTTTTAGCCTGCTAGCATGGAGGCTTTATTAAGGCATAAAGGTTTAAGCCTTATTATTAAGGCTTATTAAAGCCACTCTCTTCATGCTTCCTTCTCCTTATTATTAAGGCTTATTATTAAGGCTTATTAAAGCCACTCTCTTCATGCTTCCTTCTCCTTATTATTAAGGCTTTATTAAGGCATAAAGGTTTAACCCTTATTATTAAGGCTTATTAAAGCCACTCTCCTCATGTTGCCTTCTCCCTATTATTAAGGCTTTTTTAAGGCATAGAGGTTTAAGCCTTATTATTAAGGCTTATTAAAGCCATTCTCCTCAGGCTACCTTCTCCTTGTCTCATCCCCAAAGTCAACACATCAATAAAGCGGTTGCTAGAGAAGAGCTGCCTTCACACTCTATTGGGCTGAGCAATAGCTCATAACACCACCTTTTTCCAATCATGTTTATGTCATAAACATAGATGAGTTGTAAAAGACATGTGACCTAAGAAAAGGTCTCCTTGATTATCTGTTTTAACTAAAAAGCTTTCACATAGCTTGTTTAAAAGATTAAAGTAACCAAATTTAACATGATCTACTATACATAAAGAATACTCTTCTTCACCTTAACCATTGTAACCAAAATCATGAAAATTATCTTGTTGCTTCTAACCCTATTCTCTGAAATTTTGTTGTTTCTAGTCCTATTCTAATCATGAAAATTATCTTGTTGCTTCTAATCCTATTCTATGAAATTTTCAAGCTTGTTTCTAAGTTTAATGATGCTCTTGTCTTGTTAAAGCATGATAAAAGATTAACCAAAATCCGGCAATTATCATGATCTATTATATATAAAGAATAATTTACCTATTAGAATCAACATCAATGAAGAATAATTTTATTCTCCTTACCCATTGGAATCAACATTAATGAAAAATATCCTGTTGCTTCCAATCCTATTCTATGAAATTTCCAAGCTTGTTTCCAACTCTAATGATGCTCTTCTCATGTTAAAGCATAGTAAAATGCAAATGCTCTTCAAAGTTTAATGTTACGTCATGGTAGATGCTAATATAGCGGGAGGAGGGTCTCGAGCTCTTGGTCACCACCCAACCATAGAAGAGTGTGGATAAGGGTCCACACTACCAGGCTTATATAGTGGCATGCCTGCCCACACTGGCATGGCCTCCCATGGTCCTTTGACCCGAACGCCTCACCCCTAACCCCGGACACACTTGCCACACGCGCTCCAACGTGTGGACTTTGCGTCCGGTCAAGTTTTTCCCCACTGCCGCCGCTACAGGCAACTGACGCATGCCGTTATTTTACAGGCTACATGACATTACTTCTCCATTCTAAAGTGTTTTCGTCCGCAAATGAAAACAAATTAGGAAAAGTTGTAACATATTTAGTTGTTCTCACTTGAGACCTTTTCTAGTTTATCCTTTCACTTAACAAGTGAATATCAATACACTATAAACCTCATGTTCCAATCTCTCGACCAGAACTTCAAGGCAAACTACCTGCCCTAGTTTTTGCCCATTTTCGAACAAAAATTGTTCTTAAAGGGAAGAGTAAATAGGTTGACAAAGTTTCTTTCAACTAAAAAGATGTGAAAACATCTGAGCTCTCTAGGCTCTTTATCAAACATCTCTACAAACTATATAGCCTGCTTGTTTGCAGATATAGTGGGGTAGAGATAGAAAGTTTGATAGTCATCTTTGAAGGAAAATATTTTAAGGTTAAATGTCACTCTTAAGTAAGAGTGAGGTCAACCATATGTAGATTGATGGTGGTCAAACTGAAAACCCAACGAGGTTCTAGAGCATATGCTTGTACATAGATAAATAATCTATGCACAAGTTTAAATGTCACTCTTAAGTAAGAGTGAGGTCAACTATATGTAGATTGATGGTGGTCAAACTGAAAACCCAACGAGGTTCTAGAGCATATGCTTGTGCATAGATAAATAATCTAGTGGAGAGGAGTACCTCTCACCTTTGGAATTTGTTTTTTGTTGTTCATATGGTCATCTACGCTTGCAACTTCCCTATGTACGATGACAAGGAAAGCAAGACACATAGCACATATTTTCCTTAAGTACTACGGCCAAGGAAACATGCAGCACTCATGTTTCATCTAGAACACTAAACAATAGTTGCCATTTGCAACTATGAAGGATGTCAATAAAACACAAATTGCTACTAAGGTATCGAATAACATCATGCTTTCAGTATACACCAGAATTTCTCAAATCCTCGAACCTCATAATAAATGTGCTCTAACATTCAAGGAATTCCTTTGCATGTTCTACGACATAAATATGTTTTTCTCTTGTGGTTAGAAACCACATGGACTTTAATTCAACAAATTTGCGCAATTGTTATTAGAAGTCATTAGAAAATCATTCTGTAATGTGGTAAAGTTCAATTGACCTTACACATAGTCTATGGAAAGCACTTTCCTCTCGTCAAAAGTTCTTGCGTTCTTTCAAGAATAGTTTACACATCTAGCAAAACGAAGATTTCATATAGACAGCATCTATGTGATGTATAGTGTCTATACACTACTAGAAAATCAAGGGTAATGTGCACCAATGAGAGTACCACTCCTAGCCCACGAGTAGATACATGCCTATCCACATGTCTACTCCTGCAACCATTTTGGTTAGAAATACATATCTATGTCTCTATGGACATGTTTATGGGCTATCGATGGTCATGTTCAAAATATAATAGCACCATCCAGACACACCTCTACAAGTGTGGTCTCAATGGACACCTCTACTAGGTGAAACAATATCGTAAACAATTTTAATTATGGGAAATGATTTACTATAAAAAGCAATAAATGAGAAATTCTTTGTGGCTTACCCAGTCTATATATACATATGCTACAATATGTGGATTAGATATGCCTCCAATACACCTTACACTCATAGACAAACAAAATCAATCTCTGTAGTTTGAGATTGCTTTGACATGAACATAGTGCTTACTTTGGTCTCGGTCACACTACGGTGAATCAATGCACATTATAAGTTGGTCTAAACTTTGTTTCAACAAACTAGTCAAAATAAGTAAACACATTGGAGTTACGGTATCCCTCCGTAAAATAATCTCCAAAGAAGGATCGTCAAACAACCATAATTTAGTGTGGCCAAGTAAGCACAGCTCCTCAGCCCAATAAATCAAAACCAACTAAAAGAGACCAAAATGTGCAACGGGTTGAAGACAATCTAACGTGCACACGGGAAAACTTGTAAAAGTTTACAAAAATTGAATTCAAATCCCACAAATCAATTAGTTTTATAGTGGCAAACTTTGTTATCTACCAAAGTCATCATTAAGGAGCTACTCGCCCCCACAGATGCTGCAAAATTTCTTGTATGTTAATGGATATGCACATAAGGGGTAAGAGCATGCAAATACTACGCTACTTTAGGAAGACAAAGCTGTCTTCCTCTAAGAAAATTTTATTCTTAACATTATGGTAATGATAAGTCTTTAGGAAAGAATGAACCCCTGAATCCATTGCATAAGGAAATGAGTTAGTAATCCCTTGAGTAATGAAGGGAAATAAACCTAAGTTTTTCTATTCTTATCATTATGGTAATGAAAAGTCTTAGAGGAAGGAAGACAAGGTTTTCTTCCTCTAAGCCTGTTCTGGATTACCTTTTGTTACTTGGATCATTTTGAAAATGTATCCATCACATACCATGCCTAGTTGGATGGTGTTAACCACTCGAGTTAACATAGTTTCGTCTGTTGGTCCTACCGTGAGGCGTTTTACCATCTTACTCACTCAAATGGGGGCACCTATCTTTTGTAAGTCATCCCTAGAACATACAAAGTGGCCTTTTCAAAAAATAGAGGAAGTTTAAGAACTTTGTGTACAAACTTGTTTAAGACTAGTACTAGTGGCCGGACGAACTTTAAGTTTTGGCATCCTAGTGTGAAAACTAGTCACTTGTATATAAGTCAATTTTGGCAATAAGTAATACACATTCATTCCCTTGCCAATAGGAGTACTTGTTGTAAGCTCTTCTCTTCTCTACTCTTGCTTACTTATAGGCCAAGTAAGCACACCCACATCAAGGAAGTTGCGTTCTAGTGTGTGACAACAAAATGAGGATGCAATAGATGAGAAAGCACACCCACATCAAGGAAGTTGCATTTGCGCCTTGAAGGCGAGATGCAACAACACTTGATTCGGGATTCGGGAAGGCTAAGATAAGCTCTTGACTTAAACATACTTGAGGCCAAGTTCCTAGAATTTACCCCTCATAGAAATTGCTCCTCAAGGCATAGTAAAGATAGAGACCCTAGACGGGGGCTGAGATAGAAGGATATCTCAATGGTAGGCAAGCTAAAACGCTACTATATGCACCTCTCACCTAGGATATGCTCTATCAAATCCAACAAAAATAAAAAGGCATGCCTCAGTATCTTGGACCATCCACACCTCTTCGAACCAGTAGAGTAGTAAGCTTCACCTAACCTTGTTAGACATATATTAATTTAGTCCGAGGCACTTAGGCCTAGACCGGACATTACTAGTGTGTGCGCGGGCAGGGGCCTAGTGGGCCAAGGTCCGTAGCTCGGGGGTTAGCCAAGGAGTGCGGGAATGGGAGCTAAGAGAGCACTTCTACCTTTTGCTTGATTGGGAGGTGAGAACATGCTCTAAGGGACTTTCATTTATAGAAACTCATGGGCTATATTGGCTGGGAGGGGAGAAGCACACACATGTCATTTTCTTCCTCTTACATTTGGTATCCGAGCTGGTTACGAGCAGGCTTTTTCTATTTTAAAAAAAAAGATTGGCTGCGCCATAGCTAACGCCGCGAACAGCTGATTACACGCGAAGGGACGCAAGGAATCCGCCAGCCGCGTGCGCATGTCAACCAAGCCCACACGCTAGAGAGCTCTCTCTCTCTCTTTTGCATTGAAATACAGAAGGCCACGCTTTACATCTTGAACCCTTAGCCTTCTGCTTTTGTTTTCTTATGTGGGATTTTGTTCAAAGATTTCAAGCTCTCTCAGCGCCTCTGGAAAGTCAAGGATGGTGCAGAAGTCTGGCAAAATTTGCACTTCCGCCGTGAACGCTCGAATTGGTGCCAGATATGCGTTTCTAACCCGTTTATGCTGAAATTGAATGTTCTGGCACATGTATGAGATGCATTGGAAATGCGTATGTGTGGATATGCGTGCATAGGGTAAATTGGATATCAATTTGTGCTCTTTTAATGCTCTGCAGTTTCTAGTTTTTCGCACCAAAGAGCAAAATTTGACTTGTTTTGCATCTACATCTTTGTGAAATAGATGTTTTGAGAAAAATGAAGCTATTGATGTATACTTTTTGGGGCTATTCTGCATTTTATGCTGTTATGCTGGTAAATTTCATTCAAAGACAATAAAGTGCAGAAGTTACAAGTGCATTTAGTGTTTGTATATACACTTGCGTACTTGGAAAATTCACTTTTTTCAGTGTTTGTGTGACAGTTTGCTAGCTGTAAATATTTGGGTGCTTTTCCTATACTCTTTTCATCAAGCCATTAAAAAAAAAAGAAGAGAAAACATGGAAGGAGAATCCTCACAGCAACATGTGCCTGATACGACCATGTATGACGAGGATGAAACACTTGATGTGACTACTATGGTTGCTCGTATTGACTCTATGGAAAACACTATGCAATTAGTTCTTAATCAAATGAAAGAATTGACTGAAATGCGGGGAAAAGAATTAAAAAAGTCTATATCCATCCCTCTTGATGAGGAAATCAATCAAGGCAGTCTTGGAGAGCCAGGAACCTCGGCTAGAGTGCCTACTTTGGGGCGAGCCAAGTGGCAACTTAAAGATCTCAAACCGCCTAAATATAATGGCAATACAGCAGCTCGCATAGCAGATGCAGTGGAACAATGGCTTTCCAAGTGGGAGCAATGTTTTAGGCTGTGCCATATAAATGATAATGTGGCTAAGATTCAGCAAGCCACGTATAACCTCCTCGATGTGGCTCATCGATGGTGGAGGAAGATAGAAAAGGACAAAGCAGAGCCTGTTACGTGGAATGCCTTTAAAGTTATATTTTATAATAACTTTGTGCCACCCGATGAGCGCAGTCGAGCGCTTGATTCTTGGTTCTTCATGTCACAGAAGAACTATTCTATTCAAGAGCATATTCCTGATTTCCTGCAAGTTCATAAATTTGTGTTGGGTCTTAAAGAAACTCTTCGGCCTCTAGTGCGCAAAGAGAAATGCTCTACGTTGAATGAGGCCATTGAATTAGCAATTGTGCTTGAGGATGGCAAGAAATTTCCTTCGGGAGGTGGAGGCCAGAAATCCTCTTGGACTCATGCCCCTAGATTTTTGGCCCCAGCTTCCTCTACTTTACCATCCACTAGTGAGGGTAGGGGTAAAGAGATTAGAGAGATTCATATGATCAAAACTGCAAAGGGGACCAAAAGAAAAGTTTCTGCTATGGCGGAAAGGGCTTTTAATAGATCTATGCTTACTTCGTAGCAAAGGGATAAAGCAATGAAGGAAGGGCTGTGTTATGGATGTATGGGCCAGCATAAATTTAAAGATTGCCCAAAGAAGTCAAAGATCACAGCTAGTATGGTGGTTAATCCAATGCAAGTGTCGGCGGAGGACAGTGAGGATGACTTGTTGGATGACACTCCACAAGATTATCCTAAAAGAATTTTAGCTATTTTGGTAACCAAGAAGGTGCCTACAGCTCCAAATGTAGTCTTGTCTCCTGGGGCACAGCAGGGTTACCAGTTTCCAGACACAGAGCTTATAGTATTGAAGGGGACTGTGCAAGGAACGCCAGTCAAGATCCTCTTTGATACTGGCTCTACTCATAATGTTATTAGCTCAAGGCTTGTCAAGAAGCTAAAGCTCCAAACGCAGCCTTCAGAGTACAGCTACACAGTGGAGCTAGCTGACGGCAAGGGCACAGAAGTGTGGGATCGTCAAGTCAGAGGACTCCCATTCCAGATCCAGTCCTACGAGGACGACTTTGAAATTACACAGCTTGCGAGATTCGATCTAGTTCTCGGCAAGCAATGACATGTATGGAAGAAGCCAACGATAGACTTTTCTTCCCATGTCATCCAGTTCGAGCATAGCGGGCAGACGCCTTTTGATTCGCGGGGAACCCGATTTCCCAGAAGCGAAAGTGTTAAAGGCTACCAAGATGCTCAAATTAGATTGTAAGTATATTTACTTTTGTTATATTGTAAATATTTCTAAATCAAATCCAAGGATGGATTCGACAGTTGGTGGCAGTTTTATCACCTCAGCTTTAGATCTTTCTAATAAGATAAAAGCTGAATTCGAGGATGTATTTAAAACTGAGTTACCTGTTGGTTTACCTCCTCGCAGGAATGTGGAGCATAGGATTGAGCTCGTTCTAGGAGCTAATCCAGTTGCTAGACCACCATATCGAATGAGTCTCAAGGAGGAGAACGAGGTTAGGAAGGTGGTGGACGAATACCTTAGTAAAGGCCTGATTCGTTCGAGTTTTTCACCTTTTGCCTCGCCTGTTTTACTTGTAAAGAAAAAGGATGGTTCTTTTAGGATGTGTGTAGATTACAGAGCACTCAATAAAATTACTGTCAAGCATCGTTATCCTATGCCTAGGATCGATGATCTCTTAGATGCTCTTGGTGGTGCTACTATTTTTAGTAAAATAGATTTAAAAAGTGGTTACCACCAGATAAGAGTAAGAGAAGAAGATGTATATAAAACAGCTTTTAGAACCAGGTTTGGTCAGTATGAGTATTTAGTAATGCCATTTGGTTTGACTAATGCTCCAGCTACTTTTATGATGTTAATGAATGATATTTTAAGACCATTCATGGATAAATTTGTGGTAGATTTCATTGATGATGTGCTAGTTTATAGCAAGAACATCATAGAACATGAATCACATTTAATTTCTGTTTTTCAAGCGTTGCGTGAAACAAGTTTGTTTGCCAACAAGGAAAAGACTTTTTTGTGTATGACTGAGATTGAATATCTAGGTCATATAGTTTCTGCAGATGGGATTAGAATGGATCCCAAGAAAGTTTTCGTGATATTGGCATGGCCAGTCCCAGAAAATATCACTGCACTTAGATCCTTCTTGGGATTAAGTGGTTTTTATCATAGATTTATAGAGCTCTATTCTCTAATAGCAGCTCCTATGACAGATTTGTTACAAGAACAGGTGCCCTATGTGTGGACATCTACGCAACAAGAAAGTTTTGATACAATGAAACAAGCAGTTTCAACAGCTCCAGTTTGGAAAGTGGTCGACCTAGAAAAGCCTTTTGTCTTAGAAACTGACGCCAGCGGTGTGGTTGTTGACGCAGTGTTAAGCCAAGATGGTAGGCCAGTGGCCTTTGAAAGCAAGAAGCTTTCGCCAACTCAACAGAATTGGCCAGTCTATGAGCAAGAATTGTATGCTATTATACATGCTCTCAAAATTTGGCGGCACTATCTTTATGGTGCTGAGTTTAAAGTGTATACAGATCATCATACACTTAAGTATTTTTGCAGTCAACCTGATCTACGAGGAAGACAAGGTAGATGGGCTGAGTTGATGCAAGAATTTCATATGGAAATTCTGTATCGTAAAGGTCGAGATAATGTAGTCGCTGACGCATTATCTAGAATTATGTATAATATGAGTTTTACAGTTTTAGAAAACTCATTGCTTCAAGAAATCAAGGAAGCACAGTTGGAGGACCTTTATGCACAGATAGTAAGGTCCAGACTCGAGTCTAGTATGGATACTAGTGAGGAGTTAGCTTCGTCTATTTCTTCACTAAGACCTTCATCAAGTCCGTATGCCAATTTCTCAGTTGAGAACGGATGGCTAAAGCGGAAAGGAAAGATATATGTTCCTTGTGCACGGGAACTAAGAACAAAAGTTTTGCAAGAGAACCATGATAGTCCCTGTGCTGGGCATCCTGGTCAAGATAAAACAGTTCAGCTTGTTAGACGGGCATTTTGGTGGCCACATCTATTTAGAGATGTCCACAAGTATGTCCAACAATGCTTTCAATGCCAAGCAATAAAGGCAGAAAGAGTAAAGAGCCTAGGGTTACTACATCCCTTACAAATTTCGGAATCTAACTGGCAAAGCATATCCATGGATTTTATCACGGGATTGCCACGACCTCAAAGACAAAAAGATACCATTTTGGTGGTAGTTGACCGCCTGAGCAAGATGGCTCATTTTATAGCAACCAAGGACACTGTGGAAGCTCCACAGGTTGCTGATTTGTTTATCCAGAATGTATTTAGATTACATGGATTACCTTTGTCTATTGTCTCAGACAGAGATGTGCATTTTTGTGGACATTTCTGGAGACATATTTTTGCAAAGTTGAATGTTACTCTCAATATGAGTAGTGGTGACCACCCCGAGACAGATGGTCAGACGGAAAGGGTCAACCAAGTACTCGAGGACATGTTACGTGCTTATGTATCTGATAGCCAGACAGATTGGGATTCATACTTACCCTTGTTAGAGTTTGCATATAATAATAGACCTCATAAGGTGACCGGTATATCTTCTTTTGAGATGAATTATGGTATGTCTCCCTTAACTCCTGGTACTATAGGCACACCACAGAAATGTCCTAGTGCGGCAGAATTCTTGGCAAGAATGCAAGATACTCTAGCATTGGCTAAAACTAAGCTTCAGCAAGCAACTGAAAGAGCTAAGTTTTATGCTGATAAGAAAAGATCTCCTCGATCTTTTGAAAAGGGAGAAAAAGTTTTTCTTCAAGTACCATTGAACTCTACATCTTTATTTACTGGAAAGTGTCCTAAGCTTTCGCCTAGATTTTGTGGACCCTGGACCATTATGGAGAAGCTTAGTGACGTAGCTTACCGGTTGGAACTTCCACCAGGCTGTCGTGTCCATCCGGTGTTTCATGTTAGTAAACTCAAGAGATATATATCTAAGGATGATAATCTAATTGATGGTCTTATTTCTTTGCAGGAAAATGACTCTGTAGACCATGGTCCAGACAAGATACTAGATCGCAGAGAGAAGCGGTTACGTAATCGCGTTCTCCGAGAGTTTCTAGTTGCCTGGAAAGGTCTTCCTTTAACCGATGCTACTTGGGAATCAGAAGCTCTGATTCGTAAACATTTCCCACAGCTGATCATTGAGGACGATGATCTTAGAAGAGGGAGAGAATGTTAGACATATATTAATTTAGTCTGAGGCACTTAGGCCCAGACCGGACATTACTAGTGTGTGCGCGGGCAGGGGCCTAGTGGGCCAAGGTCCGTAGCTCGGGGGTTAGCCAAGGAGTGCGGGAATGGGAGCTAAGAGAGCACTTCTACCTTTTGCTTGATTGGGAGGTGAGAACATGCTCTAAGGGACTTTCATTTATAGAAACTCATGGGCTATATTGGTTGGGAGGGGAGAAGCACACACATGTCATTTTCTTCCTCTTACAAACCTGGGTGACATGAGGACGCAGTCACCCTTAGAAAGGGGCTATGTTAACTGTTTCGATTAACATGGTGGCTACCCATCCTACAAATGCTTTACCATCGTACTTGCTCAAACGGGCACCTCTCTTTTGTAAGACGATGCTTTATCATCTTACCCGCTCAGGTGGGCACCTCTCTTTTGTAAGACGTTGCTTTACCATCTTCCCCACTTAAGTGGGCACCTCTCTTTTGTAAGATGATGTTGTAACACATAAAGGGAGCTTACCGTAAGCTTAATATCAAGTAGGGGTAGTCTCATGCACATACTTGCTGAAGACTAATAATAGTTCCTAGACCAACTTTAAGTTTTGGCTGGCCTAGTATGAAAACTAGTCACTTGTATATATAAGCTAGTTTTGACAATAAGCAATACACATTTATTTCCTTACATTAGAATACTTGTGAGCTCTTCTCTTCTCTACTCTTGCTCACTTATGTGCTATTGGATTCTAGCTTAAATAGGTTTACTTGTAGGTTGCTATTTGCCTTTTGTGAGAGAGAACCACCACAAAGGTGGTCCTCTTTTTGCCTCCATCTAGGCGTAGTGAGCTCTTCCTTCACCCCCATAGACATGGAGTATTAAGAAGTGAGGATGCAATGGACGAGCTAGTGCACCCACATCAAAAAGTTGTATTTTCATTGGAAGGCAAGACCCAATGACCCTTAATTCGATAAAGCTAAGGTAAGCTCTTGACTTGAACAAATGAGTATAAATCTTAGGAATTTCAAACTGTTTTGGAGGGGATAGCCACCACCACATAGTACACACCAGGGGCACAAAGAGTGCAATGTTGGGATGACTAAAGCTCATGAAGTTTGGACTAGTTTGGAGGGGATTGTTGCCACCACAAGGTACACACAACAACCAAGGACACTGTAATATTGGGATGAGTGTAAAGCTCACGAAGGACTATTTTAGAGGGGATAGCCATTACATGGTACACACCACCACATAGTACACACCAGGGGCACAAAGAGTGCAATGTTGGGATGACTAAAGCCTTACTAAAGCTCATGAAGTTTGGACTAGTTTGGAGGGGATTGTTGCCACCACAAGGTACACACAACAACCAAGGACACTGTAATATTGGGATGAGTGTAAAGCTCACGAAGGACTATTTTAGAGGGGATAGCCATTACATGGTACACACAACAACCACAGGTACTAAGAGGACAAATTCGATTATTTACAATCAAATATGTTTTGAACAATTGAATTAGAATGGTGATTAACTGAAAGAGTTGTCAATGCTTGATTTGTGTAGTTGACTTGAATCATCATACGATTCATGAGCGGGAGGAGCGCTCAGGCTCTGAGATTGTATGGCGGCATTAACTTCATCCATGGCATCGACCTGTTACCTCCTCCAATCAAGATGTGAATTTCCTAGTGACACTTGCCATCAACTGGGCAACCCTCTTCTATTAATGAACACACATTCAGATTTTAGCCTTGCCACGTGGAAGGAAACCACAGTTGGAAGATTAAACTCTAAAAGAACAAATTTTGTTTATACTAGTGGACAACCTGTCTTTTGAGACTCCAAATTCAAATTCTACCCAAATCACCTCCTCCCCTTCCCAAACCTCCAAATTTTTGCCACAAGTGGCAGCTTTGTGAAACTCTTGCTTAAGATAATATATAGAGGAAGAGGAAGAGAAGAGAAGAGAAGCTATGCTTACTACTTCAAGTTGCCACGTGGCAGTTCCTCAAATAGTGTGAATATGCCCCAGGTCTTATTCGGCCGGTCTTATCATAGAGCGCGCGGACACATTGAGGCAGTGTGTAACGACCAACTAACCCACACGGGGTCGCACGGCAACAGTGCAATGAGTGGAGGTCACGTGGGCTGACATAACGACGAGCAGGGTTTATGGCGACCTGGGTTCCCATCTTTACGGTGTTATCGTGTGCTTCAGCTAGGGAACACCAGCCCGCAGCAGAGAAACCCTAACTTCATCGCTATGGCTGCCTTTCAGAAGATCAAGGTCGAGAACCCCATCGTTGAAATGGACGGTAAGCTCGCTCTTTCTCGTCGGCGTCTGCAGCGCCGGTAATCGTTGAAAGGATCCGCTCTTTTCATCTGTTTTTCTGACGTAACCTTAGATCTGTACTGGTTGCAAGCTTTTGGCCGCTGCTCTGTGTTGCCGGTGCTGAGAATCGGCACTGCCGGAAGTTACAAATGAATCAATATACTGCTTCATAAACCGAGCGTTTTATGCGGCACTGTGACTTGCCGGATGCTCATACTTAAGATTTTGTCTGCTAATCTTATAAAGTTTATGCAACTCCGATGCTAGAAGTGAGCGATATCTGAGGTTACCATGCAGACTCTCGTTTTCTGTCTGCACAGCTAAGAGATCTGCTTCTGATCTTGCTCTGTGTCTGGATTTGCTCTGATTGTAACCCTTGACCTGGTTTTGTAATCTGTTGCTGCATTCGGCACTCTCACATCTGTAATGGGTATGCATTAGTTTCCTTAGATGGATGTCAAAAGCTTGTAAATCCTGCACCTTTCATGCCCAGTGTAGTCTTCGTGTACTCAGGGTATAATCTAGTTTCCTTAGATGGACGTCTCGAGCTTCTAGACCTTTCATCTTACATGCCCGGTAGAGTTTCTGTGAGCTCAATTGCAATGGGTGTTCGCTAGTTTCCTTAAATGGATGTCTGATCCTGCACCTTGCATGCCCAGTAGAGTTTGTGTGTGCTATTTGACTTAGATATCTGACCATTTCTCTCGAAACAGCTCTGAGGTGTACAAATTTCGCTTCACATCTTTATGTTAGCAAGTTAGTGTCTAGGTGCTTGGTTGGGATGGATGTTGCTGATAAATTCAGCCATGCAAGCTGACCACATTACATCATATCGCTACTAACACAAGAGGTATCAAGAACATGAGGCAAGGCTCTTGTGTTCACTTTGTTGTAGATGATAGCGTGCCTAATCATGGATACCTTGTCTGTCTAGAACTTTGCCAAAAAAAGGCACAAAGCTTGGAGTTTTTGCTAATAACCACTTTTTGTACATAGGGCTGGCTCATATTTTTTTTGCTTTGTGCTTGATTCAGGTGATGAAATGACAAGGGTAATCTGGAAAATGATCAAGGACAAGGTATTCAAGCCTCTTTGCAGGATGTTTGTTGATGTTTATGTTTACCAGTGTTTGCTGCCATTTATGGAAGGTGCATACTGCTAATCATGGAGTATTTTGTGCAGCTGATTCTACCGTTCTTGGATTTGGACATAAAATATTATGATCTGGGCTTAGAGTACAGAGATGCCACTGATGATCACGTGACAACAGAGTCAGCCTTGGCCACTTTGAAGTAATTACTTTCTGGCATTCTATGATGATTTGAGTCTAAACTTGATGTCCGTCTGTGTGTATGTGCACGCGTTTAGCTTCTGGTTTTGTTGTGTTTTGTGGTTTATGATTTATCTCTTTTGGTTAGGGACTTGGCGACTGGTGTGGGTTATAAGAGTGCCAATGTGTATGCACCAGATGTTCTGAGCACCAAATTTGAGTCAGAGAGCACTAAATTAAATACCTCTTTGAACACACCAAAAATCTATCCCCCTATGGGACTCCTAATGACCCAATCCCTAGAGGATTGAATGATTAAAACAATGAGCAAGGGGGCCTATTTATAGCCCTTGGAATACATGGGGAACTGGCCGGTCGGCCAGTCATAAATTCATTAATGTCCTTTTAATGCAGCCCGACTGGATCTACTCCTTGTTCTTGATGCGCCTGCTGCTGCCCCTATTTGCTGGTTCAGCCGACCACGTCTATGGGCAGCCGACACCACCTGTCCTGCAGCCGACACATCTCTGGCACTGCTGATGTCAGCCGACAGTCCTTTCTGGCAGCCAGCCGACTGCATCACCCCTCCATGATTCCAATTTGTCCTGCTCCAAGTCCCCCACAGATGCTACACCTGAGGTTCCTAAATTCTGGTTCTTCCTATCTTTTACTGGCTCATACTCTTTATCTGGCTGCCTCTTCTGGATTTAGCCCTGAAGATGTCCATGGCATCTATGATGCACATGACATTCTTGCTAAAGGAACTCCCAAACAACGAAAGGCCTGCAACAGAACTGAGAGACTCCATACATTTGATAGCATATGCCATGCACTCGGCTCTAAGATTTATGTTGATGTTGAGCTTGTAGTGTGCTCACGTTGAAATCCTTTTCCTCCTAGTTCGAATAATGAGAGATCATGCTAAAGCAACTCCAAAACAAGGAAAGGCCTGCAACGGATTTGAGAACAGATGCAGAAGAAGAAAATCAGCATCTTATGCCTCAACTTTAGACCTGAAAAGTCAGCACTTTCTTGAAGCAAAGGTGAACCACATTCTCCAAGACGGATCATCTTGTATTTTGTGGTAGATGTTGGTATGAACCTCCCAAGTATAGCCTGCAGATTTTCAGATGAAAGTTAAAGAGTAACCTTCATGTTTGTGAAGCAGATTTGAAATGAGGTTTTAGAGCAGCAAGTTAGTTCATTGTTCCTTTGGTTGAGAAGTTAAGGTGGAGAAACTTATGGAAAGTGTGGAAGATGTAAGAGAAAGGGTTGTGCAGAATGACGATGGGTATCCATGGCCACTGGGCCTTGGCAAGATTTAGAAACACTTTCTAGATCGTCTGAATGCCTACAATCTTAAATCACCTTTGGGGTATGGCAAGAAAGTTTTTTTTCTTTACACTGTAAATTTCATCTACTATTGCTAGATATATTGAGGCTAAACAATACGCATTGAATTCAGGGCTGTTGTAATGTCAGCAATGGTCCCTTGGACCACAATGTTTTTTGTTGACAAAATGGTTTGCTGCTTGTGTCGGTGTAGGAATCTTTTAGAATTGTGTTGTTATGCTGTGGTTCTGTGCATGTTCATTCTGTTCTATTGTTATGGACTACAACTTAAAGCTGTTTATTTATGCCATGGGACAGGTACAACGTTGCCATCAAATGTGCCACCATTACTCCTGGTGTGTATGAAACAATCTTTGCATGAGTTCTTTCTTTTAATTTCATGTATCTGTTACTCCTCCATTGCATTTTGTTCTAAGCAAAATAGTGATTGATTTTTTAGATCTAAGAAATCTTTTTCTGATGGTCACTCTAGATGAAGCACGTGTCAAGGAGTTTGGTCTTAAGTTTATGTGGAAAAGCCCGAATGGCACCATCCGAAATATTTTGAATGGTAAGATGAACCATCAATCTGCTTTTACATAAGTTACACATGAATGACTTAATGAAGTTTCTAAACCATGCTCATGTCCTATTGCTGCTGCTGTGGTAGGTACTGTGTTTCGAGAGCCTATCATTTGCAAGAACATTCCAAGACTGGTTCCAGGTTGGTAACATGAGGTTTTGGCTCTGCAGAGTTTCTAGTACTTTGGTGCTTGAATCACTGTGTGTCCATTGTGTGTAGGATGGACGAAGCCTATTTGCATAGGAAGGCATGCCTTTGGCGATCAGTACAGAGCAACTGATACGGTTATCAAAGGGCCTGGGAAGCTGAAGCTAGTTTTTGGTAAGTTTGATTAGTTTTCAACTTGCTGTTCTGCTTTGACCAGACAGCCAATGCTTTTAACTCGAATAGAGTCAATTAGTGAACTAGGAACTATGTGTCTTTCTTTATTGACCAGTGGCATGTGCCCGCAGTTCCTTCAAAGGAAGGCCAAACCGAGGAGTTGGAGGTGTTTGATTTTCAAGGAGCTGGTGGAGTAGCTCTGAGTATGTACAACACAGAAGAGGTAACCCTTTACTCTCTTTGAGCTTAAGCTTTGTTGACCATGAACACCTTTGATGACCATGCATTGTTTTGCAGTCAATTCGCAGTTTTGCTGAGGCTTCCATGGCTATGGCGTTTGAAAAGAAGTGGCCTCTATATTTGAGCACGAAAAATACAATTTTGAAAAGATATGATGGAAGGTGAAGTTCAACCTTTTGACCTTTCTTTCACTGATGTGCTGGCTCTATGAGATGTGTCATTGTATTTCTTAGAAGCTCTTTTGACCTTGCATCGAGCAGCATTTGAAGAGTCGAGTTATCTTCCTTTCAAGACTTTTTTTATCACATATTCTCACAACTTTGAAAATTTCAAAATTACAAATACCAAATGTTTTAAAAGGGTGAAATATGTGTTCTTATTAGAAAAAGTATACAAGGATGAGTGCAACTTGAAGCGTTCTTAGAAGTGACAGACTATAAAGAGACCTGATACGAAAAAAGAGAGTTATTAAGGGTAACTTTTCAAGTTATGGCCTTGGACCATACTTTATGTGCCCACAAGCAGGGGCAGTTTTTCTAGAGTTGAAAATTCCAGCATTATTCAGCTGATGACTTCTCACATCATGCTCCAATGCTTTTTTCTAACATGGTTTCCTACTTTCACAGGTTCAAAGATATTTTCCAGGATGTATATGAAGCTGGCTGGAAGTCCAAATACGAGGAAGCTGGTATCTGGTGAGTCCTCCGTGTAACCCTGGGAAGCAGCCCCCGTAACCCCTGTTCGCCCACCATCATTTCCTGGTTGATGACACCGGAGAGAGAAACCAAACCACCATTATCTGTTGCGGGAAGGGAAAAATCAACGAAGGGAGGTCCGTCAGCACGTGAACCGCGTTGAATTTCGACACGATTCTAGCCGGTCTGAGCTGTCAGACTGTTGTTTTGGTCCTGGGAACTGTTTACATTGAACTGCTAGCTGTGATATTTGTGGCTTATTTCTTTGATGCTTATTTGTGCAGGTATGAACATAGACTTATTGATGATATGGTTGCTTATGCCTTGAAAAGTGAAGGTGGATATGTGTGGGCGTGCAAAAATTATGATGGTGATGTGCAGAGTGATTTTCTTGCTCAAGGTGAAGATCACTTTTACAAGGCTGTAGTTGAGGTTATTGGCCCATTGTGTTGTTTCACTCAAGGGCAATCTTTTTGTATGGATAGGTTTTGGATCCCTTGGACTGATGACATCAGTTCTTGTAAGTCTCCTTTTTCTGAGTTTAGCTTGCTACAACGATTTTTTTTGTATAGCTCTAAAGAGCAAGGTTTGAACAAGTTCCAATTATGGAAAGATTTGTGTACAGATCTGACTAATATGATTTTTCATCGCATACTTGTTGTTTCTAGTCTTAGTAGGAATGTTTTAGCCTTTCTACACTTTTTGCCTTTCTTAACTTTTGAACATCAATACTCTGGAGTAGGTTGCACCTGATGGCAAGACGATTGAGGCAGAGGCTGCTCATGGGACAGTCACTCGACACTACAGGGTCCACCAAAAGGGTGGAGAAACAAGCACCAATAGTATAGCTTCCATTTTTGCATGGACCTGTGGTCTTGCTCACAGGTAGCTTATCGAATCCCCTCCTTTTTTTTTGGGATCTTATTAACCTACAGGAGATCACGTCTTGTGCTAGAGCATGGGCTAGAGTGTGTTTTGGCTAGAGAGCAGGGCTTATTTGTAATAATTGCCAGCCCCACTTATCATCTGGCTCTGCTCAACCTGGTTCTCTATTTATAATAGGGTAAGCACTTACTCTTGGGTATTGAAGATGGGTTGTCATAGCACTTCATAAGGAGAGATGAAATAAACTTTAGATTGCATGCTAAGCACCAGGAAAACACATGATTATTCTTTTACCCTGTCAAGCAGTAAGTCTACAAATTTTTTATGGTTTCTACGTTTTCATCTTACATTTGAAGGCCTGTTGTTAATTTGCAGGGCAAAGCTGGATGGACATGCAGAGTTGAAGGAGTTTTGTGAGAAGTTAGAAGCTGCATGTATTGGGACTGTGGAGGCTGGAAAAATGACCAAGGACCTGGCTCTTCTGATTCATGGCTCTAAGTAAGGAATTAATTTGAAGACTTTTCAATTTTCAGCTCCCCCAACAGCACCCCCACCCCCACCCAGCTCCCTTCCCCCTGCTCCAAACACACACCCACCCACACCCCTCTTCTTTCTCCTTCCTCCTGCTTTTTATGTTTTCAAACAAAGATCAATTTGAATGGGTTTACAATTGTGACCCCTCTACTTGCTCTGCAGGTTGTCTAGGGAACAGTACCTGAGTACGGAAGAGTTTATTGATGCTGTTGCCAAAGACTTGGCTCAAAGGCTCTGTGCAATACGGTATGATATTGTCTTGAAATGCTTAGCTTTGGTTTGAAATATAGACTCTTTTCTTGGGAGGTTTTCAACGAGCTGCTTTCACAAGGTGTGAGCATGCAATATGGGGGAGAGGTTTGCGTGAGTTTTTTGAAGCTTTTAAGCAATTGTTTTGTGAGGTGGAACTTGGAAGGCCTCACTTCCTTTAAGTGCATGCTTGGCAGGTGATGGCTGCAAGTGCTTTTGAAAAGCACCCACAATTTTGTTGAGGCAAAGCTTGCAGCAGAAGTTTGAAGTATAAGTAGAGGCATCCGAAGGTTTCAGTTTGCCTTGTGAGCTCTTTCTAGATGATGTGTGAGGTCATGGCGAGGTCTCAGATTTATGTGAGTGTAGACGTCACTGATTGGAACATCTAAACATTCTAACTTTACATTCTTACGGATCGCTGTACTTCTTTTCCTTATTTGATGGCCTATTGTTTTGATATTGCTGTAATGCTTGATCTTCTGGCATTGATGAAGGAAATGTTGAATCAAGAGTTGGGCCAAGTTGATGTGTCCCAAGGTGCAGCCCAGCCTGCACACCCCCCCCCCCTCCCACACACACACACACACCAAAGCAGGTACAGACCTTAAAAATATGAAACACGTAGTAGCAGGAAACATGTTTTTTTCTTTCTGGTCTCATCTATTCTTACGTACTCCTCACTCCTTTCTCTAATTTAGCTCCCTATAGGAGATAGCCTTCTCTCCTTGGGTTCTGATATATCCAAAGACTTTCAGCTTTTCCAATACTAATGAACTTTTTAAGTTGTGTATAGCTGTTTGATTGGAGTCTCAAGCTGTTTTGTCTCTTGGAATAGGAAGTATGCTTATGCAGGTGAAATATAAAATATTTCCCTCTTCTGTACAGGCAGTTTGTTGCTAAACACTGTAAATTCACTTCAAGATATTCAGGTCTTTTGAGGCCTGTCCATTTAAATTGGCTTTGCATAGCCTTTCATTACTGTATGCTGCCTTTCTGATCCTTAAGCTACTCATGGGTAGCATTGTTAAGTTGAAGTATCTTAGAAAAAGTCTTCAAAAATCTCAGCACAACGAAAGCTATTACTGCACCAGGGGAGAGAAGAAAGCGCTAAACTATTAAGGACATGGACTGGGGGCACTTGATGCATTCAACCTTGGTCACTCCAATGTGGATGCCCTTCAAGTATGCACCCCACTTTTTTTTGGAGAAAAATGACCTCTCCTTTCCCAATAAAATCCCATGACCTCCTATCAAGCTAACCCTCTTTACCCCCCTATTGCTATGTTCGCCCCTTATCACAACTGGGTACCATTAATCTCTTGCTTCAGACATTCTCTAGGGCTTGATAGTGAAGAATGAGCATGTATCACATGAACTAAAGAAGGTTTGAGGAATGATTTAATAAACATGTGTTTGTATGTATTAACTTTATGATGAAAGAAGGGACTATATGAGGGAGATACATTTCAACCACCAGCCAAGTGGGAGAAATATATAGTAGGTATGCTTTGTATGTAAACCTAATCAAAAGATCGATCTCAGGTGGTTGCATCAAGGTCCAGTTCAGATGATGGTGGGGAAAATCGTAGAGCCTTGGGAACCAAGCATTCAAATGGGTGAGGTTCACACGTGCATGCGAGGGTATTTCAAGCACAAGGCTTCTATGCATGTGGATTAAAACATGTCTTGCCTCTATTACATATATGAAGCATCCAACAACTTGTTTATAAGTTGATGCATAAAATGGTTCACCTATATCTTGGAGACTAAGCTTTGCACACGTCCCTATTTGGTGTGTAGCAACAAGATTGTAGTCTTCAAGACCAAACCATGTAAGCAATTGTCTTTGTATGTACTTTGGTTGCAACATCGTAACACTATCATCATGTTGTATAAATTGTATGTTCAAATAATAATGTAATGAGCCTACATTTGTCATCATAAATGACATTGTAATTCAGTCTTGAGGGTTAAAATCTTGGTCTCATTAGAAGGGCATAGATTATGTTGAGACCTTTGTATCCACATCTCATATGATTATGATCACATGTATTATTGTATTGGTAGTGCATCATGGTTAGAATGTACATCAGTTAGATATCAAGAATGCCTTCTTAAATGGTGACTTGTATGAGAAGGTTTATGTATCTCAGTCTCGTGGTTTTGTTAAGAAGAGACAAGAATCTAAAGTGTGTAGGTTATGAAAAGCTTTATATGGCCGTAAGCAAATTCCCAGAGCAAGATATGAGAAAAATGCATACTCGGTTGTAAATGGTTTTTGCAACAATCTAACTAAGAGTATCCTCTATATCAAGGGATGTAAAGATTGTTTTTTGGTCATTGTTCTATACATTGATGCCATGGCTAAGGAGTACATATGCACTAGATTTTCGTAGTCCTTTTAAACAAATATTCTCACCATTGAATTCAAAAGACAAAAGAATAAGATGCATGATGAGAACTTGCACATGTCTTGCTACGTAGGACAGTACCTAATTTTTTGTCTCACAAAGTCTGCACCAGTCATTTTGACATACTTTTAGACACCTATATAGTTATCCTTTCCTCATCCACTTCATTAATAGGTTGATTTGTGGATTGAAATTCAAGATGATTTTTAGCTAGTATGGATTGATTTGTAATATCTTTTTGAGCATTCATTTTCTCCATGGTTGCTTGGTATTCTACAAAGGTAGGAGTATATTAAAGATGTCATGTGAGCGTACATTTTGTTGTTTTTTGCATTAAAACATGGGTTGAACTGATTTCTCAACAAAGACAATCTCTACTCATCAAAATTTGCTTTTTGTCAGATGGTAAGAATTTATATCTTTTACTTTTTAAGCTGTATTCTATAAAAATACATTTTACTGTCTTATTATCTACTTTATTGCATTATTGTTCACGAACAACAAAAATTATGCAAATAAGCCACGAAGGGCTGCCATTTCAAGCTTCATAAGGGGTAATTGTTTGCAAGGCCTTAGTGGGGCATTTGTTTAGCATATAAGTCGTACACATAACTACCTGTAACTAAAAAACATGAGGTAAATCTTGGCATTTAACCATGTAACGTGTTATCTCTATGATAAATTTGTTTTTCCTTTCAATCACACCATTTTGTTGAGATATGTAAGATACTATGCATTGATATTTTATGCCTTTTTTAGCCATATACACATGAAACTTCTTTGACATATACTCTCTCTCTTGAACTATACGATGGGTGCTAACTTTACATGCATACACATTTTCAATCATAGAAACAAAGTGTCTAAAGCATGCAAAAACCTTTGACTTTACCTTCAACGGATACACCCAGGGGTTTGCCTGGAGTAGTCATTAATAAAAGTCACAAAGTAGAGATATCCTTCTATCGAAGGTGTTCTCATGATGGGACCATATACATCACTATGTATATGCTGTAATTTTTGGACAACCTTAACTGATCCATCTTTCGTAAATGATGCCTGTTGCATCTTGCCTAAAATGCATCCCTCACATACATGTTTGATAGGGGTCTCAAACATAGGAAACTCTGAATACCATCTCTTGCCTTTTAAGACACACCAAACTGTCAAAATTGAAGTGACCAAAGTAGGCATGCTATTGCTCTACATCACTCATAGCACACGTGGTAGTAGAATTATACAAGCATTTTATGCCAATCTCTAATATTTGTCCAACCTCTAAAGCCCATGGCTTAGAGTGCTAGATATTACTGTGATGTCTCCATTACTCTAGTCATGAACTGTATACTTGTCATCATCAACAAATCTAACCACTATGTCTATCTTAGCAATGGCAAAGATTGACTCTAAGTTCTTTTTAATACCTACTGGCGCAGCTCCTTTTACTGGATATGAGGAGTTATTTGCACATGTAACTGTGCCTCCTTGAGAAGAAGGCTAAAGTGAGGAAAATAATCATGTTGAGACATAATGTGCTTCATAACAATATTATCAAAATAATAGACATGCTAATCTATCACACTGACATGCATACATCAAAGGATTATAATTGCAGTGCATAATCATCCTATGCATAGTTTGCTGACTTCTTCTTTTCGCCTCGACACTTGATGCTGATGCATTAGTCATAGCCATGCCTGACTCTTTCTTCTTCTTCTCCAACCTTTTTTTGCACATTGATATAATGGCTTGACTTCTGATAGTAGTTGCATTTTCTTTTATTTTTAGGCTTATCGCCCCCCTTCTCGACATCCTTTCCAGAAGATTGGGTTGATTTTGCCTTTTGTTTATAGCCTTTACCTTTTTGAGTGGTAGAAAATGTATGATCTCCTATATGCATATTGGTTCGTTTTTGCCAAGATTTTACTACAACCAACTCATCAAAAGTAAGGACTTTAGGGTTACCTTTCATTATGAGTCAAAGTGTAGATGCAAAACCTTGGTATGAATCCAATAGAGCTATGATGAGAATAGTAGACACCAAAGAACTGTCTGGACATGCCTCATCAATACATGCTAGCTGCTCCTTGAGATCTTTAATCCTTGTGATTCATCAATACATGCTAGCTGCTCCTTGAGATCTTTAATCTTTGTGAGAAACTCATTCATCAAATCTCCCTCATTTATATGCTCGGACTCTAACTGCTTGTGCAAGTAGGCCACTCTTGCCTCGCTATGCGCTTGGTAAAGCGTAGCAAGCACATCCCAAGCATGCTTTGTCGTCAGAATGTATCACCCTCTAAGTACCTATACTATACTATTGTGTGGCAAGATTGGGCGTGCCTAAATTCCAATAACAACATTCCAAAGCCCGTTGATGGCCATACATGGTGTAAGGACCATAACTGGTTAGTCATGTCAAGCTTATCCTCAGGAAAGCATAGCAAATACATCACTAACTGTCATTCTGCCTGCAAATAACGTACCTCGGCCCATTATTAGCCTCCTACGTCCATACATCAATACCATATAAATGGAGTTCCGCTTAGTTGATTGCATGATTCATGAGCTAGTGATTTGGCAAGCCATTGTAGATGCATAGTCAAGAGCTAATGTGTTAAGCTACAATGTGTTTATTCAATTTGAGGACTCACATTTAATGGGGCATCAGAAACTTAAATGGGAGACCATTAAACTATAAAGCCAAAAGGGTATATACATGGTTTACCGATTACAGCAGTTGAGAGAAGACCATGTTAGTTGATTTTTATGTAATTAGGTTATGCCCAAAATCTAGTCAATACAAAGTACTACTTGGGAGACCTTCGATTAGAGAAAGTTCTTATATTGTTAATATCCCAAGGGAGTTTTTTCTCTTTGGTTAGGGAAGGGGGAGAGTCAAAGTGGATACATATCCTAGCTTACTAGAGACTCATAGAGAAGTCTACCCATATGAGGACTCAAGTGATGAAAAGTCTAGTCGTTCAGATAGTGCTGATGTTTATATGATATATCGTGATTTTATTGAAATAACCATCGATGGTGGGGCGAAGAAGAAAATGAACCACTTATAAGGGAAGCTAATTCTTGAAAGTGGCTATAGAAGGCCGGAGTACCGTGAAAGATTATTACCCTCTTCCATTAATTAATCAAATATTAGATTTTCTAGCTAGGAGGGAATTATATTCATTTGTGGATAGAAATGAATTAATTGACAAAATCTTAGATTTTCTAGCTAGGGGATTCTTATGGATCCACTAAAGGTCAGAGGCCCCTTTCCCTAGAAGTGTTAAAAGTGTTAGGCAAGCATTACTAGGACATGTTTAAGAGGATTTCTTGGGCTGCTAAGCATTACTCTAGGTTTAGTAAGGATATGTCCCACATCATCTACCCTTTGAACCCGTTGCTAAAAATAGAAGAAAGGTATGAGTGGTTACGAGAGAAACAAACTTCATTTGATTTCTTAAAACATGCTTTTATAATAACTCCTATTATGAAGCATCAAAGCCCTTTCACCTTTACTCAACTTGGTTTAGGAAAGGGATATCAACTTGTCTAGACCAATGATATGAGAAGAAAGGTCATCCTATTGCCTAATATAGTAAAAAAATAAAGGATGCCCAAACAAGGTACATGTGGGTAGAATAAGCCCCTCTAGCGATAACTGAGGCTGCTAGAAAATTTTGCTCATATTTAACCATGTAGCATACTATCATTTTTGTTTTTAAAGACTGGATAGTGGATCTTCAAGCTTTTGATTATGTGTTAAAGACTAAACCCCCTACCTTTTAAAATTTGGATTACTTACATGAGCTCCTAGAAGAAGAAATCGAGAAGCCAATTAGACCCATTGTTGATTTATTTTGTATCGGACTATCCTAAGAATGGTATGATAAAATTGCTATTTGCTTTCCACTTCACAATTTCCTCTTGATATGAGCAAAGCTACAATGAAGAGAATCCATGGCTCTGATGCCAATGCAAGAAGTAGGGCATGGAGTAGGCATGGGTGTAGGTCACTATCCTAAGGAAATAGGCAAGAAGGCCATGGAAGATTGGGCCATGAAAGCTTCAAGAAAGGTGTCATATGATAAAATAGTAAAGTGATAAAAGGTAAAATAGCCTAGACCAAGGTCACTTATATAATGTATAGCCATTTCACATTGGCTAATCAATATGTCCATGCCCAAAATCTATGCTCAAGGGACCCAAGGTCCATGTGCCTAGGCCCATACCTATACATGTGCATATGTAATTGCTTCATCTCACAAAAGCAAAAAAGAAAATACTGGCTACTTATGCACAAAATTTTCCATCATCAAGGGAAAATTTTATTGTAAGGGAATTGAGGGTTCTTATAGAAGATGTGTGCGAAAAGAAGAAACCTTGCACATCCTTAGGGAATGTCATGACTTGGTGTGAGGGGGACATTTTTTTTGAAAATTTGACAATACTTAAAGGTTTAAGAGCCGGTTTATTGGTGGCCATCTCTTTTTGAGGTCTCACATGAATGGTGTAATAGTTGGTGCAATTAGCAAAATTGGATGGAACATGGTTCTTATCAAAACAAAATTCGACAAGATTAAGCTATATTGGGTGTAATTTTTCCTTTTGTTTTCATATTTTTAAACTATTACCACTCTTGATACTGATGGGGATGATAGTTATGTCTTGTGTTATGCGGAAATAATGTGGCTAGTGTTAGAGGCGGATCGGATAGTTATTTTAGAAGTGTGAACTACTTAAGTGGCTATAAAGTTGGGATTATGGGTCATTTGTGAGTAGTCCTAGCTGTGGAGCTCTACCTTGGGATTGGGGCATCCCAAGGGTCCCACCTACTAGTGGTTAACCCATTGGTAGGTAGCATCACAATGAGACGATCGAGATGGCTAGGGGTGCATGGAATGGGACACACATACTTTGTGGGCAGGTGCTTGCTAGGGCTGTGCCAGTATCTAGATCAATGGGTGGCTTACTACCGCATATTGTTTGGAGCCTATGGCTGGGTGGCGAGTGCTAATCCTTATATTTCTCGTTTATTGTTTTGTGATTTATTGATGATTTGAAGCAATGCTGAGAGTAACAGGCGAGCTTCTAAGATGGTAAACATTGAGAGTTGATCTTGGGTAAGCACATATGTAAGTGGAAACTTATGTTGGTGTGTTTCAATGGACGATGTGGTTTGATGGAGCTAGTCGAGGAGGGGGAAGGTGCATGTGGAATCATGATACATTGTCCGGATGGTTTGGTTACCCTTCTTGGAGTGAAGATAGGGGAGAATTTTAGTAATAATATGGCTGAATATTAAGCTCTCCTCATTAGTTTTAGGGCATTGTGGCAGTTGAATGCTTTTAGGATTGATGTTACGAGGGATTCTCCAGTTGTGGTACACCAAATTTTAGGAACTTCCAAAACTATTCACCCCCTCATGTAGTATTAATGTTGTTTATCCCTTGTTCTGCCATTTTAAAGATATCATGTTGGGATACATCCCTAGATCTCAAAATACTATGGTCTCAATACCTTAGCAAACATGGCTCTTACTGGTTCTCCTAGAATGTTGGTAGCTCATTTTGTCTCATCATCCCGTATCCTTGGCTCCACCTTCAGAATTGTCGGAATCTATTTAATCTTTTAAATTTTTTGGGGTTGAGCGAGTTACAAAGGAATTGAATGCACTAAAAATTGAGAATTATCCGCACTTATGAGTGATGTATGATTTGACTTTGATCCTTAGAAGGTTGAGTAAAGTGAAACTTTGTCCTAGCTGATCCTCTACACTTAATCATGATACTATAAGAAAATTATAGCCTAGTGGATGTTGAAATTTGAGCAAAATGATGAGCTATGGTGGATTAAACACTAGAATCAACATAATTAACAAAGTGATTAGTAAGTGATTAAGACGTAATTAGTGAATAATTAGCACATAGATTAATGTAGGCATGGATACTCAAAAACCAGTAAATTCTCATTAGGGCTATGCCTCAATTTATAGAGTTTACATCAAGCATCAAATCCCATTGATTTCTCCATGATTCACTCCCAGAATATCTCCACCTTTTGCCTGATTCTCTCCACCTCTTCTCTTTTCCCTGAATATCTCCACCTTTTGCCTGATTCTCTCCACCTCTTCTCTTTTCCCTGAATATCTCCCAGAATATCTCCACACTCCTAAATTCCCTCATGCTACCCTTTATTCTCTCCCAGTAGATTCTTCTCACCTTTTCAGAGGTTCTTTCACAATTACATCTTCTCTTTTACAGCCTCTAACCAAGGGCTTGTTCCCACACACACCCTATTCACTTGTATATTTCAACACCTCCCCTCAAGTGAATAATCCTAGCACACCTAGACCCTATACCAAGTTTGCCTCCCCTTACTTGGTAGTCCGCGACCAGTGTCTACTCCTCCCCTCAAGTTATCTCAGCACACCTGGACCCTGTATCAAGTTTCTTTCTTACTTGACAGTCCGCGACCAGTGCCTCAAGTCCCTAAACTCCATAGTCCTTGACACTCTCTCTCTCTATGTGTCCAAGGCTACTATAAGTTCCCGCGACCTTGACTAAAGTGCTCACACATACATCTACCACGTGGCCTACATCATCGGTGGCTTAGAGGTGGTTTTACTTTGTTGGGGCAGGTTACATTGGGTTGTGGGTTCTCTCTCTCTCTCTCTCTCTCTCTCTCAGAAAAGATGATCCGACTCCACTTCCCTTGGAGCCTGCATGAAGTTTGCCGATGTCGTTCCTTCTTCACTAGGTTTGCTGTAGCAGTCTCTCGCCATGTGTCCTGGCTTTCCACATTTGTGGCAAGTGAAGGTCCTCCCTCCTACTCTGCCTCTTCCTCGTCCTCGTCCTCGAGAGAATCCTCCTCGGGTGAAGAATGCTTTTTCCTCTCCTGCTGTTGAGTCGAGCTCTTTCTTCTCTTTGCCTCTGCTCTCTTGCTCTAGTAGAGCTGCTTCTATCTCGTGTATCTTCAGTTCAGGTACATTCTTTAGTGTTGCTACAATGTTTTCATAATCTCCTTTGTCCACACTTTTCAAAAGTACAGCTAATGGTTCATCATCTTCTACCTTTTTGCCAATAGCAGCTGTTGCTTAATGCTTTTATATTTGTTCAAGTGTGTGATTAAAGGTTCAAGTGTGTAGAATTGCATTAATAGATTTATCTTGGAATTTTTCGCTTGTGTACCAAATAATTTATTGAGTTCATCCCATGCATCTTTTGCCCACTGTATCCCTGTGATATGATGAATGATCTCATCATTTAAACTGAGTGCAATAAGTCCCAATGCTTTTTCATTCCTACTCTTCCACTCATTTTTCCCTCTCTCTGGGCATTCATCTCTCCCTTCAACTAATCCCCACAGATTTTTCCTCATCAGCAAATACATGGTTTTTGTTTGTCATGTATAAAACTGTTCCCCATTAAATTTGGCTATTTCCTGTGCTGAATTCATGGTGATGTGAAGGGGGTCTTACCTCTTGATCCAAATTCAAGATTCAAGGGTAGTGTCTACCCTTTTACAACTCAATCTGGTGTTTAATAGATGATTACAACAATTTTATCAGCATAAAATCACCAGAAATTACATTAAATTAAGGGTAACCAATTTGTATGGGATGGTTGGAGTATCAAACCAACTCCGATTTGCAATCTGAAGCTTTAGGGATCTGTATCAGATACCTAATGGTTAATTTGAACCCTCAATTGTACCAAAATACAGTGATTAGCACTGATTAATCACTGATTAGTAAATTAATGCTCTGGTTTGTGTGCAAAAAACAGAGTATGCGGGGAGCCCAGATCTGGTGCCTTCCACTTCAAAAGAGCTCAAATGCTTTCAAAGGCATCAATAGCAATGAGTCTAGTAGAGGATTAAGCCAAGAAACATAAGATTTGACCAAATAATGAAAGCTTAATCTCTGTTTTACCAAAGTCACCTGCAGATTTGATGAAGAGCTTTGATCTCAATGTAGACTTGATGAAATTGAATTCTGTCTTCACCAGCTTGTAGAGCATGCTTGAAAACCCCCGGGGCTAAGAGGAATTAGACCCATTTGATTTGATGAAGTAGAAATCATTGATTTACTGTAGAAAAACGTAGCTCTTTAATCAGCAAAAATCGGGAGCTTCCGTGGGTGGTTTGCGCTTCTGATTTGATGGGCTGGAGCTCCTATGGGTTAGCTATCTTGGGCTAGAAGGGTTTGGGCAATGGTTGAGTGTGCAAGGAGAGGGAGCTCCTCCACTGGCTGGGGGTACAGAGGCTAATTGAAAAAAGAGGGAAAATTATAATTTTCTACTAATCTTGATTAATTAAATAATGGGCTCATAAATATGATGGATTCTAGGTATGGCTCTGATACCATGTTGAAATTTGAGCAAAATGATGAGCTATGGTGGATCAAACACTAGAATCAACATAATTAACAAAGTGATTAGTAAGTGATTAAGACGTAATTAGTGAATAATTAGCACATAGATTAATGTAGGCATGGATACTCAAAAACCAGCAAATTCTCATTAGGGCTATGCCTCAATTTATAGAGTTTACATCAAGCATCAAATCCCATTGATTTCTCTATGATTCACTCCCAGAATATCTCCACCTTTTGCCTGATTCTCTCCACCTCTTCTCTTTTCCCTGAATATCTCCACCTTTTGCCTGATTCTCTCCACCTCTTCTCTTTTTCCTGAATATCTCCCAGAATATCTCCACACTCCTAAATTCCCTCATGCTACCCTTTATTCTCTCCCAGTAGATTCTTCTCACCTTTTCACAGGTTCTTTCACAATTACATCTTCTCTTTTACAGCCTCTAACCAAGGGCTTGTTCCCACACACACCCTATTCACTTGTATATTTCAACAGTGGATAAGTCACCAATCTAACCATAGATCTAGGTTCTCATGCTAAGGGACTAGTTTTCCCCAAAAGACACACCACTATTAGATAATTTTTTAATCCACATTATTTCAAGGTTCTACGCTCATTCATTGTGTATGCCTTCTACACCTTGTATGTTCACATGTGAACATCATCATTTCACCCTCAATAAATGTTACTTACTTAAATTTTCTCTCATCAACCCTGCTTACACTCGATCTAGGAAAGGTTTAGATGAGCTTTTTGTAGGTCAATAAAATAACGCTTTCATCCTCGTCATAATTATCAACCAAAAATAATGGGATTGCCTACTAAGTTTATTGTGGCGGGGATCGTGCACATCTTAGAGAAGTCTTGCATGATGATGGAACATATCATTACCAATGTGCATTAAGGGATGCTAATTTAAAGAATATGACTTTGATGACCAAGAAGGACCAGGACAAAGACAAAGATAAGACAATGAGAATGGGGAATTTGCAACTTTCTAGATAAGTGCGGGTCATGGTTTGGCAAAGTGGCAATGATGTAATCATTCACGAGGTAACCATGCTATAAACTCAGCACATTAGAGTTTTTGAGGGCATGGTACCATTTTTCATTAAACAATAAAGATTGTAAAATAATTTATGGCTCTCATTGCCGTTATGTTATAGAGGGACACATGGGATATTGGGAAGGAGTCTATGCACAAGAGAAAGGAGAGAGATGCATACATGAAAGAGCCACTTGTGCGCATAGGGAGGGAAACACATAGAAAACAAAACAAGAAGGCTCTCGTGTTACTCTCCCATGTGCCCATCTCTCTTACAATTGATTGAATACACACAAAGAAGACCAAACAAAAAGAAGGTGTCGAGACTAATTGAAATACAACACGACCGGCCAACATTGCACAGGGAGGTTTTTTTTGGCGATCATTTTCGGGCGGGCGCTTTTTGGGAATCGGGCGAGTGGATTCCAAAAAGATGCCCCCCTCCCCTAGGACAGAGAGGGCCTAAAATTGAGGTTATTGGTGTGAACTGAGAATAAAACCTAGTTTTTTAATGTACATCTTCCAATTAAAGAAATTCCAAGTCCCTCTCCATGAAGAGAGAGGGGCGAAGCAAGTTAGAGAGAGCAACACGACATAATTACTTCAACGGAAGTGAACACATAAACACATGTCAACATCACATCCTCTACATTGGGGTTATTGGTTTAAACTGAAAATAAAACCAAGTTCATTCATGTACACTTTCTAAATATAGAAATGTGAAAAACATCACATCCTCTACATTGGGGTTATTGGTTCAAACTAAAAATAAAACCAAGTTCATTCACGTACACCTTTGAAATACAGAAATGCGAAAACCAACATCTTTACTACTATGGGCCTCGCTTATTCTTCGGGGTGTAGGCACAAAGTAAGCGAACGATGTTCGTACCCTTCCGTACTTCCTCTAGCAAGACATGCTCAGACGATTCATCAATAAAACCATGGAATCGCCAAATTACAATTAAGCCCACCACTTTGTCCTTAACTTGAGAAATTTTTTCATCATTTCTAGGAAGTGGAAAGGATGTGAGACCTTTCCATGCTTGTGCACCATCTATGGTCTTTTGCTTGATCACAACATTGGTGGCCTCCCTCTCGATTCATGCAGCAACAACTTCAATGCTAACATTCGATGAGGCCATCACAAACAAAAAGAAGGAGGGTTTAGGTTGTTTTACTCTTCTAACAAGGCTTGGTGGCAATGGTGTATAACAAATTGCTTTGGAGCTTTCCTCTATATTTATAGTAGTGGGAGAGGTTCAACACTCAAAATAAAAAACTATATTTGTTTTTTTAATGTTATTTATAAAGGTTTCTTTCCTCGAATTTCGGCACCACAATAAAAAATGCATATTTTAAACTTGTATGGGAAAGAGTGAGTATGTATTTGAAGGAGATATACATTGCACAGTAGAACCCTCTACAATGAGATGACATCCACAAAGGTTAAGCTCAATTGATTATCCTTGCATTCAAATGTCTAAATTAGGGTATGTTCTCCTACGAGATAAGGCATTGTAAAGCTCAAGGTCAAATAGGATACATTGGTGGATGAACATATTCTTGCTCTGGCTTAAGCATAGCACATGTAAATAAATGAAGTACAAGTGCTTGCATGTATGATACGGCTTCTTCTTGGCATCTCTATCTCTGCAAAATTTGGACATGTACAAGACGGTTTGTCTTTCACATGCACAACATATTTTTCAATTTTTGCATCATCCCTATGCGATTCGATCTTGAAAACTTTATACTTGTTCTCCACTCTCTGCACTTCTTCTACCACCATAGCTTTCATTTTCAAAGCGGCCTTTATTTTCTTGGCTACTTTCGCTGATATTGACATGCGGTACTTTACTGTTATGCCATTTCACATGCTTGACCCACTAGCCTCTACGTTAGTAGTGGACCCATATGGCAGATCTTTTGAAGTTATAGTTGTAAAGAACCTTGAAGCCTCATTGCTATGCGATGGGGTGGGCACAACACCTTCTGTATTCTTGCAATCCACATGGTATCCACCTTCCCACAATAAATATACCTCCTTGTTTGTGAGGTTTGTTCCTATAGCAACTGGCCATATCTTGGGTGTGGTGGATTGGGCTTTGGGTCTATGTTGTTGTCCACTATATAGCAATGAAGCACGTGGTGAAGAAAGAACCACATTCATTGTCTAATGAGACCATTAGGGTGCTTGCGATAGCCTTTAAAGGAAGGTGCAGGCACACCCTTGGCAGATCTGACTATGTGTTGCCCACACCTCTCACCCCCACGAGGCGTTCCAGTGCATGTGACCTTGCTGCCAATGCATGTCCTTCGGATTGCCCACATTGCTTTATTCACCTTGTGCTCAATGACATTTCCCTTTGCGACTTCTGCAGTTCTTTCTGGAGTTATGCTTGTATCATGTTCTATGAAATTGATCTTATGTGACCTCCCAGAATACTTATAGTCTCTTACATGTGTGTTGTACTTTGGTCAATGCGTGGCCTCATCATCAATATCAATTACCACCCTTGACGGTCTCTTGTGATGTGCACTCTCTTTGACACCAATGAGAGGGGTAGGCGCTTTGTACATGGGTGTTCCTTCAGTTGCCTGATTAACTGTTTCGGACCACTTGGGTAGGGGCTTGTAGAGTACCGTTCTTTTAGTTTCTCCAAGCTTGGGCCTCTCCCTATGTACTTTCCTTGAGTGTAAGAGATTTCCTTTGTGCTTTGCCAAATTGCATTCGCCATATCGGTAGTACATGCATTGTAAAGAGAAATTTTGCATCTATATCCTTCCCCTACCAACCAACTTCCATGCTTGCTTTCTACTAGGTTTGTTCTTGGGGTATTTGGACCATCATTACTTCTCTCTATCGTTGTCGCATGACTGATCCCCAATGTGCTATGCGCACTTCCCACCATCTCAACCAAGAGTCCATTGCTGACAAATTCCTATCCATCACATGATCACTGTGCGACCATTGACGTATCAATCGAGCCTCCACTGATGTAGCTTCACTGGTAGGAGCCATGCACCAGTTCTCACACATTGCTTTGTGCTCTCCTTGAGACGTAACACACACATACTTTGTTGTGTGGGAAATCATATATTTTGAGTGCAAACATTCGTTGCCAGGTCATTCTCCTTTCCTTAGATTATTTGCTTCAATTCCAATAAAAAACTCTTCGAAATCTCTCTAGCTTGGTACAAGTTGGATTGATTGAGTCATTCTTGTACATCTCATCAAGTGCCATGTATCCTTTCAAGATGATACACTCCATGGTAAGCTCCTCTAATGATGGCGTGGTCATGACGCGTAAATAAACACAGAAGTGGGCGCTTGAGAGGAGCTGTGAGGAGGCGCTTGAGGAGGAAGGCGTGGGATGAGGAGGTGCTTGAGGAAGGGGTGCTTCATAGAGGTTCAGGGTGGAGGGGATGCTTAAGGAGGGCAAGAGAGGAGGTGGAGTGGGCGCTTGAGGAGGGCGTGAGAGGAGGGCCGAGAGAGTCGAGAGAGCCGAGAGAGGAGGGCCGAGAAGGCTTGAGAGGAGGGATGAGAGGGCTCGAGAGGGTCGAGAGGGCTTGAAAAATAGCCATGCGTGGCTACATGGCTGCTATGTGTAGTGCGCCATGCACATGGCACCACGTGCACGGTGCACTACACGTGGCGTCTACGTGGACTGCATAGTGGTCTAGTTGATGTGGACGCCATGCTTGGCACACGTGCACTAATTAGATGGTGCCACGTGTGCTTTGCAGGCCACATGGCACACCGTAGTGTGCCATGTGGTCTGGATAGTCCATGTGGCGAGCCAATAGCTCGCCACGTGGACACGCTACTACACGTGGAAATGCCACATGTAATGCTTGAGGTCGGGCATCACATGTGGCATTGCCATGTGGACAAAACACCCACGTGGCATCGCCACATGGACGTATGCGTCTACGTAGCGAACAACGTGGAGTCTTTAGTACATGTGGCTCAACTACATATAGTTCCCGAGCGCAGGCATTACACGAGTGTAATGACCACGCTTGGGCATTACACCTGGCCAGTCCACGTGGACGCATGCGTCTACGTAGCGAACCACGTGGAGTCTTTAGTACATGTGGCTCAACTACATATAATTCCCGAGCGCAGGCATTACACGAGTGTAATGACCACGCTTGGGCATTACACCTGGCTAGTCCATGTGGACTAAACAGTCCATGTGGCGACACTCCGTGTAATGCCCGGGCATTACACGGCATGTTCTTCACGTGGCCTTTACCGCGTGCATGGCAAAGGCCACGAGGCGTGTGGCCTTTGTTGTTAGTATACACTCAATGCCCGCCTCTCAGCATGTATGTATAATGCACATTTGTTAGGCCCCCATTATGAGGAGTAGCCATGGTGTATACGCCCTGAGTGGGAACCCCGGCTTAGACCCGGACCCCACCTAACGCTCGTACCCCTGACCATCTCCTGCTGACCATCATCAATGGTCATAATAATGACCCCATCGGTGGCATTGCCTCGGCTGGGGGATCCCAGGTGGGCTAGCAGCCCCCCTGGCGGGGGTTCGGGGGGAGGGAGCCCCCGAGGTGACGGTATGAGGAATATTCCCTAGAATATTCTCTCGGATACCAGGTCCATCATTAGTGGGTGGTGGTTGGTGGGCCATGTTCTTGATACGCGGGTAGTGATTGTGTCTATGCAGTGTAACCGCCTTCGTTGTATACACGTCTACCACACTGCGTACAATACTATATATGGACATGGTTGCCATGAGCTAAGGCATCCAATGCTTGTGAGTATCTGCCCCCTTCTACACTTTGTACATACTCCATCCAGAGTATGTTTAGATCACCATCTAAGCTCTACTTGAGAGCGCACGGGTGGACAACACCATCACTTGCGCACGGGTGGACAACACCATCTAAGCTCTACTTGAGAGCGCACGGGTGGACAACACCATCACTTGTACCTCTTTGGTATAATCATAATTTAAAATTCTCTCCATTGTGTATCTATTGCATTGTCTATTGTGCTTTGTCTTGCTATCCCTTTCTGCTATGCCATATTTTTATATCCTTTGTCGCATGCATGGCACACGGCAAAGGCCACATAGGCCATGTAGGCCAGTCGCTTGGCCTGCGTGGCATATGACAAAGGCGACATAGGCCACGACGCAGGCCAATCGCGTGGCCACACAACATGGGCCACGCAGGCCACGTTGCGTGGCCACGTGTAGGCGGCTCTGTAACGGCTATTAAGCCATTGCATAGCAACTGTTGAGGGCTCACAAAAGAGCCCTCAATAGCCTCTCTCTCTCGCTTCCCCTCTTCCCCACACAACAATCTCTCTCTCTCTCTCGCCCTCTCTCTCTCCCTGGCTCCCCCTCTTCTCCCCCTTGCTTGCCCTCTCCCTCTCCCTCGCTCCCCCTGTTGTCCCCCTCTCTCGCTCGCCCTCTCTACCCCTCACTCCCCCTGTCTCTCTTAACTCCTCAACAGCCATCTCTCTCTCTCTCTCTCTCTCTCTCAACTCGTCCCCCCATAGAGTCGAGATCTCTCTCTCCCACCACAAAGAGACGTCTTTTCTCTCTCAACAAGCGCACCTCAACAGTTGGAAGCGGTCTTAACGATCCTCACTTGCCCTCAACATCGAAGGAAGAGTTCTTAATCATCAAACTTCTGCAGGTAGACTTCATATGGAAGCATAACAATTCCAATAGCATCACATGTAATTGGAATAAAAAATTAGTGTAGTTTAAATACTAATTTAAGATAATTACATCACATGTTGAATGACAAAAGACTAATTTAAGAAGTATTGATGGTAATATGGATGCGTATTCAAGACAAAATGCCTCCACGGACTTGTCTTTCTGCAATCTCTATGAATTGGGTGGAGGACCACTTGGTTGACAACCAAAACTGCATTCCTAGAGTGCCGCTTTGTCGTCGCCTCCTTGCAAACCTAGCAATCTGCATGAACAAGGATTCCGTCGAGGGTCTGATTAGAAGCATCGAGGAGAGCAAGTACCAATCGACAATGGCGGCATTCATTGTCTCAGAGGGATTCCCGGGTAAATCCCCCATTCCATTCGACCGTCGAAGTGTAGCCGGCCAAGATCTATCATTGTCAGGTGAATTTGACACAATATTAGAGGAGACTAAAGGATGGAAGCACATGGTTGGCAAGATGTTCGTTGCTTGGGATGGCAACCATCAACTCAAAGCTTGGCAAGAATGGGTGAATACCAACAATCGAGTCAAAAAAGAGAGGATTCCCAAGGTGAATTGCAGAGTGGTCCGGTTCCTTGAGGAAGAGGAGGCGGAGTTCTTGTTGGTGATGTGCATGATCAACAAGTAAGTGCATTGTACAATGTGTATATGAAATGAAGAAACATTGTGTATGTCATCTAGCCGAGATTGCTTGAGAAAATGTTTCAAATGAAGAGTAAGATCTTCAGCTCTCTTGATGCATTACATTTTTTTAAAAGTTATTAGAAACTTAATGCTTGTTTACAATGCAAGAAATGTAGGTTGCTTGACATATTGGCTGGTGGCGAGTTTGCTATATGGAGGGATGCATAGATTCTTCCATCTGACAGAGCCTTCTTCATGTGGATGCATTGTCATGTGTATTGGTTCCAATTGATCGAGTACACGCTCAAATTGTACGCGAAGCTGGAGGCAGGCTCACTTGCAGTAGCTGGCATGCACGAAAGAGTCACAAAAGACTCTAGAGTAGGTATCACAAATGCCCTGAAATCTTACACAGGAAGTATCATTTTGAGAAGGCATTTGTTAGGTGGAAAGGACAAATGTGTGCTACCTTGGATCCTGACGAGCAACCACACCTACCATGCACGTCACGACGCCTCTTGTATAAGTACCACAACTTTTTTTTTTCCCTTGCATGGTGGAGCTCTCCTACTTCTTGTATTTGTTTCTTATACCTTTCTAATGGTAGGTGGTGGTGGAGAAGTAGTGTACGTGATTGGGTCTACATTTGCGAGCACCCTTCTTCAGATGCATGGGTGCTATCTGAGGTGGAGGAGACAGGATTGTACCCCGAAGAGTGGATCGAAGAGCTTTGGGACAATGACACATGGATACTTTGTCCATGGTGGTTAGACTACCCAGAGGGGGAGTTTCCTCTAGAGGAGGCATAGCAATTTCAGGGTACGTTTCCTTGTGCTGCACAATATTTAATTTGTACGAGGTATAAAGCTTGTTTTTTTGGGAGTGTACAATTCTGATGTTGGTTTAATGCAGTGGCCAGAAAGGGCAAGAAGCTTGCCATCGAGTAAGAATTGACCCCTGCCGTGAAGAAAAAGGGTAAGAAATCCACACCTCCATCGTCCCAAAAAAGGTCACGACGGCGAGACTAGGAAGGGGATGAATCAGACGAGGAATCTGAGGATAGCTATTCCAAGGATGATGAGCATGAAGGTGAGCGGAAGTCCCATGCACAGAGCAGGTGACCCCTACGCATGGCGCGACTTAAGAGCAGGGTCGGAGAGTTCTAAAGATGACGAGGTAGACCTCTTGGGATCTAGTAAGTAAACTTAACATGTTAAAGCATTCATTAGATCATTTATTCATCAACACTCATAACAGGTATTTGGTGTTGTGTAAACGTAGACTACCGTTCCATTGTGGTGAACCCCCTGCACTTTTAGTTTTGAGCTCGAACATTGATCATCTCCATATCGTGCTTATGGGAAAGTGAAAACACAGATACGATCTCTCAGACATGCGAATGACTCTCTCCATTCATCGTCATTATAGCTTTTGCACTCCCCTTACATGCTTTGTTGTTCCATGAATCTTGCAGTATTGCAACATGATTCATGGGATCTCTAACAAGGTGGGGAAGCATGGACGCCTTTGATAGCCTTGGAGGCGTGCGCTTGGTGTGGGCTGATTTTCCTACAGATACGTGTCTCCACAAGTGCACTTTAGAGGTTCCTCGGTGGAATTTTTTTCGGGAGATACTTGTGGAGTTGGCTTTTGTGCTTGCTGCAGAGTTCCTACATGCCGATGGCACTATGGTGTGCACTCAACGTGCGGAGCACCTGGGGATTGCCATGTGGGAGGCAGGAACTTGGAACTTCACATTGCGAAGGACTTTGTTCTTCTACGTCCCGCGATATCTCTATGTTATTTCAGAAGATGGCCAAGAAGAGGTGAGTGTAGGATTATTTGGTTTTTGTGAAAGTCAAGCTCAATGTTTTCCCTCCCTAAAGTACTTACTAGTGTGTGCAAGTAGGTCTCTGTTTTGGTCATCGCTATCTTCATGCACCCCTATGAGAGTATGTCCACTCGTCCAAAGTATGATAGGCGGGAGGCAAGGTAGCTGCAGACTGTGGAGGTTTTGAGGTTGGTGATGATATCTTCTTGGAGCCGAAAGTCTCCCCATACTAATTGGATGTAGATGGGGATCCCATCCGATATATTGTTGAGCGTAGCGAGCCTTTTGTAAGGTAATCATGTGCACGATTCAAGTACTGAAATCGTTATATAATCAATGTCTTAGACATTGTCATCCATTTGTACATATGATAATTGTGGGCTTCTACTATGGCAGGTGGTTGCTTTGTTGGTACTGGGTCCATGGCTAGAGCATGCAGAACACTGCAAGACATTGCATCAGTGTGGAGAGCGACGAGGTGTGCCTTAGTTCATGTCTGCGACCACTTGCCGTTGTGCACGATGATTTGGGTAACCAGTTGTTTAGGGGTGAGATCAGTGAGATTGTTCGATGAGAATAACAGATGGATGTGGGGGCACCATATCACCAGTCCCCCTGGTACCCATGAGCCCAACATAGTCTAGGGCTTCGTCATGGCCACCTAGTGTTCCAATGGAGCCCCAATATCGACATGTCTTGCCACATACATCCCCCCGTAGCTTCATTTACAGTTCCCTCATGGGCACCACGACTTGATTTTGCAAGGCCACTTTTTCCACCCGCATTTGCACCATTTAGTAGAGGTCCATACCTCATACCACCTCCCTTCTTCCACTGGGGAGTTCGACGTCCATACTGATGTATTTCAGTAGCTTGTAATGTTTAAAATATATTGGTTTTAGACATTATTGTTGTTCACTCATATTATGACAGTGGCCATGTTTTTTGCTTCTTTCATGGCTTAGTTTTTTGAGAGAGATGATGCAATTGGAGTGAGATCTTAACAACACGAGAGAGAGAGAGAGAGAGAGAGAGAGAGAGAGAGAGAGAGAGAGAGAGAGAGAGAGAGAGAGAGAGAGAGAGAGAGAGAGAGAGAGAGAGAGAGAGTATGATGGAGACATTAAAACGATAACAATTGTGATTAAAGCATTTTTTCTTATGCTTAAAATAAGAATTCTAGTGCTCGAAAAAGCAAATTATTATTCCTTTTGAAGTTATAAAAACAGTAGAGATTGCCATGTTCTTCTAGACACTCTTGTTTCTAGACACATCCCATACCACTCTCCCCTTATATCTTCATATTGCAAGAGTCCTTGTGAACTCTATGGTTATGGCTTCATCTAGTAATCCCTCTAATACTACAACGTTTGCAACCATCTTAAGTAAAGCTCTTTAATCTTTCATGCAACTCAGAGAAAAGGAACCCAGATCGGATGTCGTTTTGGAGGCATGGACAACAACGTCTGAAGTAAATGAGCTCTACAAGAAGCTGAAGACCTTGCAGACAAGAACATGCTAGAGGTGAAAGCAGCCTCAGCCATTGCGATATGGAGAGCTTTCGACATCATTGAAGAAGTTAAGAAGGATCCTCTAAGAGTTGAAGTTTCCACCTTCGTTCGCAAGTTAAGGTAGATAGAAAAGGCAAAGATAATAGTTGAGGCCCAAAATGCTTTCATATGGTATCTTTGTAAAGAAGTACAAATGATTATGTTCATGTTGTAGGTGTTTGCCATGTAATGCTATGGCCTTGTAAGTTTGCTAGGGAATAAAAAATGGAAGTTTAAGATCATAATATGGTGACTTTGTAAATGAGTTGCAATGGTAGTTATAACTTGATATGCATTGATAGTTGTAAATGAGTTGCAATGTGTATAGTGCTCTTGTATCCATCCACTCCTCTCCTCTACTATCACCATGAGTCATAATGTGCGAGACCATAGAGAGTTGATAGAGGGAAGGAAGTGTGGAGAGAGAAACCACTCGCCTAAACACCAAAAAGCACTCGCTCAAAAATGCTTGCCAAAAAAATATACCCCATTGCACACGTAGACAAAGTAGAGTAGGCACCATCTATCTTCTACATATAGACAAAGCAAGAGATAGCACATGGCTTTCTGCAACATGAGATAAAGAAAAAAAAGAGGTTGAAAAATACTCCAGCATTGTGTATAGCATGTGGCGGGCTCAAAAAGAAATATAATGTTAATATGCCATTAATGTAAAGATAGGGCCGTTGACAACACATCACATTTAAGCCCATCCACAATCATTAAACCTCTCATGCACACACTGTTCTCATGTGCACACATGCTTCTCTCACATATTACATGATCACCTTAGCTCTTAAATCTTATAATATCCTCCACCTCACCACAAAAGAAATAACACAAGCTTTTGTACCTTTCACAACCTCTTCACAAGTTTTCCCTTGTACTCTTGAACTCTCAACAACAAGAAGAAATCAAGTTTTCCCTTGTACTCTTGAACTCTCAACAACAAGAAGAAATCCATCATAAGGCTCTTCTTCACAACAAAAAGAGAAATCAAGTACAAGGTCAAAATCAAACGAAGAATCACATTATACACACACTAATGATCAAAAACAAAGATCTATAATGAAGAAAGAGGAGTTGACAAAGAGTTTAGGCATAAAGCACCAAGCACCTTCATCCTAAAAGAGAAATAAAGCTAAAGGGAAGAGATATTAACTCAAGTGTAATTCAAAATCTTGAGACACTTGTCATTATGAACATACAATACACATTATCCAACCCTACCCTCCCATGATTTTTGCACTAGCATACGAAATTCTTTGGGACATGACGTGTAAAGGCCCTAAAACTTTGTACACTTACACATTTTTTTATGTGTGTGTGTGACAAACATAATATAGACAATACATTAATTGACACGGCTCTTAAAACATCATAAGTGTAAATTTGAACTCTTTTCCTTTGATATAAATGATTTATCACCCAATTTATGAATAATTTGGGAGGAGGCAAGACACATTATTCCAATACAAAGATGTTAAAAATGATTTCCCTTGTATGAACTACAAAGAAGTAAAATCATCATACAACTCTGTGTGTATGCGTGTGTGGGCATGTATACACACATCATGTGCTTATGATTAGGGATTCAAAATATAGAGTCTCTTGCTATAATTATCTCATGCTGATTACTAAGGGGTATTCACTCCAATGCTCAAAAAATACTTTTTCCATAGCCAATAAGGATAATATCAAGGTTAAAGTGTTATTGATTTTCTTTACTTAAATTCTTATGATTTTTGATTTTATAATAAAAAATGTAAAAAATCACGTGTTTCCTCAAGAACAAGGTTAAATTCTTGTTGATTGTTTTTAGTTTCAACCAATGTAAAAAACATTCAGGGCCACTTTCTTTAAAGCACAATTTCACTTTTTGGATTGCATTTGCAACACACCAATGCTTGGGCCCAACAAGCCACCACCACTAGGGTGAGTTATCACCACCTTTAATAGGGGAGCATTTTTTAATAAACACTTACTTCCCATTTTTTTGGGCAAATCATGTGTAAAAGGATATATCTTAATGTTAATGCACACACTTGGCATTGCATATGTTTGAAATCAGATTTCTTGAGATGAATATAATAGTATTAATGCTTGCCTTTTGGTAAAAACACATATTGCACTCATGAAGCAATTTCAATAAAATATGGATCTTTGTAAACTTGTGCCAATGTTACATCCGATTAAATGCATTATTTCTAGTTGTGTTGTAAAGATTGAGTTGGTTTGCTAGTCGAAGTATCCATATATGATGTTTCTTTAGGTACTTGCCATCTTTACATTTCTTTAGGTAAAGATTGAGTTGGTTGCTAGTCAAAGTATCCTATGATGTTTCTTTAGGTACTTGCCATCTTTGCATTTTTTGATAATGACCGTTTGTTTGAAGGGATTTATTTCAAGTTGAGTTGATTTTGAATTCTAAAGGCAAAAAAGTTTCTTATTACAACATGAGTGAGGTATACACAACATAGCTACCGGTGCACATGCTAAGAGAGTCTTTTTGGCGATGTCGGAGGTCATGTGGAAAATCTAAACGAGGACAATCAAGTAGATAAGAATTAAAACAAAGAGGGATGTAAGTGGATAGGAACTAAAGCATCCACATAAGAGGGATGTAAGTGGATAGGAACTAAAGCATCCACATAAGAGGACATGGAAGAAAAAGTCATCATATTAATAAGATTTCGTGGGTGATATATAGAAAGCATGAAGTGAAAAAGTCATCATATTAATAAGATTACATGGGTGATATATAGAAAGAATGAAGTGACAAGAAAAAATACAAGGTACCTAAATCATTGATGATGTGAAAGGGGGTAAAGTCAAAATGATTTGCAAATAATAACAAGATTTTGTTAACAATAGGTGATAAGAAAATGTGTAAAGTCAAAACGATTTGCAAATAATAACAAAATTTTGTTAACAATAGGTGATAAGAAAATGTAGTAACTAGCGTAGTTCCCTTTAGGTACTTGTTGACTCTGCATTCTTTGATAATGATTGTTTTTTTTTGAAGCGAGATTTAATTCAAGTTGATTTTGCATTCTAAAGGTAAAAAACTTTCTTATTACAACATAAGTGAGGTATACATGATGATAGATACTAGGGCACACTCTGAGATTGTCCGTGTGGGAAATCTAAAAGAGGACAATCAGGGTGTAAGTGGATAGGAATTAAAAAATATATGAAAGAGCACATGGAAGAAAAAAAACATCATATTAATAAAATTACATGGGTGATATGTAGAAAGTATGAAGTGGCAAGAAAAAACACAAGATACCTAAATTTTTGATATGTAAAAGTATGAAGTATGAACTATGAAATGACAAGATAAAATACAAGATACCTAAATTGTTGATGATGTGAAAAGGGATAAAGTGAAAAAGATTTCAAGTAATAACAAGATTTAGTTAAACTAGTGCTAAGAAAGCCTAGTAATTACTATGTCTAGCCCAACTAGAATTGAGAAATCTCGAATAACTTCTTTATTTTGGAGGGATATATTTTTTTTAAAAAGAGAGAAAAAAGGGAGCTTTAAAGAGTACACACATACAACTATATGTATGTATGTAAAGTTCCCTTTATATATATATATATATATATATATATATATATCCCTTCAAAATAAAGATGCTAACTAGGATTTTTCATTTCCACTGAAGTGGAGTACACTGCTTCAGTAAGTTTTTGACTTAGTCTTGTTGATATTTGGAAAGCCTTTTTACCTTTTCACATCATCAATAATTGAGGTACCTTGTATTATATATATATGTATGTATGTATACATATACCTATATATGTGTGTGTGTGTGTATTATATAAACATATATTTGTGTGTGTGTGTGTGTGTGTGTGTATTATATAAACATATATTTGTGTGTATATATATATATTACATTGCTTCACTAAAATTTTTTAGCACTACATTTGACTAAGTCTTGATGATATTTGGAAAGCTTTTTTACCTTTTCACATTATCAACAATTGAGGTACCTTGTATGTTATATATATATATATAAACACACATATGCATATATATAATCCACAACATCTTTATTTTGGAGGGATATATTTTTGTGTAATATAAATATCATTTTGGTAGTTTCTTCATTTTTAGATGTATAAATATGATATATGTATGTGTTGTCTTTATGTTCGTTAGTTAGAGAATTAAGATTTTTGTTAAGCACTTTATCAAAGGGCATTAAAAAATTTAAAACTCCTCAATTTTAACTTGGTGTGGTGTTACACATAAGATGAGATAAAAATGAAAGGCTAATAATTGGGGGTTTCAAAGCCTAATTAGGAGTGAGCATGCCTACCTCACCTTTGCTATGCAATAAGAACAAGAGTTCGTAATATTGCGTATTGGGTTGGAATATATATTGACTTCTCAAGTGTTTGCATGCTACTTTAGTCTTCAAAAAGAGAGGGGCTTTGTTGTGAAGACTTGCTAAGTCAAGAACAAATTTGAAAGTCACAAGTAACAACAAATGCAAGTTAGGATGAAACGTTAGAGGACGAAACCATTTTCTTGGACTTGTCATGCTTTTGTAAACTTGTATAACCTCACAATTTAGATGTGCCTTGTTGAAGTTAGGAAGTTGAAAAATTCGTATCCTTGTAAGATTTGGAAAATGATCCCTCACGTAGATATCCAAATCCCCCTTCAAAAGGTAAGCGAAGAAGCTCAATAACCAACCTAATGATCCCTCACGTAGATATCCTAGGGTTTTCTCGCACGTGCTTTTACATCTTGCGTTTTGACACATTTTTGAGCCATAGTGGTGGTTTGAATAGTTCATTGAATATATGACTAGAGTAGCCTTGCATTAATGAGGGATAATGCATTTCTTAATTCTTCTTGGAGGGGCATTTGGTAGTATGCATGATAGCACCCAAGATGAGTTCAATGTGTGTGGGTGCACACTCTCTCTTTGTCAAGCGATTCCTGGGGCTTACAAAAACATGCATGAGATTTTGTCACGTGTGGATTATGCATCATCAAAGTCTGAGACAACATGCCTTGGATGATGGGTCGATGGTGGCACCAACAAGCGAGTGCTCAAAAAAGTTCTGTAGGGTATTTATTTTTTAATTTTTTTGCAAAGAGGTTTGTTTCTTTCATCGTGCCATATCGACCTAGAACTAGGGCGTGCCACACGTTGCGAAAAGTTCAATTGTAAGATGGTTGAGTGGGTTAGCTTAAAACTCTAACACGGAAACAAAAAGTCAAAACGTTTCTCACAATTTTTTGTAGTGTATTTGTCCGGATTGAAAATCTGGCATGTTGCCATGAGGCTTCCTTTGAGGCTTTCTTATCAAGGGACAGAAATTGTCGTGGTTGCAACTTGCCTTTGTAAAAATAACTTTTCTCGAGTTTGCAATAACCGAATGGGAAAGGGACACGTCACCCCAATGCGCGGCAATTATGAAGTTTGACGCCGCCGCGTGGCTCGCGTGGATTTCAAAAGCCCTCCGAGTCGCCGACCGCGAGCAGCGACACGTGGACAAACAGAGTCCAGGCCGCCCTTTTTTAGGTCGCCAAACCCCTGCTTTTCTTTCACAACACACACACAAACAACAGTCTCGTGTGTTAACCAGCCATTCTAAGCGTGCCCAAAGCTCAATCAGGCCCTGTGTAGACCTCATCAATCGCCCACAAAGGAAACCGCGTCATTGTTTACTGCGGAATTGGCCCTTAATCGCACGGGGAATACCCTAATCAACGAGAGAATCACAAACCACAGGGGTGACCAAATCTATCGCCCATCAGACTTAAAAAGCACAGAGAGTAATTTGGGCTCGAAAAGCACAGGGAGGACCAGAAAGCAACAGCTTTTGATCTGAAAAGCGCCCAATTCAGGACTTTAGTTGGAACCTGTTGTGTAGATGATCTTTGGAGCACTCTTGCAAAAGCAGCCCGCAAAATCCCTGCATGGTTGCAGCAGAGTAGCAGATATGGGCGCCCTTAACGAGGACATTGTGATTATCCGGCTCGGTAAGAAGGCAGGGGACCCCAGCATCATCACTGTCAACTGCCCAGATCAACTTGGGCTTGCCTGTGATTTGGCTAGATCAATCTTTGAGTTTGGCCTCGATGTTGTCCGTGCAGGTACGCATGCTTTCTCATGTATAGTCTCTTTTCAGATTTTCTCTTGACATTTCTCTTGACAATCCTTTCTCAGAAGACTCATGTGAATTCATACCCTTTTTCAGATTTCTCTACAGATGGAAGATGGTGTCTCATGCTCTTTTGGGTCACCCCAAGACTAGGACCTGTGCGAGCAATCAAATGGGCTCTGTTGAAGAAACGCCTCATCTCAGCGTGTCCATCACCCTCACCTGCTTTGTTTACACCACCTATATCCGAAGCGGACAAGAAAACGGAGGTCTATCTACTGCAGACCTGCTCAGCGGACCGTGTTGGGCTCTTAAATGGTATATGTGAAAAATTCACCATACAGTACTGTGAAGTTCATTATATTCTATGATGCATGTATGTATGTATGCATGCATAACAAGGTCTTCAATGGTCTATCAGCTTGATGTGACGAACATGCTTACATGCTTTTATTCATAAACTGCCAAGCGAGCCTATTCGAACAGTGTTAAGCCTAAAACTGCTAGGGCTGTGAGTTCTTAACATGATATTTCTTTGTATATGCAGATATGACCCAAATGCTCTGGGAGCTGGAGGTTGATGTTCATAAAATTAATGCATTGGCAACTCCCGACGGAAGTGCTGTCAACGTGTTTTATCTCAGCGACAGCAGGTTCTTGCTGATCCCTTCGACATTATTTTTACTGTCATGTTTTCTTCTTGACCATAATGCAAGGTCAGTTTCCATCAGTTGCAATGTGTTGCTAGTCTGACCATTGGACGCTTATCCATATGTTTGGCATATGCACCAGTCTCAAAAGGTTCTAAAGGGACTGGTTTCCACTGGGTTTGATGGCTTGTCCAACCATTGGCACTGGGTGATAGGCAGATATGCAGTTTTGATGGCTGTAATATGATTTGAGGGGTTTTATCAGCATCTGACCTTGCCCATCTTTTCAGGAATGCCTTACAAAACAACAGGAGGCAGGAGGTTGTATGCGATCGTGTCAAGTCTGTCTTAGGGGCTTCCCACACTTTTTGTCAGCTTAGCCCGGCAAGTGACGATGATGATCTCAATGAAACTTCCGATCTTGAGACGTTCCCTACTATTCCTGATGTCTTGTTTAACGAGAGATGGACATCAACGGAAGCGGATGTGGCATTGAGCAAATCTGGTCCTAACACTCCAAAGTTCTCTCTCAACATTGATAATTCTCTCAGTCCTGGTCACACGCTCCTCCAGATTACGTTTCGGGATCGGAGAGGCCTTCTTTACGACTGCATGAGGGCACTGAGGGATCTCAACCTTCAGGTAGACATTATTTGAAGTTCAAAAGTTTGGCGGTGGTGGTTGCTTGCTGTGTGCTTTTACTAATGCGCAGTGTCGTTTTGTTGTCAGGTTGCCTATGGCCGTCTCTCCATGACACCGAAGGGTAGTGGAGATCTTGATTTGTTTATATTACAAGCAAATGGGAGTAAGTTATTTGATCCTGACAAGCAGAAGTCTTTACTGGATCGCCTGAGGTTGGACATGTGTGATCCAATCAGGGTAATGATGGTCAATAGTGGCCCAGACACAGAGCTTTTGATTGCAACAACGGTGGAGAAAAGCGGGAGGGGCCGCCCATGGATCTTGTATGATGTCACTTTGGTCTTGAAGATGCTGGAGATTTGCATTTTCAAGGTAAAGAAACTTGATTCAAGGGCACTTTTTGTAGATTATAACATTATATGTTCATGCTTGTGCTGCTTCAGTTGGCCTGATTGTGCTTTTTCTGTGCAGGCTGACATCGAGAAGCTCTCCTATGGTGATAGGCTGTGGGAAGTCTACAGGTTTTTACTCATAGAGCAACCTAACACAACATTCAGAAGTAGTCGAACAAGGAGTCATATTGTAGAAAGGGTTCAGAGTGTATTGATGGGTTGAGGAGTTCTTTGCAAATGCTCTACCCAACATATGCAAAGGATGCCCTCCATGAAAGTCTCTGGAGTTGATTCCAATTCACAAATCAGACAATTTATATTACTTGTGTGGGAGCTCCCTATCCTTGGGATCGTATGCGCCACCATTGCATTGGCAGGGGATGATCTACAATGCCCCAATGCCCCATACACATGCGAAACCAATGGGCTTTGATGGGTCCCTAATTTGGTTCACTTATAGTTAAAGGCCTTTTTATGCAAGGGTTGCATGTTCAGGCAAGGTGTGTACATACACTATGAAAATTACTACTAAGAATTCTTTTGTAGCAACTGCCTTAAACAACAAGGAAGGTCTCTCTTTGATGCCCAAGTGAGGCTATCATATAGGCCAATATTCTCAACATCCATGATGTAAAATGCAAAAAATACCAACATTTGATTTCTAGAAACACTTTCCATCTGTAAAATATTTGCTTACATGGTATATGGAGAAAGGCAACAATAAAATCATTGTCAAGAATCTGAGAGATTGTCACACATTGCTTAAGAAATGCTCAAATGAACCTCCCAAGGCTCATAATTCATAGCCTCCAATATTTGAAAAGGGGAAAAAAATCTTGGAGCACTTTCATGTGTTACTGTTTTCATAGAGAGTAATTTATGTGTGTAGCCTTGATTCTATAGCACCTGCCTGGAATGCCAAACCCCTTACCAAGCGACTTGGGTCTTTCACATTGGGAAGTTAACTAGGGCGTGTAGATGGATCTTCACAGAGATGCGAGCCCACAGTTTTAGTCTAGCTTTTGAAGATAGATATGTAGTTAGTTTACTTCAATATTGGCTGGCCTTCAGACAAGTCCCTTAGACAAATAGCTCTAGTTCCCTTAGAGGAGAAGCTTTGGTAGCCTTTGGTCTGGAACCCCCTGATCTGTTTATCTAGTGGCCACATGTTGGTAGCCTTTGGTCTGGAACCCCCTGATATGTTTATCTAGTGGCCACATGTTGGGGGCTTGACTGCATGTATCTTAGGGTGCCTTGAGCATGGGACCAGCTAGGTCTCTTTGAGATTGGATCGCACACAAGCAGTTGCCCCCCCGGAGATGTATGAGAGAGGCTTGATAGGGATCTGGGGTAGAGATAGGCTCAACATTGACATTGACTTAGCTATCCCTCAAGAGGGGCTTACTCCTATCGAAGACCCCAACCCCTCGAGTGTGACTAGGCATGTTTACTAGATGGAGATCATGGAGTAGATGAGGGCAATGGTCTGCTCACTTTTTTTATTGGATCCCATGTCAAAATAGAGAGATTTGAGCTTCCCTTGGAGGATTTGAGTGGTTGCCCCCTTGTAGATTGGTTTTTGGGCATGGGAGTGGCACATAGACCTAACATCGGCCAAGGTGACTAGGGAGAGATTCTGGCAACTATGGATATGGGAGTGCAAACCTCTCACGTGCATACAATGGGACTCGAGAGAGTGGACTTGGCATGATCCTACGGATTGGGAGGAGACTTTGGATGCCCCCTTCTTTGCATATACAATGTGGCTAGGCTGTAGGATCCTGATGCTAGGGATAGATGGCACACCGGCAACAGCACATTGGTAGTCGCAAGGCCTATCTAACAGCATTTCCTTTCAGATTTCTAGAAGAGGCTTTGGGATAACTTTTGGACTAGAAGGATCGCCCTCTTTTTGTGGTTAATGGCACAGAGGAGTTTGGCGCTAGGTACTTGGTTGGCAGTTGGAGGTCAGCCAGTAGCTTGGTTGCCCAAGGTGCGGCCACCCTCACGAGTCTCAACGACATTGTCTTCGGGATTGCCTTAAGGCTGAGTAGATTTGGTAGAAGATTCTTTGCATCTTCACTATGGATAGGGCATCAACCCCCCAGATCATTACATGGGGCACTGTTGCTTGGGCCACAGAGGCTGGAGTGGTGAGGGCTTACAAAGAGGATGGGGGAGGGATAGCCCTTTAGGTCTCTCACCATCGTATTGCAATAGTACATCTACAGGCGAGGCTCATGCCAGAGAGATGGGAGATTTGCAGTAGCATAGCAACTTTGCACATTAGGCATGTTAGATGGAGTGAGGGCATCAAGGGTACCCACACTCCGCTGGTTGAGTCCATCAGGAGCATATGGCTCGATATCATTCACACCCTCTACATCAGTGGGGGAAGTTACAGGGAGGTTCTGATCGCATGAAAAAGAGGCAGGAAGCTTTCTTGAGGATTTAGAGGTCTGGCCCATTTCTTGAGGATTTGGAGGTCTAGATCATTTTCGAGGAAAAAAAAGATTCATCATAAGAAATTTGTCGTGCCACATAATCAAATACTATACATCCCTAAGTGGAATGTGATACACCCAAAGATGAATATCTTGACTCCAAAGAACATAGGATCGTGTCAACAACCATGGAAGCCAAAGGAATATAACTCATGGTAGACATCATGCAAGATCAAATGTGAAAACCAATGCTGTCATTCCATGTAACATCACTTGAAAAATCAAAGGCATGATCCACTACATCAATATGTGTATGAGCGTGATCCATACCATGCACCATATCCTCATTTGAAAAGCCCTCTATATGTGTGTGATCCTCTAAGACATAATCTGATCAATACAATCACCATAAGCATCATCATCATTGAATATCAAAATTCCCATGAAACAACCATCCCTACTGATTTGAAGAGAGATTTGACCAGAGAACACGACAACCCATTCACCTGAAGTAGAAAAAACAGCTCTTCATATTTTGATAAGAATTTTTTGACCATTATAAGAGTCTCTAATTAGCACTAGTTTGGTACAAGACATAAAAGTGTCCTACTTAGTGGCAATATTTGAGGAATTTTCACGTATAACCTATAATGAATCTCTATATGCTATCTTTTTCCTCTCTTTTGTTATAAATAAAACTTTTATGAAAAAATTCTATGGTAGTACAGCTTTAAGTCTTAGGACACAGAATTATCATAATATCTATAGTCTATATTCTTGGTGAGAAAAATAGGCTACTAAAAACAATAAAAATAGTTTTAGAAACAATGTCATTTAGAGAGTCTATTATGTTTTGGTCCATAAGCTCAAAATCATTAGTATATGATCTTAATACTACTCCGTACATTAAAGTTTTTGAAATTTGGGGATGTGATAATGTGCATAGCCTTTTCTCCCAATTTTGTTTTCCAACAAGGAAAAAGTGAGATGCATTCTAAGGATTGTTTCTTAACACTACCATCTTCATCATGCTATATGAATAGATTTGTCTTTACTTGGCAGAGATGGTAGTCCTTTGTTTTTAGCCTTAAGTAGACCAAATATCATTATTTTTCTAGCATTTTTTGGATATATTCAAACATCACATTATGTGTGCGTTTTGATGTGTGTATGATATATCTATCTATATATTTAAAAGTGACCACAGCTTATCACCCATCTCCGCACATTATAATTTAATCAAAATTAATTAAAGTATGTCAAAGTTTGTATTTATATTTTTAAATACATGTATATATGTATAAGTATATGTGTCTATGTATAGGTATATGTATCTAAAACATAATATTGTATATACTATATATTTACATATGTGTGTGTGTGTGTGTGTGAGAGAGAGAGAGAGAGAGAGAGAGAGAGAGAGAGAGAGAGAGAGAGAGAGAGAGAGAGAGTGTATGTGTTCATACACATGTGTGTGTGTGTGAGTGAGAGAGAGAGAGAGAGCAAGAGAGAGTGCTTCTATGTGTGGGAGAGTGTAAGAGGAGAGAGGGAGTGTGTGCATGTGTGTGTGTGTGTGTGTGTGTGTTTGTTTTAAACATAATACAATACCCTACAACTGAATACCAAATTCAAAACACTCTATACTCAAGATATGAATGGAAACATGAAATATTTTATCATTTGTGTAATACATCATCTTTTTGGAGCACTAAGTCTCAAGTAAAACTTCAAGATGAAATTTAGATCTAGTGAGAGAGAAAACACAACAAGCCGAGGCAGATCCTCAACAGAGAAACCCTTTTTCACATATGAAATCCAGAGAAGGTGAGTCTTGCATCCATACAAATAGACAAACAAATGTGTTAGTCTAGATGTGTCTTGCAGAGCAGGTGTCAGGGGACTCATCCACTTGTCATCGCTCGATGTCACTCATAATTACACATGTCATAGGTCTCTAAGAAATTCCCTAAAACAAGTTATATCAAAACAGCAAGCTATACCTAATCAAGGCAGCCAATAATCAATCAAGGAGTGTTGAGAGAATACCATATCCAAAAAATTTCAATCTTCCTTATTATCAATCTAAGCCAAGCTTAAATATGCTGACTTATCTGTAGTTTCAATTTCTCTATATAAATGTATTACCTTAATGTATGGACAAAATACACCAAAGATGTACCTGTAGAGTATACAAATGCTTCATATTTTCTAATAAAAAAAGAATTTTTATGGTTTGTATAAAAATCTGCCAATTGAGGCAAAGTTACTGTAGATTTTACAAAGTTACCCTCTATGTTCCATTATAAGTTTCCAAATCTGAGTATGCAATCCTGTCCTAAAAATGTTTTATTGTTTAACTTTAACTCATTCATATAAAAAAATATTTTTTTGTAAATCTGTCCAAAACAGAGAATCAAACTCTGAAAAATAAAGGCTGGGTGAGCTTACACCATGTGAAAGAGTGTAAACATTGTCTGCATACATATGGAGAACCAGCTCAACAGAGCCAAGTAAGTGCCATTATGCTCTACACCAGGCTAGTCTCAATATTATAAAAGATGAGCACTAGGCTATTTTATTCTATTTACCCTCTGGAACAGGAGCACTTGGCTAGAAAGGATGAGTTCCAATCCAAATAAAAACCATTTGTAGAGAAACAAAATTCTCCAGTAAAATCAACCAGCCAGCATAATCAAGTTACCATCATATTTAGGAACCATACTAGCTAGCCCAAAAAGCAACAGCAACTGTTAGAGGTAATATTTACCCTATTCTGAAAGTACACAATCTATAAGAAAAAATTCTTTGCAAATATGAGCCTGCAATTTAGAAAAAGCCATGCTACAACTTCAAATCTGACCTTCAACAGCCATAGTAAGAAATTGCACTATTAGTAGTATAGCATTATCTAGAGACATGTTCCAAACCAAAGATAAAAAACCAACAAAAGATATTAATAGGTATACGGAAAATGGTCTCCCAAATTTTGGGGAAACCCATAACCCACATTAGTGAGTTATGCCAGAGATTATTCCCTAAAATTGAAATTGCGCCATCCAAATGAGTGTTCATAGCTATTCAAATATAAACAGTTCGAACCAATGCCCATGTGAGCAAAAACATACCATCCACTTAGGATTACTATCAAAAGGAAACCTGTATTTAAACTATTTTAACTAGAAAGCCCTGTATGCTATAGAAAAAACTTACTCACACCATCAGTAATTCTTTACCAATAAAAGTAGTTATGCAGCAGAAATGGCAGCACAGCTACATAGCACAAACCATATGAAAGGTATTCACTCACTTTCAGAATTTCAAGGTTATGGTTGAAAAGAAAATAGGGAAATATTGATAGCCATTTTTTTCGGCTATCCACATTATCACAAGGAGCTACCTCGGCCAAGGAAAATCACATAAACTCTTTGTCATAAATACCTTTTCACTGTAAATAGGCGTGTGTGCGTTAGGGACTTTACCCATATCTTCTATATATTTTTTGCTAACTCATCATCAAAAATAAATAAAATTATTACGGCCTATTTTGTGTAAATACTTAATTTCATATAAGGGCCTAAATATGGGGGTCTCTATTTTCTCAAATATGTAAATACTTCATTAGGTGTGTGTATTACAAAACCTAAGTATATTTTATTTATTATTATTATTATTATTATTTCTTCATAATACTTTTGGACCATCATTGTACATATGCTTCAACTTCACTATGCATAAGTAACTCCTATGCTCTCACATTTCCACCGACACCATGTACAAAGCCTACTACCCAAATCACTTTTTTCCTTAGACTATTTCATCTTTTATTCTCTCATCTACCCTAAAATAATGAGGGTCTCCCTCCCTTTTGACTTCCATAGTTTAGTTATTTTGTATATTTTTTTATTTTATATATTTTCATTAAATACTTTTTCATATATCAATTATTTTTGTATATTTTATTCACAATTAGATCTCTTTATTTATTTTATTTTCCTATCATAATAACCATATTATCATGATATGTTGACTAGTTAAATACTAGCTTGTTTTTTCTTATTATGTAAATCCTTTATAAAATAGAAAAAATCTCCTCCATGCAAGTGTCCACATACACTTGAGTCTCTAAGGTCAGGGTATGATGTATTGGGGGGCTCACTCTTGGAGCTATCAAGAAATTCCACCAATGGGGACTCACACAAAGATTTTCAAAATTCAGAAAATACATGATTCTGCTGAATTTATTGCGCCCGCCTCCACTCCATATTTGGATCAAAAGACAAAAGTTAGCTCGGGAGCTCAAGAATATGCTCAATTTTTTTGAGAATTTTTGGAGCTAATGGCGGTGAGATATGAATTTTTTATTGGACCCCAGTCTGCCCACTTTTTGGTAAGGTACACCTAGTCTCTTCTCACCTCCCTTACACATTCATCACCTACACACTTACTCATTTCTTTCTCACTCCATCAAACCTGCAAACTTCATGTCCTCTCTCACCCTCTCCACCTTTTCCCTCTCCTTCCATCTCCATTTGCTCTCATATCTACTCTACACCCATACCTCATCTCCATTTCTCTCCCTACTACTTCCATATTACTAAATTATTTTCCCAATCTCAAAAATACATAAAAATTCAGCATGAATGTATCATATTAACCTCTGCAAATATGGGGTTTCCATCTACAAAAACTCCCATGTTCTTTACCTCAATCAACTTTTGTGGCGTCAAATGCAAGAAGGAGACCGGCGGCGGTTAACTTAAAGATCTACACATGGGAGAATCCAAGCTTCTTCGAGCTTTCAACCACACAAAGGATATTTCCAAATCTTTACTCCTCTCACTCATTTTGTACATTGTATTACTAACCTTTTATAGTGATTACTAATTACTAACCACTAACATTTGTAAATAAGCACCCACTCTACTACTTTTGGAGTAGGCATTACTACAAGTTATTTGCTCAAACCTCTACATCACACTCTCCTCTCATCTTCAATAATTCTCTCACCTTGAGCCCACATCCATGTGACTCAAGGGGATAAGAAGAGGCCCACTCTCATTTCAAAATAAAAAATCCATAATCTATGATTTTCCATAATAAGATTGATTAGGCTTAATCCTAATTAGGGCTTCTCAAACCTATAAATAGAGCCCCCTCCATTCCTTGTAAAGGGAGAGATTACACACATTGTACACCACTCCCAACTCTAGTGTGTAAGGAGATAGTGAACTTGTGAGCTCTCTCTATACATCAATACATTTGATTGCATAGAGAAGCTTGAAGCTTGAAGCTAGTTATGTCATTGTGAGAGCTTGAGTGAGGCCATACTCCCTATCATAATTGTATCTTGCCTTTGTGCATAAATAAGATTAGTAGTTTGGGTGCAATTGTGTACAAAATCTTGGACTCCTCCAACTCCAAAGTTATTTTACCAAAGTGGTACGATGTTTGATTTAAGGTAAACTCGATCCTTGTATTTTGTGGTATGATTTTATGCTTGGAGGCTTGAGGGCTTGTTTTTTATTTGTTGCCTTTCAATTCATGGTAAGAGGGTTATATGGTGAGAGGGCTCCCGTAACCTTAAGACCAAGTGCATAGCGACAACAAAATCAAGCTTTTATTGTCTCTCTAAGTTCTTCTCCAAGTTTGGTATTCATCCATTTGTGTTATGCTAGTCTCCTCCACACACAATATCATATGTTATGAGTGTTGTTGAGAGTGTGTGTGCCTTTTTTGATTGATGTATATGGTTAGCTTGTATTGATTTGCTACAAGGAAAGATTTTTGGTGTCCTAGTTCACACACATAACTAGGTGGTGTCCCTTTTCTTGTTGGGTGTGTGGTTTTGGGGTTCTTATGTTTGTGTGGCGTTGTGCCCCAAGCCCATTGAGCAACACGAGAGCCTTGAGGAGTGCTTAGAGGCCGCTCTTCTTGTTGCCCGCCCCGGACCGCCTCAATTTTGGTGCCTCCACAGAGGATCGAGCAGTTTTTGAATGGGTATTTAAGGTACATCGATCTCTCTAACACCTAAATTTCCTTGTTTGCTTGTTGGGTATCATATTTTAAGAAGGAAAGTGGTACTTTTGTGTGATCTTTCATGAACAATCCACCTCCTCCTAATCCTCTTGGGATTCAATTCAGCCAGTTTCATTGGTGCACTCCATTAGAGTGAATGTTTGCATTGATAGAAAGATTTTCTACCAACAACGCATGGTTCTTCTTTTTGGTCCAGAAAGACTAAGTGAGATTTTAGCATCACCTAATCCTATCATACTTCCCATTTTAGATTACACCATTTCCTTTGATGTGCATATTTTCATCTTGTTTTAGCTTAGTTTTATGAATCAAGAAGACTTATACCGTAGGCCAATCTCTTATGCTAGGCAAGAAATACACATAGTTGTTGGTAGTAAGTTACAATTTCAGCGTGTCATTCGTCGTATGTTTGGACCTAGGCAAGTAGCAGCCATTAATGCCTCAGTTAATCCATTTATTTTGCCTTTGATTCGTTATGACATAAGCTTTGACGTCTACATTTTCATTCTACTTTGAAAAAGAAAAAAAAAAGAAAAAAAGAAAAAAGAAAAAAAGGAGTGAGAGAGAAAGAGAGTGAAGGAAGACCTTTGTGTAATCATATTTGTGCTTCCTTCTTCTCAAGCATGGATACCACTAGGCAAATGAGTGGCTATCCCTTATTCTTTGGAGAGCCCGGTGAGGATGCCGAGTTATTCTTATCAAACTTTAGAATGGCACTCCACATAAAGAGAGTGGTAGGAGACCAAGAATGCTTAGACATGTTTGAGTTGGTCCTACGAAGAGATGCTTCCACTTGGTTTCAATCTCTACCTGCACCCGCACAAGTAGATTACAAGGGGGTCATGCAACTTTTTAGAGACAATTACTTCACTCCTTTGAACACACAAAAGCTATGGCAAGAAATAGTTGCTCATAAGCAAAAGGATCTAGAGGACTACTTGAGATATAAGCAAGAATTCTTACGTCTTTGGACTCTTTGGTTGCGTAGTCTTCCTAACCCTGGAGATGGTGCTGAATTCTTGAAGAAGGAGAGATTTATTACAAGGATGTACCCATCACTAAAATTGCAAGTAGAGTCAGGAGAGCCCACAACATTTGATGCTGCTGAGGCTAGGGCTACCAAGAAACTCCGAAAGATGAGGTGTATGCTTGGGGGGGGGTTTATCTTTGATGACTCAAAGCCTAGGGAAGAGGTACAATCTTGCACTCGTAGAGAATTACCTGAGGTCACAGTCGAGGTGATAGAAAAGTTAAATGAGTCTTTAAATAACTTGTCTATCCACTTTGCACAAGCTGTGGAACAGAAGGGCCAAGCTAAAAGGGTTGAAGAACGAGAGCAACGACCTAGGCGACTCTTGCAATGTTGGAATTACGGAGAGTCAGGGCATGGGATGTATAATTGCCCTTGGCCTCGTGGGAAGCCAGGGAAGCCTAACATGAACTATCCAGTGATGAATGCAGGTGAAGGCACTAGTCAACAACAACTGATGATTTTGCAGAGGCCCAATGCAACAAGACCACCTCCACGAGGAGTGGAAGGAATGCCACCCTTGCCGGACCCAAATGTACATGTGGTAGAGGTAACAAAGGCCAAGGAGGTAGACATTGAAGCAAATGGTGTCAAACAAGGGCGTGGAAAAGAGAAGGAAAAGGAGGGTGTGGCATCACAAAGTGACCATGGACGAGGAAAGAAAGTGAAGGAAAACAAGGAAGTCAAGAGGAGACGACGTCGTATAAACCTCCAAGATTTTCCCCTTGGACATGGTGTGGCTCCATACAACCTTTTGGAAGATATGAGAGGTAAGGGTCTTGATATCTCGTGGCCTCAATTTCTAGCCTTATGTCCACAAGTTAGGAGGGAATTAACAAAGGCCGTGAGCACTAGGAGAAAAACAAAAGAGAATGTGCCTGTTGTAAAAATTTCACAAGCCGAGATGGATGAGGACATTACACCTATATTAGATTGCTACATCAAGGGAAGGCTAGTTAAGAAGGGTCTAGTAGATGGGGGTGCACAAATTTGCATCATGACAGAGGACCTTATGCAAAAACTAGGCATGCATATTCATGAAACACCTGAAATTAAGGTGAAAATGGCAAACAATAGCAAAGCAAAGTGTCTTGGGATTTGTAAGAATGTTTCTGTGGAAGTTTTTGGCATTAAGAAGGTTGTTGATTTTTATGTTATGTCTACCAAGGGAAGTGGTTATCCATTTATCCTAGGTAGACCATGGCTAATGAGAATGCGAGCTTTGCAGGATTGGGAAAATGGAAAGTTAATTTGCAGGAATGAAAATCGTAAGAAGATTATCTTTGACATGAAGGAGCAACGACAAGAGGAGATAAATGAAGAATCTTCTCAAGGCGAAACAGAGGAGGATTGGACTGATGATGCCTCGGAGGAAGAAAGCAGCAGTAGCACTATGGAAGAGGAGTCTTCCATTGAAGTCATGGGGGTAAGATTCAGAGCAAAAAACAAAGAGACACCCTGTCAAGGTTTGGAGGAGGTAGGCTCTCAAGAAGACCAAATTGTGCATGATGAAGAAATGTTTGATGCTATGCTCTCAAAAACGCTTACATTGGAGGAAGGAGAGGAGTTTAAATGTGTACTAAGGAAATTTCCTAGGTTTTTTGCTAAAGATTACACAGATGTGCGTGGCGTAGAGGCCATTCAACACAAGATTGAGCTAAAGCCAGAAGCCAAACCTAAGGCACAAAAGCTACGAAGACTAGGAGTCATCAAGGAGCAAGCACTACTCAAAGAGGTGAGGAAGCTTCTAGGAGCAGGATTCATATATCCTGTAGAAAATTCAGAGTGGGTCTCTCCCGTCATTCTACGACATGGGGGGCCAACTCAATCCCAACAAATGTCATATTGGTGAGGATGAAGTAATCTTGCTGGGTCATAAGGTTTCTTCCAAAGGCATTGAGGTGGATCCTACAAAGGCAAAGGCTCTTATCGACCTACCATCTCCAAAGAGTCTCAAGGAGGCCATCTCATTCATTCAAAAGGTGAAGTACATGTCACACTTCATTCACTTAGCCTCAGAGTTACTTCACCCCTTGCAAAAATTGACTCAACAAGTAGAGTTTGCATGGTCTGATGAGCTTGAGGAGTACTTTTGTAACATTAAAGTCATTTTGTCAGAGCTACCAACACTCATGCCTCCTTGTTGGGAGTACACTTTCTTTGTTAGCTCTAGTGTTGGAAAGGAAATAGTGGGTGCAGTTCTGTTACAGCAAGATCTCCACAGTACTAGGATGCGGCCCATCTAATTTGTTAGTAGGGTCATGAATGTCATGGAGAAAGGCTACACGGAAGCGGAACTCATGATGCTTGCTCTCATCTTTGCGGTGAGAAAATTTAGATCCTACTTGTTACCAAAACCTTTTGTAATTCTCACTACAGAAAATTTGTTTCCTTGGGTGTCTTCTCAAATGACTATCAGTGCTAGAATCACAAAGTGGGTTATGGAATTGCAAGAATTCCAATACTCTTTCAAGGTAGAAGATAGTGTGCGTGCACAATTGGCAGGGATTCTCACTTATAGAGTGCATGAAAAGGAGATTAAGGTGCCTGAAGTAAAGACCCTACCATGCCACCACCCAAAACTATACCTAATGCATTCACCTTGTTCTTTGATGGAGCTTTTAGAAAAGCCACAGGTAAAGCAGGGGGAGGGCTAGTGCTGCTCAACCCAAATGGAGAGGTGGTTATGAAGGAGAAGGTCAACTTGCCAAGTTCTACTAGCAACAATGAAGCAGAGTACGGCATACTACTTCATGGTTTGAAGGTGTGCATCAATCAAGGGATACAACTTCTCCTGGTAAAAGGGGATGCACTTCTTATTGTAAGGCAAATTTTAGGCATTTGGGCATGCAAGAATGAAAGATTAAGGCAAAAGGTTCATGCTATCCGAAGGTTGTTTAATCAATTTGAGGAGGTGCAATTGTATCATATTCCTAGGAAACAAAATGAGGATGCTGATCTACTTGCACAACAAGCTGTTGCATGTGTTGAGAAGGAAATGCAAGTAGTAGTCTTGGCTGCAGCAGCTATTAAGCAACCACGGTACCAAGGAATGGAGGCACTGGCTCCCATAGTGAGCTACATCTTGGAAGGTGAATTCCCACAAGACTTCACAAGGGCACAAAAAAGGAGGCTCATGAAGAGGGCAAGTTCTTTCTTGTTCTTAGAAGGTGCCCTCTACCAAAAAGGAAAAGATCAAGTGTGCAGAAGAGTACCAACAACCAAGGAGATTCCAGCCATTTTAGAGGGTTTGCATGAAGAAGCATGTGGTGGCCATTTTGCTCAAGAACTAACTGTGAAAAAGATTTTGCTTGCTGGGTATGTTTGGCCAAGCTTACATGTGGATGTCCAACATTGGTGTAGGAGCTGTCATAACTGCCAAGTCAATGGTAATAAGAGGTTGCTACATGGTCCACGCCAATTAGTCATTGCAAGTGGTCCATTTGAAAAATGGGGCATTGATGCTATGGGTCCACTACCTAGAACTAAAAATGGAAAATTGTACATCTTAGTGGCCATAGACTACATGACTAGGTGGGTGGAGGCTCAAAGTGTGGCAAGGGTGAATGGAAAGACTGTAAGCAAATTTGTTTACACTCATATATGTTGCAGATTTGGCACCCCCTTGGAGATTGTTTCTGACAATGGTCCAGGTTTTAGAAAAGGTTTACTCACCGAAGTTTGTGAAGAGCTTCATATTTCACATCATCATAGCACACCCTACTATCCCCAATCAAATGGGTTAGTAGAGAAGGCTAATGGTGTTATTGCAGGAATCATAAGGAAGATGGTGGAGAACAAGGCGAAGCTTTGGGATGAGTTCCTTGATGGAGCACTATGGGCATACCGGACTACCTACCGAGAAGCAATGGGGTTTACGCCCTTTCACTTGGTTTATGGTCAAGAAGCATTGCAGCCTATTGAGCTCAACATTCCAACAATGCGGCTACATGGAAAAGGTGGACTAGGAGATCAAGATGCATGGGTAGATCAACTTCTCACTTTAGTTGAGCTAGAGTGGAAAAGAGAAGCTGCATACGAGTGTTATAGAAGAAAAGCCATGCAAGCAGCAGAGAAGTTCAATGCAACTTTGAAAGACAAGGGCATCAAAGAAGGAAATCTTGTGCTAAGGTATGACAATCGACTTGATAGTCGGTTTGATGCCAAGTTTGAAACTAGATGGCAGGGACCATACATTGTCAAGAAGGTTTTCAACTCTAGCTATTATCAGCTCATGGATTTGGATGGCAAAGAACATTCTAAGAAGGTTAATGGCTACAGACTCAAGCCATACTTGAGTCGCATTCTACCGACAGACTTACAGAAGCAACCACAAAAAGGAGATAAAAGGGCATGTAAGTTATGTGGTTTGAGTGATGGATGTGGTGCAAAACACAAGGAACAGAAGAAAGATGGACAAGAGAATCACATTACACCACTTGCTTTAGAAGGCCTACATTATGATGGTACATGAATATACCATCATCTAGGGGGAGGGCTAAATGATAGCCATTTTTTTTCGGCTATCCACATTATCACAAGGAGCTACCTCGGCCAAGGAAAATCACATAAACTCTTTGTCATAAATACCTTTTCACTGTAAATAGGCGTGTGTGCGTTAGGGACTTTACCCATATCTTCTATATATTTTTTGCTAACTAATAAATAAAATTATTACGGCCTATTTTGTGTAAATACTTCATTTCATATAAGGGCCTGAATATGGGGGTCTCTATTTTCTCAAATATGTAAATACTTCATTAGGTGTGTGTATTACAAAACCTAAGTATATTTTATTTATTATTATTATTATTATTATTATTTTTTCATAATACTTTTGGACCATCATTGTACATATGCTTCAACTTCACTATGCATAAGTAACTCCTATGCTCTCACATTTCCACCGACACCATGTACAAAGCCTACTACCCAAATCACTTTTTTCCTTAGACTATTTCATCTTTTATTCTCTCATCTACCCTAAAATAATGAGGGTCTCCCTCCCTTTTGACTTCCATAGTTTAGTTATTTTGTATATATTTTTATTTTATATATTTTCATTAAATACTTTTTCATATATCAATTATTTTTGTATATTTTATTCACAATTAGATCTCTTTATTTATTTTATTTTCCTATCATAATAACCATATTGTCATGATATGTTGACTAGTTAAATACTAGCTTGTTTTTTCTTATTATGTAAATCCTTTATAAAATAGAAAAAATCTCCTCCATGCAAGTGTCCACATACACTTGAGTCTCTAAGGTCAGGGTATGATGTATTGGGGGGCTCACTCTTAGAGCTATCAAGAAATTCCACCAATGGGGACCCACACAAAGATTTTAAAAATTCAGAAAATACATGATTCTGCTGAATTTATTGCGCCCGCCTCCACTCCATATTTGGATCAAAAGACAAAAGTTAGCTCGGGAGCTCAAGAATATGCTCAATTTTTTTGAGAATTTTTGGAGCTAATGGCGGTGAGATATGAATTTTTTATTGGACCCCAGTCTGCCCACTTTTTGGCAAGGTACACCTAGTCTCTTCTCACCTCCCTTACACATTCATCACCTACACACTTACTCATTTCTTTCTCACTCCATCAAACCTGCAAACTTCATATCCTCTCTCACCCTCTCCACCTTTTCCCTCTCCTTCCATCTCCATTTGCTCTCATATCTACTCTACACCCATACCTCATCTCCATTTCTCTCCCTACTACTCCCATATTACTAAATTATTTTCCCAATCTCAAAAATACATAAAAATTCAGCATGAATGTATCATATTAACCTCTGCAAATATGGGGTTTCCATCTACAAAAACTCCCATGTTCTTTACCTCAATCAACTTTTGTGGCGTCAAATGCAAGAAGGAGACCGGCGGCGGTTAACTTAAAGATCTACACATGGGAGAATCCAAGCTTCTTCGAGCTTTCAACCACACAAAGGATCTTTCCAAATCTTTACTCCTCTCACTCATTTTGTACATTGTATTACTAACCTTTTATAGTGATTACTAACTACTAACCACTAACATTTGTAAATAAGCACCCACTCTACTACTTTTGGAGTAGGCATTACTACAAGTTATTTGCTCAAACCTCTACATCACACTCTCCTCTCATCTTCAATAATTCTCTCACCTTGAGCCCACATCCATGTGACTCAAGGGGATAAGAAGAGGCCCACTCTCATTTCAAAATAAAAAATCCATAATCTATGATTTTCCATAATAAGATTGATTAGGCTTAATCCTAATTAGGGCTTCTCAAACCTATAAATAGAGCCCCCTCCATTCCTTGTAAAGGGAGAGATTACACACATTTTACACCACTCCCAACTCTAGTGTGTAAGGATATAGTGAACTTGTGAGCTCTCTCTATACATCAATACCTTTGATTGCATAGAGAAGCTTGAAGCTTGAAGCTAGTTATGTCATTGTGAGAGCTTGAGTGAGGCCATACTCCCTATCATAATTGTATCTTACCTTTGTGCATAAATAAGATTAGTAGTTTGGGTGCAATTGTGTACAAAATCTTGGACTCCTCCAACTCCAAAGTTATTTTACCAAAGTGGTACGATGTTTGATTTAAGGTAAACTCGATCCTTGTATTTTGTGGTATGATTTTATGCTTGGAGGCTTGAGGGCTTGTTTTTTATTTGTTGCCTTTCAATTCATGGTAAGAGGGTTATATGGTGAGAGGGCTCCCGTAACCTTAAGACCAAGTGCATAGCGACAACAAAATCAAGCTTTTATTGTCTCTCTAAGTTCTTCTTCAAGTTTGGTTTGCATCCATTTGTGTTATGCTAGTCTCCTACACACACAATATCATATGTTATGAGTGTTGTTGAGAGTGTGTGTGCCTTTTTTGATTGATGTATATGGTTAGCTTGTATTGATTTGCTACAAGGAAAGATTTTTGGTGTCCTAGTTCACACACATAACTAGGTGGTGCCCCTTTTCTTGTTGGGTGTGTGGTTTTGGGGTTCTTATGTTTGTGTGGCGTTGTGCCCCAAGCCCATTGAGCAACACGGGAGCCTTGAGGAGCGCTTAGAGGCCCCGGACCGCCTCAGTATGTAAAGTGCCTAAGGTCAGATGGAGGGGAAGAGTACTTCTCCAATGAGCTCTGAATTTTTAAAGAAGAATGGTATTCGGAGACAGCTTACATGCAAATACACTCCGTAGAAAAATGGGGTTGCTGTGAGCAAAAAAACAGGCACATTGCTGAGATTGCACGAGCATTGATGGAAGAGAAGAATATGCCGCATAGCTATTGTGCTGAGGTTGTTTCTATAGCAATTTATATCATGAGAACAAGACTCCAATTGCAGCCATACAAGATGTAACTCCAGAGGAGAGGTTTACTGGTAGAAAACTTGATTTGTCTCATCTGAAAGTCTTTGGATGCATTGCATATGTGCATGTGCCAGATGAGTTGGTGAGAACTAAGCTAGATCCAAAAGCTGAAAAATGTGTGTTTATTGGACATTCCCTTGAGCAAAAGGGATACAGGTGTTATAACCCTGCTACACGTGAGTTGAGGGTAAGCAGGGATGTTGTTTTTGATGAGATGAGCAGCTGGTATACTGCTAAAAAAGAAGTTGTTGGGGTTGATGTGAGTGGAAATGTGGTTGCATAGAATGCAAGTTAGCAATCACAATCTTTGAGTGGACCAAGAGAATCCTCATCTAGTAGTTCAGTTGATAGACCATGGAGTGGCAGGCTGCGTCATAATAACAGTCCTGCAAATGTGATTAATACATCACATAAAGGCAAAGAGAAAGTGGTTGAGCCCCTTAGTATGCTTGACATTTCTTGCAGGGCATTCTCATGTTGATAGAGAGTCTAGTGGCTCAGAGATGACCGTTGATGAGGAACTTGGGATACTAGCTATGAGAATACCTAGTGTAAAGAAGGCTATGGAAGCCATGAATGCAAAGCTGCAAAGATCTGGGAGAGTGAAGAATCCTGTGCAGAGGTTTACCTATCATGGTTATGTGGCACATCACTATGCATACATGATGGCAAAAGTTGTGCATGTTATAGAGCCCACATGCATTGCTGAGGGTGTTGGAAATGTGTGTTGGGAGAAAGCTATGGATGAGGAGATGGATGAACTATATGGAAATGAGACTTGGGATTTAGTGCAATTGCCTGAAGGCAAGAAAGGCATTAGATGCAAGTGGGTGTACAAAGTAAAACATAACAGTGATGGAAGCATAAGTAGGTACAAGGCTAGATTGGTAGCCAAAGGATATGCGCAGACATATGGGATTGATTATGAGAAAAATTTCAGCCCAGTTGCCAAGATAGCAACAGTGAGAGTTGTGATAGTAGTGGCTACGTCAAAGCAATGGTCTTTACATCAGATGGATGTAAAGAATGCATTCTTGCATGGGGATTTGCAGGAGGAGGTGTATATGTTGCAGCCACCTGGTTATGAGAATGTGAGTCACCCCGAGCATGTGTACAGGTTGAAGAAAGCCTTGTATGGCTTAAAACAAGCACCAAGAGCATGGTCTGACAAGATTTCTGAATATTTTCTCACTATAGGCTTTCATGTAGCCAATGCACAGATTTCTTGCTGTATGTGAGACACAGTGATAGAGGGGTTGTGCTTGTTGTCATCTATGTAGATGCAACAAGAAGCAGCCTACAGTTGCTCTATCAAGTACACAGAGGCCGAGTACAGAGGTGCTGCTATGGCAGCATGTGAGGTAGCTTGGTTGAGAAAGCTACTTGCAGATTTGAGTCTATTAGTGGATAGACAAGTTGTCATTTTCTGTGACAACATTAGCAGTATACAGTTGGCTAGGAACCCAGGTTTTCATTAGCAGTATACAGTTGGCTAGGAACCCAGGTTTTCATTAGCAGTATACAATTGGAGAAAGCTACTTGCAGATTTGGGTCTATTAGTGGATAGACAAGTTGTCATTTTCTGTGATAACATTAGCAGTATACAGTTGGCTAGGAACCCAGGTTTTCATGCTCGCACGAAGCATATAGAGATCCACTACCATTTTGTGAGAGAGAAGGTTTTGGCAGGAGACGTTGATCTTGTTTATGTCAGCACCGCACAGGATCAGGTCGTTGACATCTTCACCAAAGCATTGGGTACAGAGAAGCTCTGCAGCTCGGGGGGGTCACTCTATGTAGAATATCCCTATCGCGTGTGCGTTCAAGGCCTATATTTTAAATCCCTTATCTGTGAATTTTTTAATCCATATAATATCCCCTTTTCTTTATGAATCTATAATTTTTTTTGAAAAAATTTTAAATCATACCCTTATGTAAATATATTTCTATAAGTTTCATAAATTAAAAATATGCTTCTGTTAAACTCACGTGATATTCACATTTTTTTGTGAGCGACCCTCTCGAGCTCTGCAAATTCACGGCTTCGCTTGGTGTACATGAGATGGAGTTGATCTCGAGGGGGAGTGTTCAGATATCGAGCTCATCTAGTGAGGCGGTGGACACTGATGACCCGCAGATTCAGGGCTTCGCTTGGTGTACATGAGATGGAGTTGATCTCGAGGGGGAGTGTTCAGATATCGAGCTCATCTAGTGAGGCGGTGGACACTGATGACCCGCATGGGGGATAGGCCCCACACTTACACCACTGGCACGGTGAGATCATGGGTGATATGCGGCTAGTGGGACGGAGAGGCTATGTGACAGCCATTCTAGAGACTGGCATAGTTATAGTGCCAGCTCATATAATTGGGTTCACTTTCGTTGATCTTGCTGATCTTCAACAGAGATTCCATTTTGATTTTTATAAGTGAATATATTGCCGGGTACTATGAGTTAGGAACTATCAAAAAGGCCCTTGAGTGGATAGGTGGTGAGCGTTCTGGTTGCCAATGATGCCATAGGTACACCGATGAAGAAATGATTGGAAATGAGAATTAAACCGGATATTTTGGAGGATTATGATCAATGATACTATGGTTTCATTAAAAGATTGTTTTAAAGACATGTGAATCTGTGAAAAAGGTAATTTCATATTGGGTGTGTAAGTGGTGTGACTAGCTTTAAGTTTGCATGAATATCTAGCTAGGGGGCCTAGGAACTCTTTTCCCTAACCAAATTCCTAATTGGATCCCATCACTACACTGGTTGGGCAGTTGGCTTACCCATGGGACTGGATGGAGTAAGGCTAAGATATGTTGGAAGTTCTAACTCCTCTAAGATTTCTTCCTCCCATTAATAACAATTTCACAATGCCCGCATGAGTGTTCAAAGTGACTGTTTGCATGGATGTGTTAATTGAATACCACGAGTCATGTACCTAAGTTCCACCCAGGACGACATTATACTCAAGGGCATCTAGGGTAACATGGAATCTAAATTCTACCTTTTTACCGATTGTTTAAGTGGCATAGCTAAAGCAACTTGGAACTTCAATGTTTTATCCATTCGAACCTCTTGCAAGACCATTGTCTTTAGGGATGATTTTAGGTTGTCCTAATGACACCCAAGTGTATATTGTCAGGATGTTATGACTAGCTCCAGGGCTAATCGTTGCGCGTTTGCACTTAACATCATTTCCCATAGCAAAATCTAACCATATCATGATAGAGTCTTCAAGAGGAACCATGGATGTTTTAGTTTTTGTTTTAGCTTTAGATCTCATTTTCATATTCCCATTCACTTTCATCCTCTTCTTGGCTCTCAGCCTTTTCAAGACTGCCGAATGTGTACAATGGTACACTTGGTCCTTTGACAACTTTAACTGAGGTCTGGTTGGAAGCTTGCAAATCCTGTTCTATGTATCTTTTTATGTCTTGGTATAACTCATGTTTAGCCTTTAAAGGTGCAAGGGCTGAAGATATGCTACCCTTACTATGAGAGAAGAGAACTCCTCCAAAGGAGGATTTTAGAGACTGTTTTAATTTTGTAAGGGATTCATCGAATTCCTTACGTGCTTTTTAAACTACATTATTCGTGCAAACTTTCTTTGATGACTCTTCTTGGCTTGATGAGTTCATTTCTATAGGGAGTGTGTCTTCCTCTTGAAAGACGAAGCGATACTCCACCGGTTTTAGTATTTTGGTTTCTTTTTTAGGTTTGATATTATGAGGTTCAATCACAATATGGGATCCTGTATGCCACTCAACAATGCTTAGCATGCTCTCTTGAGCTTGCTTTTTACGCTCCGCATATGTCATGTGATTATGATTTTCAGTTTGGGGTGGTTGAGCGGGTTCTAGTTTCTTGATTGGTCTGTGCGGTGTACAGAGTGGCGAGTCAGAACTTGTATCATCCTCACTAAGTGATGTACTAGAACTTGTTTCCTCTTTTGAATTTCTTTGGATTGTTAGGTTTTCATTATCATTTTCCTATGTCATGAGAACGAACTTTCTTTCGGGCTTTTGAATCATGTGTCACACATGTGGGTTTTGTACTTTGTGAGGTAGCCTTGAAGTTAGATGCTTCCACATCATGTGTAGCTTTTGGCTCTTTTGGGGTTAGGACCGCCACTTTCCCTTGACCTTTATTTCAACCTTGGTTTCTACAGTTTGTTGGCCCTTGTTCCTCTTGGGTTTAGAAGGTTTTGCATCTTCTTTTGGTTTCTATTTTAAAACATGCTCCTCTACCCATTTCAAAGTGTGTTCTTTTGTATGATTTTTTACTGTTTCTTGTTCCTTGGCTTGCAAAGCATGTAAGCACATTCAAGAGTATTGTGGATAATTACCCGTTTTGCACACTCACGATGTTAAGAGTTGTATTTTGCGAGACAGGTTGCATTGAAGTAACTTGCCTTGGGAAATCTTGTAATATATGATCGATGCCACATCGTTCCCATATGGGTTGCAAAGTGTTAGTGACTATGGGCATGGAAGTATTCTAAACTATACAGTCTGCAGTTTTTGTAGTCCATGACAATAAAAACACTGAAGTGTTTGCTTAAATGCTTCCTGAGAAGTTTCTACCCTTTGGACTATTTTTGTTTGGGGCACAAGAGATTGAGGTTTTGAGGTAATTGTAGGTGAATTAGGACATTGGGATGTGTCATGTGAGAAGGTTTTGCAATATCTGCAGTATAGAAAAATAGGCCTATTGTATGCACAGTGGGGGATTGGGATGAATGTAGCAATGGCAATGAACACAAGGCATTTCGCCCCTCACTTTGAGAGGCATTAAGGATGTTTGGTTTTGAGGGAGCTCATCCTCTCTTGGAGATTCTGGTTCAAATATTTTAAGCAAGGCTATGTAGAATTCAGGGAATGACAATTCTAAAATCAAATTTTCCTTAGCCAATTGCTTCACTTGGTTTAGATGAGGAACATCTCGTATCGTGATAATCCTCTATCATGTTGTCATCTAAAAATATTGCTTCTTTACAACATTGATCAAATGTTTTCAGATTGGTTACAATGATCAAGTTGTGTAAGCTGTTCTACTTTATGCCCATCATGAAACATCTTTCCAATTGAGCATCGTTTAGTTTCTCCCATGGCTCACATCGTGAGTCCAAGACTTTTGTCTAAAGGATAAAATCTCTACTAGTTTTGTTAGTTCTCTTGCTGCATTCCATCGATCACCTTGTCTTGAAAAGTCATGGGGATAAAGATTTTTGTCTAAAGGATAAAATCTCTACTAGTTTTGTTAGTTCTCTTGCTTCATTCCACCGATCACCTTGTCCTGAAAAGTCATGGGGATAAAGATTATTTTTAAGGTCCTAAAGTTTGTCTTAATTGTCGCGACAGCATCAATGTGATGAACCATTGACTATCCTTTCCCACTAAGAAAAGGTTCAACGCATGTACCTTGGTGGGGCAGTTGGATTTCCAAAGGCTTCACATCTCTGTTCAAACATTTGCATGAATTGAATAGGATAAGTCATTCCATCATATTTTCCCATGACTTTGGTAATCTATACAGCCGTATTTTTGTATAAGTCACTGAGGCCGTGTGTGGGTGCTAATGTGGTTAGGACCTCATTTAGTCCTTGGGCAATCCCTCTTCCTAGATTAGTCAACATGTCCAAGGTGTGGGTGTCAGGCAAAATTCTGTAAAGGTGTTTTGAGTCCGTGTACATATGGGATGCATGCTGTGCAATAAAACTTTGCCCTGAATGCCCTGGCAAATGTACAGACTGAATGGCTTTGGAGTGAGTTAGTGCATGCATTTTTCTTTGGAGCATCTGTTTGAGATTTGAAGTTTTTATTGTATGAGCTTTTTATTGGTCAAGAAGGTGTTTTGGATGTGTGTAAATAAGAGGTGGAAGAGCATGAGGATGTCAATGATAGAGTTTTGATGAGCCTCCGGTGGAAATGGATGTACATATGTTGGTTATGTGAAGAGAGCCCAATTTAGACTGTAAATATTGAAATCTACAAGGGACGCCAGCAAAATATGAATTGCTCTTATGCTTGAGTTTGGAGGGTCTTTCACGTTTGGAATGGCCGTATGTCTCCACATTGCAGAGGGTTTGGGCATAATAGCCATGGTGATGAGATGTGGTATTTGTGTGGATTCTGGTGTTTAAAAAAATCTTGATGAAGGCCTTGATTGGCAATGCAGGGCACCGGTGGCAATTGTCAGGTTAGAGAAGTTGATGCTGCTGATAACGAGGCTGTGGGCAGCTCTGGAACTGGAAGGAAAGTATGGGCGTCGCACGTGAATCAGATTGAAACAAGGTGATGTAGAGGGCATTGTGTGGCCATTTAGTGGAAGCTTTAAAATAAATAAAAAATAATGATAAACGTGGCTACCTTATAAGGAGCCACATGGAAGTCTTTATGGCTGCCAGCTTGTCTACCAACGCGAGCTCCAAAGGTTGGCGAAAGGAAGTAAAAGCGGTGGCCGCTGGTGAGAGGAGGACCGAAAAAAAAAGCAACGCAGAGGTCTAGAAGACGCGAAGATGTGAAGCTAGCCTCCTTGTAGAAAAGGACACCGGGCTGTAGAAAACGGTGGGGGGAACCAACAGAGAGGTTAGGTGTGTGAGAGCATGTGTGGGCGAGGAGAGCCAGATGGAGCCGAAGAGAGGCGAGCAGAGTGAGTAAACCGCCTTGTGTAGAGGAGGCTGGCGAAGTGAAGGGCTCGCTCGGGAGTGCATATGCAAGCATAAGGTGCCAAGTGGAGCCACCTATGAGAGCTGGCGAATAAGTGAAGGTCGTGGTTTTGGTGAGGCTGGCGACTGCTGATGCAGCAGAGCGGAACTGGTTGGCGACTGGGGAGGCGCCAAGAGCCTGGCTGGTGATATAGCGGGGACATTCAGGTGCTAAGGGAGAGACCACCTAGTAGAGGAACTGCAACAACGAGAAGGCGCAGCTGGGGTCAAGGGCGCAGGGGAGCGCTGAAGTGGCTGTGTGGAGAGCTGGTGAAGGAAAAGTGGTCGCATGTGTGGTTAGTGTCCTGGAGCAATCGCTAGTGATTCTATAGGCACTGGAGAGCGTGGAGTGGAACCGCCAAGGGTACAAGGAGTCGACTCTAGTGGTACTGCTGACAGCTGCTGGGGGTGAGCTACAGGTCGCAGGTGTGTTGGTCGCCTCATTGAAGGAAAGCAACTCGGGTAAGCTGTAGGCGCTAGGGAGCCATCTCAAGGAGTTGCCGTGTGGGCAAAGCGTGGAGAGTGAAGAGAATAAGGGTGGTCGCCTTGTGCAAAAAGACACTTAGGTGAAGGCAGCTAGTGGTGCAAATGAGATTGACAGCTGTAGAGAAGCTGGACGACAGCGAAACCTGGAGCAGGCGGTGACTAGGAGCAGAGAAAGAGATGTGGTAGTTGCCTTGTTTCGAGGCCTTTGGTGTGAAACCAAGAGAAAGCTTTGAGCAGTGTGTGTGAGTTGTTTGCTGTGAGTGTGTGATAAAAGGAGAGTGTGAGGAAGAGTGGGTTGAAGCTTGTCGATGGATGACCCCTTGTAAATGGACAATAGGGTTTGTGTTGATGATATATGAGTGGCTTAGCCTTGCTAACAGATAAAAGGCCTTGATAATGAGATATGTGAGCCATTGAAGCTGTTTTTTCTCTGGTCTCTGTGTGGTGTTTTGAGAGTTTTTTGTTTCCAGCATCGGGTGGTGCCCCTTATGTTTGTTGTGTCTTCCAAGGCTGCTGGGGGTAGGTAGCTATAGAGGTATTTCTTCTTTTCCTAGCCTCCAGACAGTGGGCATTTAGGGGTTGCTTAAAGTGACTTTCTCAAGGGTATTAAAGAAATGGTGTCATATTACATTGCGGATAACTTGTGTGTTAACTAAAATAAATCATAATCACTACAAAGAGATTAGATGGTTATAATCTTGTTGGATGTCCCAGATTGCTTTGTGGTTACTTTCTCAAGGGTGTCCAAGAAATGGTTTCATATTACAATATGGAGAATTTATGTGTGAAAACAAATTAGCATCACTATAAGGTGATTGAATGGTCACAGTCTTGCTCGATGTCCCAAATTACTTTGTAATGACTTTCTCAAGGGTGTTAATGAAATGACTTTCTAAAGTGTGTTAATGAAATGACAAAAACTTTTAATCCAGTAGCTTGGATTAATGAGCTATAAAAAGAAAAAGTGCTCGATTTTTCATGCTCTATCCAAATATGAATTCAAATTCAACTTACTAGGAATAAAACATTGGGAATCTATGTGTGAGAGGTTGAGAGGCCACTTACTCATAGCAGGCCCCATCATGGTTCTTTGAGTAAGTAATTTTTTTTAACCTCAAAACCTGTTAACATTGCTAGGTTCTTGCAAAAAAACCAAGGAACACACATCATCTTGATAATGAAAAAATTTCTTGCATTTTCATATAGTCTCATTATGGGATGATCAGTGAGACTCATCAATCATACGAGGATGGAGAAAAAATTTGGACTACATAGTGGCATTGAAGGAAACACAATGCCTTTTGTATCTCATATTGCATTTTCATTATGGGATGATCAGTGAGACTTGTCAATCATACGAGGATGGAGAAAAAAATTGGACTACATAGTGGCATTGAAGGAAACACAATCCCTTTTATATCTCATATTCAACTTCATAAAAAAAGTAGCTACCAACTGGTGGATGGGACTGAAGATGCATGGATGAGATCCAACCACTTGGAAATCTTTCAAGAAAAGTAGCTACCAGCTGGTGGATGGGACTGAAGATGCGTGGATGAGATCTAACCACTTGGAAATCTTTCAAGAAAAGTAGCTACCAACTAGTGGATGGGACTGAATATGCGTGGATGAGATCCAACCACTTGGAAATCTTTCAAGAAAAGTAGCTACCAACTGGTGGATGGGACTGAAGATGCATGGATGAGATCCAACCACTTGGAAATCTTTCAAGAAGAAATTTGCAGAGGTTTGAACTTTGTGTCTTGGTTGTAGAAGAGTTTTTCTAAAACCTTCTCATTCCAATGGGCCTTCCACATTAAAAGATCCTATTAGTCACTATCCATGACAACTTAGGTGGTTGTTTGGGTTGAGGGATCCAATGGGTAAATTGATCCAATGGGCCTTCCACATTAAAAGATCCTATTAGTCACTATCCACCATGACAACTTAGGTGGTTGTTGGGTTGAGGGATCCAATGGGTAAATTGATCCTTTTAGCCATATTTCAACATAGTTTCTCCCTAATTTCTTGGTTAGTTCCATTACATAACATTAAAGATATTAAATTCCTTAGAGTCACTCAATGGTATGGGATGTAATAGTTTTTAAGATTTGTATCTAATAAGCCTACAAGTATGCATGTCCTTGTCCCATAAGAGTGACCCTATGAGCACGGGCATAACATATTTAACTATCAATAAAAAAGTCAATAATAAAATCTTTTGCAACCTCCTGAATGGCACATAATGCATTTGGAGGCCCATCACATCCCAAGCTTCCAATCATCACAAATCTATCTCACGATTCTCATGAATGTAAGCTTAGGTATAGGAATCTTAACATGTTTTGGGAACTCTTTAGCTCTCTAAGGGAATTCATATTATTGATCCTTTTCTTTATCTTTTGCCTTGTTATTTTACTTTAATGTACTGCTTTCTCTGTGCCAAACTTGGACCTAGGCCAACCATTCTTGTTGTTTTTTTTGTTCTAGACATCTATGAACTATCAATCAGACAATAAAACATATCAGACATAAGAAAACATATCACATATATACAAGATCTTATCTTCTAATTAAATGTACGTGCAAGCAAGAAGATGGACCAATCAATAGTTAGGTACCCAACATTGAAAAAATGGAAGAATTGTGCAGCTCTTGCCTTATGGAAAGATGGAGTGCAAGGGACAATCCAATCACCACTGATTGTTTCTATCATGCCGTCTTTCTATTGGTTATATGAAGTCAAATAAAGTATTTCTTTTGATGAGTGTATTGTCTTTATGAGTGATTTTCCATGAAAAAGATGTGGTTTTGATGTGGTGATTTGTGTGTGATTTGGTGAAGAATAGCTCTCTTTTGTTTTGTAAAGAATGCTCTTTTTGGTTAATTTTTAGCTTAAATCATTGTTTTAATTATTGTTAACCCATGGGATTAGGCTAGGCTGATGGGTCCCTAAAATAAGACTCCATTCTATTAAGTTACGATAGTTGAAGTAAATCCCGGATAGTCCTTGTTCTATAGAAACGAATCAACGGCGGATGTGCCTCTTGTGATGAGGAAAAAAGCGTTGGTCTCTATGATCCAAGTACAAGTCTCTTCCTTGATCTGACCATGTGACTTACGGGTTCAGTCGGATCAGTTTGGTTAGTTAAGGTTCTTGACTACATTAGAATAGGTTTTTTTCGGTGGAATCACCTATGTCTGCTAAGTGAGGGAAGTTTTTTTGGATTTGGTTTTGAAAGAACCAAGGGATTATTCTCTTGTCTGGATATCCGTGGGTGAGGCCTCGAGTGGGAGACTCTGCCCTGCGCAAAAGAAGTGCTACTTCTGCTGCTAGCACACCAAAATTTGTTGCGCAGAGGGGACATGGATAGTAATAGCACTCTCTATGCTATTTGCATTTTTATTTCTTTACCAACCACCTTGGCCTCTTTGGCTCCCCCTCATTGGCCTCTTCCACTTGTGTATGATTGATGCTGTGAATCATTGGACTGTTGTAGTCTAGGATTCTAATTTCTTTGTTGGCCACCACCTTGACCTCGACCACGGCCTCTACCTTTTCCTCCTTCTGAATTAGAGTAGAAGGCCTATTCCAATGTGTTCTTGATTTGTAAAGAATAATCCTCACCTAGAGCCTTTTCTTATATGATCAGCATATGTATCAAGTCCCGAAAGTTGGGAATATTCTCCCTAAGGTCTTGAATGGCTTGTACTCTTTGCCAAGCCCATTCAAACAGACACTCACCAAATCATTATTCTCCACTGACACATTGATAGACCCAAGGGATTCAACAACGCCCTTGATCTTTAAGGCATATTCATTGATGGACATGCTTTTCTTTTCCATAGTACGCAATTCTTGCTGCAACTTCCTTGCCTTTGTGTTAGTTTGGGACATCTGAACCAGTGTTTGCATTGCAACTGTTGGAGTGTTTGCATTCTGTATGTGTCCTATCATGGTGTTTGTGATACTAATTAAAAGCCATCATGGTGTTTGTGATACTAATTAAAATCTAGCACACATGAATTTTCTTGCACCCTGATTCCAATCCTTAAACGCCTTTATATCTATAGGAGTGACATTCTCCTCAGATAACTGTGGAGGCTCCTCATTGTCTCCTTCTACATAATCCCAAAATCCTTTACCCATTAGAAAGTTGGTCATTCTGAACTTCGAAGCATGGAAGTTATTCTTTTCTAGCTTCTCACTAGCAATCTGATTAATTCTGTCAGACATGTTTTCCTGCAGCAACAATTAAATAACTTACAAACAAACAACGTCTATATGCAACCTATAATATAGCAGTATCTCCTACTGTGTAACTCTTGCAATAGCGGTACTTCAACACAACTTGTGTGTCACCAAATGTGACCATGGTACATGTACATACACCCAGTATATCAACAATACATGTGCAAACCCTGTCTGCACTTTCAAAATGCACTGCTACACTGCAATAACCAGATTTCGAGCTGAAATACTTCTCTCCAAGAACTTCCAGAAAACTGCTGAAAATACCTTGCAGTGATGAAATGGGGCCCATAACACACCCGTAACACAAATCTGGACCAAAAAAATCATGTCTAATAGGATAGTATACGTGTCCTATAGCTCCTCTCCCACGAAGAAGACAGCTCCACAATCAGAGATGTGTAGTTCCTAGAGCTACTGAGGGGGTGTTGTACCTAAACCAAGAAGGGGAAAGAGATGATGACGCTCTTACCCATGTAGTACCGTTCCCTTTTCCTTGCTTGTTCTTGTCTCTTTCTTGCCTCCTTAGCTCTCACATGAACCAATCTCTGATACCATAAAGAGAATGTGGGGGAGAGGGTGAGCTTCAAACCCCAGTAAGCAAACACACACACATAAGAGAGAGCAAGACACAAGAGAGAGAGATGGATGGCTATTTTTTTTTCTCTACTCAACCAACATAACATAAAGATAAGAGTACACACTATATGAGTTAGTACTCAACTACTACAACATACAAGTGCCGGTCCATAATGTGAACCCGACTAAATGAGATGGCGCTATAACTACGCCAGTTAGTAGTAATCCAAAATGGCTGTCACACAGCCTATCACCCACTGGCCGCATATAACCCATAATCTCACCAACCATGCCAGTGGTGTAGATGCGGAAGCTATCACCCAGGCGGGTCATCAATGTCCTCTATAGCACTAGTTGAGCTCGATTTCTCAACACTGTATGTAGTGGGGTCTTACAAAAGCTCACTTGTATCCGCAGTTTGTGTTATCCTCCAATGGCACTGAAATAGGCTTATAGCCTGTCATACTATACTTGGACAACTTTGTGTTATCCTCCAACGGCATTGAAATAGGCTTACAGCATGTCATACTATACTTGGACAACATGTCCAAGATATACTGCGCCTTTGCAATAGCAAAATGCCATGAGGTGGTCTCACCACCTGTATGCCCAAGAAATACCACAGTTCACCCAAATCCTTCATCTCAAAATTTTGCTTCAAAAGCATCCTGACATCATGTATGTCTGCATCACTATCACCAGTGATAATCAAGTCATCCACATAGATGACTAACAACATGATCCCTCTATCTGTCTTTTTCACATACAGTGAAAAATCTACATTGGATATCTGAAATCCAATGGTAACAAGATACTCCTTAATCTTGTTTGACCATGCTCTGGGTGCCTGCTTCAAGCCATACAAGGCTTCATAAAACTTGCACACAAAATCTAGATTTGTATCACTCTCATAACTTGGCGGCTGCATCATGTACAACACTTCTTGCAAATCACCATGCAAGAAATCATTCTTTACATCCATTTGATGTAAAGACCAACCCTTCACTTGTAGCCATAACAATGATAGCTCTCACGGTTGTCATTCTTGCAACCGGCTTATGCTTGTAAACTTTTGTTCAGGAGTCATACCATGAGTAGCTGTAGTGGGTGTCCTATTCATAATGTACACAAGAGTTGCTACTGCTTCTACCCAAAATTAATGTGGCATATTCTTTTTAGCCATCAAGGCACGTGCCACTTCTGCAATGTGCCTATTTTTTCTTTCTGCAACACCATTCTATTATGGAGTGTACCTGCACGTAAATTACCTCTTGATTCCCTACTTTCTAAGGAAATCGCTGAACTCATTGGAGAAATATTCTCCCCCACCATCTGATCTTAGGCATTTTATTTGCATGCCTTTTTCCTTCTCAACCAAGTCTTTAAATCTCTGAAAGTGAGGAAACACCTCACTTTTCTCCTTCATGAAATAAGCAGAAACTTTCCTAGTGTTGTCATTAATGAATGTAACATAGTACCTGCAACCTACAATTGTTGCAGTTTTTGTCGGTCCCCATACATGTGAATGTATGACATCTAATGGCCTTGCACTTGACATGCTTTTCATGTTGGAAAGCATGTTTGGCCTGCTTACCAAGTTAGCATGCTTAACATACCTTATGCATACCATGAACCTTAAACTTTGGTGGCAAACCTCCAACAATATTTTGGGCCTGCATAGACTTCAATCACGCTGTACATTCACATGACCAATGCGCTTGTGCCATATGTCGATATTTGCGATGACACCTGTTCCATGTGCAAACATGGCTTCTTTTATCTCAGGCATGTTCACATCTAAAGTAAACATCCCGCCATTTATGTTACCCTTTGCAACCAAGTGACACTTATTTTTGAAGTCTTCCACAAAAAATCCTTGAGGATTAAACCTCACTTGCAGACCCCGCTCAACCATCTGTCCAACAAAAACCATGTTCTTTGTAATATTCGAAACATGAAGTATATCAGCCAAGTAGTTCATTTTGCCATCCTACATAGACAATGGCACTTTACCAACATGTGCAATGGGATGTGCAGTATCATCACCTGTTTCTACATAACCTAATTTTTTCATTTTCTGCATAACCTAGTTTTTTCATTTTTTGCATATCTCTAAACCACTCAACATGACTGGTCATGTGGTTAGAGTTGCCAGAATCCACATACTAGATATCTTGAGATCTTGACACATCCCCCATGTTATGGAACTAAGCATGTGCTGCATTACAAACAGCTGCTCACTTCTATCATCACATCCATGTTTTCTAGATACCAGATATCTTGAGATCCTGACACATACCATTTTATGGAACTAAGCATGTGCTGCATCACAAATAGCTGCTCACTTCTGTCATCACCTCCATGTTTTCTAGATTGCATAGCTGCATTGCTGCAACTTCCCACTTTCAATGTCATTCTGCTTTTTGTAGCAGTCTTTTGCCATGTGTCCTGGTTTGCCATAGTAATAGCACTCTCTATGCTTTTTGCATTTTGATTTCTTTACCAACCACTTGGGCCTCTTTGGCTCCCCCTGCCTCTAGAATGGCCTCTTCCACATGTGTATTATTGATGCTGTGAATCATTGGACTATTGTAGTCCAGAATTCTAATTTCCTTGTTGGCCACCACCACCTTGACCTTGACCACAGCCTCTACCTTTTCCTCTGCCTGAATTAGAGTAGAAGGCCTATTCCAATGTGTTCTTGATTTGTTAAGAATAATCCTCAGCTAAAGCCTTTTCTTCTATGATAAGCATATATATCAAGTCCCGAAAGTTGGGAATATTCTCCCTAACTAAAATGAAGGTCTTGAATGGCTTGTACTCTTTGCCAAGTCCATTCAAACAGACACTCACCAAATCATCATCCTCCACTAAGATACATTGATAGACCCTAGGGATTCAACAATGCTCTTGATCTTTAAGACATATTCATTGATGGACATGATTTTCTTTTCCATAGTATGCAACTCTTGCTTTCACTATAACTTCCTTGCCTTTGTGTTAGTCTGGAACATCTGAACCAGATTTTGCCATGCAATTGGTGGAGTGTTTGCATCCTGTATGTGTTCTATCATGGTGTCTGTGATACTAATTAAAGCAAGCACATGACTTTTCTTGCACCCTGATTCCAATCCTTGAATTGCTTTATATCTGCAGGAGTGGCATTCTCCTCAGATAACTCTGAGGCTCCTCACATTGTCTCCTTCTACATAATCCCAAAATCCTTTACCCATTAGGAAATTGGTCATTCTAAACTTCTAGGCATGGGAGTTATTCTTATCCAGCTTCTCACTAACAATCTGATTAATTTCGTTGGACATGTTTTCCTACAGCAATCAAATAACCTACAAACAGACAACGTTTGTATGCAACCTTTGATACAGCAGTATCTCCTATAAACTGTTGTAGTAGCAGTGGTACTTCAGCATAGCCTGTGTTTCCCCAAATGTGACCAAAGTACATGTACATACACGCGCAATATCAACAATATATGTGCAAACCTTGTCTGCACTTCCAAAATGCACTACTGCACTGCAAAAACAAGATTTTGAACAGAAACCGTTCTCTATCAGAACTTCTAGAAAAACTATCAAAAATACCCTACATTGATGAAATGGGGCCCGTAACACACCCAAAATGCAAATTTGGCTGAAAAATGGTTGTCCAATAAGATGGTATACTTGCCTTGTAGCTCCACTCCAGCGAAGAGAGCTCCTCAATCGGAGATGTGTAGCTCCCCGAGCTACTGAGGGGGTGTTGTACGTAAACCAAGAAAGGGAAAGAGATGATGGTATACTTGCCTTGTAGCTCCACTCCAGCGAAGAGAGCTCTTCAATCGGAGATGTGTAGCTCCCCGAGCTACTGAGGGGGTGTTGTACGTAAACCAAGAAAGGGAAAGAGATGATGGTGCTCTTACCCGTGTAGTACCGCTTCCTTTCTTGCTTATTCTTGCCTCCTTAGCTCTCACACGAACTAGGCTTTGATACCATAAAGAGAATATGGGGGAGAGGGTGAGCTTCAAACCCTAACAAGCAAACACACACACATAAGAGAGAGAGCAAGACACAAGAGAGAGATAGATAGCTGATTTTTCTTCTATCTTCTTATTCTCTACTCAACCAACCTGACATAAAGATAAGAGTACACACTATATGGGTTAGTACTCAACTACTACAACATATAAGGGTTGGTCCATAATGTGAATGCAAATAAATGAGCTCGTGCTATAACTATGCCAGTCTCTAGTAATCCAAAATGGCTGTCACACAGCTTGTCATCCCACTGGCCACATATCACCCATAATCTCACCAACCATGCCAGTGGTGTAGATGTGGAAGCTATCACCCAAGCGGGTCATCAATGTCTGCCCATAATACTAGTTGAGCTCGATATCTCAACAAAATGACACCATTTCTTTGACACCCTTGATAAAGTCACTACAAAGTGATTTGGGACATCCAACAAGATTGCAACCATCTAATTGCCTTATAGTGATTCTTCTTTATTTTTACACAGAAGTTCTCTATTCTGTAATATGACACCATTTCTTTGACACCCTTAAGAAGGTCACTACAAAGCAATTTGGGACATCCAACAAGATTGTGACCATCTAATTGCCTTGTAACAATTTTGATTTTTTTCAAGCAGAAGTTCTCCATAATGTAATATAACACCATTTCTTTGACACCCTTGAGATACTCACTACAAAGAAATTTGGGAGATCCAACAAGATTGTGACCATCTAATCGCCTTGTAGTGGTTTTTCTTTATTTTCACACATAAGTTCTCCATAATGTAATATGAAACCATTTCTTTGACACCCTTAAGAAAGTCACTACAAAGCGATTTGGGACATCCAACAAGATTGTGACTATCTAATCACCTTGTAGTGATGCTGATTTACTTTCACACATAAGTTCTCCATAATGTAATATGACACCCTTTATTTAACACCCTTGAGAAAATCACTACAAAGCAATTTGGGACATCCAACAAAATTGTGATCATCTAATCGCCTTGTAGTGATTCTGCTTTATTTTCACACATAACTTATCCATAATTTAATATAACACCTTTTCTTTGACACCCTCAAGAAAGTCACTACAAAGCAATTTGGGACATCCAACAAGATTTGGGACATCCAACAAGATTTGGATCATCTAATCACCTTGTTGTGATTCTGCTTTATTTTCACACACAAGTTCTCTATAATATAATATGACACCATTTCATTGACATATTTCACTAGTAAAAGTGATTTATTTGGCATATCTCTAGAAATATTAGGGGCAGAAAGTGCAAATGAGAAATTGAGCAACCAACACTCTAGTGTTCATACATATTAAAGAACTAACAATATGAAGTGTGCACTAAGTATTTTACTAAGCAACTCATATTAATTTATTAATAATATATAACATAAGGAATATATGAAATATATGCAATATATCTAATTATCAAAATTTTTGTTAATGGGGGCTTTCTTCTTGTTAAACTCTTTCTCTCTCTAGATAAAAATGGTGAGAAATTGAGTCCAATTCTCCCCTAATGATTCTGCTAGTATTGTAGTGATTTAGAAACTTTGCCAAATCACTACAATGTGATAGGGGTTGTCATGTCCATTTGTTGGACCCTTATCGCATTGTTGTGATTTTGGTTTCCTAGTATTTTGGCAACATTATGCACTAGTGATGCTTCTACCAGTGTTGTAGTGATTTGGAAACTTTGGAGTCTAAATCTCCCCTAACGCTTCTACCCATTTTGTAGGTGACTTTGAAACTTTGCCAAATCACTACAACATGATAGGGGTTATCATGTCCAATTATTGGACACTTATTGCGTTGTATTTGGCAAACTTTGCCAAATCACTACAACATGATAGGGGTTATCATGTTTAATTATTGGACACTTATTATGTTCTTGTAGTGATTTGGTAAACTTTGCCAAGTCACTACAACATGATAGGGGTTGCATGTTCAATTGTTGGACCCTTATCACGTTGTAGTGATTTGGAAAATTTGGCAAATTGCTACAATGAGATAGGGGTCATCACATCCAATTGTTGGACCTTATCGCGTTGCAGTGATTTTGTTTTCCTAGGGGTCTCTTCCTATCAGTCTACAAGCTCTCTCTCTAGAGAAAAAAGGCATGAAATTGAGTCCAATTCTCCTATATTATTTTCTCCAATGTTGTAGTGATTTGGAAACTTTGCCAAATCACTACAACACGATAAGGGCCATCATGTCAAATTATTTGAACCTTATCGCATTGGAGTGATTTTGTTTTCCTAGTCTTTTGGCAACATTATGCACCTAATGCTTCTATCAATATTGTAGTGATTTGGAAACTTTGTATTCTTCCCTAATGCTTCCGCCTAGTGTTTTAGTGATTTAGAAACTTTGCCAAATCATTACAACGTGATATGGGCCATCATGTCTAATTGTCGGACCCTTATCGCATTATAATGATTTGGTGGACTTTACCAATCCACTACAACATGATAGGGATCATCATGTACAATTGTTAGACCCTTATTGACCCTTATTGCGTTGTAGTGATTTTGTTTCCTAGGGCTCTCTTCTTGTTGTTGGTCCAAACTCTTACTCTCTCTAGAGAAAAAGGCCCAAAATTGTGTCCCAATTCTTTCCTAATGCTTTTGTCTCAGTGTTGTGATTTGAAAAAATGCCAAATCACTACAACGCAATAGGGGTTGTCATGTCCAATTGTTGGACCCTCAATGCATTGTAGTATTTTTTTCCTAGTCTTTTGGCAATGTTATACACCTACTGCTTCTGCCAGTGTTGTAGTGATTTGGAAACTTTGCCAAATCACTACAACATGATAGGGGTCGTCATGTGTAATTTTTAGATCCTTATCATGTTATAGTGAGATGCCAAATCACTACAATGCCAACAGGGGTTGTCGTGTCCAATTGTTGGACCCTTATCATGTTGTAGTGATTTGGAAACTTTGCTAAATCATTACAACATGATAGGGGTCGTCATGTCCATTTGTTGGACCCTTATATTGCATTGTAGTGATTTTGTATTCCTAGGGCTCTCCTCTTGTTGGTTCAAACTCTTTCTCTCTCTAGAGAAAAAAGACCCAAAATTGAGTGGAGTACAATGTGATAGGGATCAAAATGTCCAATTGTTGGACCCTTATCACGTTATAGTGCTTTTGTTTTCCTAGTTTTTTGGTAGCGTCATGCACCTAATGCTTCTACCAATGTTGTAGTGATTTGGAAACTCTGGATTCTAGTTCTCCCCTAATGCTTTTGCTATTTTTGTAGTGATTTGGAAAATTTTCCAAATCACTATAACATTGGTAGCGTCATGCACCTAATGCTTCTACCAATGTTGTAGTGATTTGGAAACTCTGGATTCTAGTTCTCCCCTAATGTTTCTGCTATTGTTGTAGTGATTTGGAAAATTTTCCAAATCACTACAATGGAATAGGAACACTATATTCGTGAGTTTGGGAATCTCCCAACTCCCATTTTTTGAATACTAAAAAGGTGGGACCTGGATAACATGCCTATAAGTTTTTCAAAACCATATCATGTGACCTATTGTTGGAAAGCGCTTGGAAAATGGAATCTAGTGAGCTATAGAGCGCTCAATTTGGAGTAACGGTATTCAAGTTATGATTAATCCAAAGATTTGACCACGTGTCCCAAACTTATGGGAAATTCCCATATTCCCCAATATGGTGTCCTCATGTCCAATTTATTTGGAAACTTTGCCAATTACAACATGGATAGGGGTCGTCATGTTGAATTGTTGGACCCTTATTGCATTGTAGTGATTTTATTTTCCTAGTCGTTTGGTAACATTATGCACGAATGCTTATAATTACTTTCTTTTAAATGGATCCATTTGAATTTATTGGTGAGAATAACTCTTGAAATTCTATTATAGATAGAAAGGTTGCAACCTCAAGGTGATTCCACAACTTCTAGGATATGTGGTTCGATAGAAACAAAGTAGATTTTGGAAGCTTTGCCTTTGATTTTCCTACAATTTAACTTAAAATAGAAATCCCTTGGTGCATCACTACACATCAATTGGATCTCTTTTCTAAGAAATGCCAATGGAAAATACCTTTCTAGATTGAACAATAACGGGTCTAGACCTAGTGATTGGATTACAACATCTATGTGATGGGGAAGAGTGAGTTCCATCATGCATGTCTTAATCCAAGCTTTGCCAGATGCCTCTCCACCAGCAGAAGTTACCATCTTTTGTAAATGAAATCTCATTCCTCCTAATGAAATACTTGTTCATAGAAATAACCAATGCTAAAAATTAACGGGGCTATCATTATATCAGAATTTGCTACAAACACAAACAAACATTATGTTCTAATTTCACCTCGATGTAACATCTGGCATTGTTACTTTGTACTCAATGGCATATTCAATACAGGTCCTTTTTACATCCCATCCCTCTCCTAAAAAGTGGTTCATCCAATCATTATCGATGAGTGACCTCACTTAATATGTTATCTTTGTTTTCTTGACACCCTCACATGATGAAAACATCTGTGCAAAAGCACTAAATGATATAAACCAACTCAAAGGGATGCCCTTAGGACTTGTTGATGATTTCATTATTTTATTACTTGTATATGTGTTTTTCTCTTATTCTTACATGCTACAATGATGTCTCTCCAACATTATTTTAGTAGACTGCAGTCTACTAAAATAATTGTTTGCATTAGCTAAAACATACACATGAAATTTTAAAAGACGATTCCTTGTGTTTCTAAATGGATGTGTAAGATTCCTCCTTAGCCTGAATAATGAATAAGCCTTTACTTCAATCCCCTATAATCATTCCCTATTTTTGAATACAAGAAAATATTATTTTTCTTTGTTTTTTCCTAGAGAGAGAAAAAACTCTAGAGAGTGGTAATTCAATATTGAGATATTTTTGGATAAACAAATTCTCCTAATATCAAAAATATGTTTCCTTGAAATAGAAAATCAAAATAAAATTTCCAAGGTGCATTAGGAATCAATTAAAAATGATTTAAAAGTTCTTAGCCTAAGGGTCAAGATTTTCTAAAAATTTTGGATTATGGTCCAATTAAGGTTCCTATGGGCCAATAATATTAATCCAAGTGTGGGATGAGATAAATCCAATGAATAAAAGAAGACACCCAAAAATGAGTAAACGCCCACATAAGATGAAGAGTTGACTGAGTACAAGATTTATTAGTTAAAAATTATGAAATATTACTTAAAAAATGAGATATTTTAGAGTAATCATACAATTTTGACACCTTGGTAAGGAAAGGGGGAGCCTTCAAGGAGGTGCCTATTTCACACATGTGCATAAGTTTGAAACTAAAAAATATTAATATATTTTTATCTCTCCTCTCTCCTGGATCAAAACCAAATCAAAAAGGGAGCCAAAGTGATCCAAATCTTGTCCAAATTCAACTGGAAAATTCTAGAACTTAGTTGGACTCAATTAGTGGCCTCCCTTACCTATAAATAGACCCTCATTCTTTTGTATTCTTGTCTATGAACTAGACCATGCGAGTATTACCTTAAAATAAGCATATTTTCTATTATCCCCTAAAAATCCACTACAATTTGGAGAGATTGGAGCTTCTCTCTCTCTTCAACCTTCCTTGGAGCTTTCCTCAACATAATAACCAATTGATTGGTTGGGGGCCTCTCCTAAGAATAGAGAATCAAGCAAAACAAGAGGTAAGGTGTGACTTTATGGTTTATTCTTAATCTTCTAAATGTTTTTCACTTCTCTATCCCTCTCAAGCTTGAGAAGTATTCAATTGATTGGTTTTTCAATGCAAATGAAGCTCTCTAATGAATTTTAATGATTAATCACATAAAGTTTACATTTATGCTTAATTTAGGATTTTTTTTATTTATATCTCTCTCTCCCCCAAAGAATGGTCATTCCTATGACCAATTCTCAATTCAAATGATGCTTCTCATGGAGAAATTTCTATTTCAAAAATCAAACTCTATGCTAGTCAAGCTAGAGGCCAAAGAGATGGCTTTTTTATGCTTAGGAATTAAGCCCACAAATTGGATATTGGTCCAAATGATAGTTACTCTATCATAATCCGAAATTAAATTTAATGAAAATAACACTTTTATAATTAAAAAAATTCAATTATGCATCTTTCTATGCATAGAAATTAAATTTAATGAACATAACACTTTTATAATTAAAAAAATCCATTATGCATCTTTCTATCCATAGAAATGAAATTTAATAAAAATAACACTTTTATAATAAAAAATTTCCATTATGCATCTTTCTATGTATAGAAATTCAATTTAATGAAAATAACACTTTTATAATAAAATTTTTTTTATTATGCATCTTTCTATGCATAGAAATCAATTTTAATAATTAATGTCATTGATATCCATGCATATTCATAGGTGAATATGTACATGCAGTAATCAGAATATTTCTTTAAATGCAAAAATGGTGGGAATTACTCTTTTGGAATGACATAAAAACAAACTTTCTTTTCCACAAAATTTTGAAAACTTTTGCCATAACCTCCTTTGTATGGCTGACCATTTCTCATTTTTATCATTCTATAATTGACTTAAATTAATCCAAAAGGTCAATATTAGGTAATTTGGGAAAAATCTCATATTTTGGGAATCAATTACTCCATATAGTTTTGTACATATCTTAACCATACCAACTCCAAATTTGTCGGAGATCATAGATTTAGAGTCTACTCTTCAAGATCTTTCCAATGATATGTCACATGAGGGGGTTTTGACGAACTTTTTAATGACAAGTTCACCATGATCCCATTTTGCAAATGGGAATGGGATTTTTCCCAAATTATCTAATATGGTGTTCAAATTAGATGTATAGGATCTAATCTACATAATTTTTAATTTTCAATAGAGTAAACAATAAGAAAAGCTTAATTAATCTTTTTGCTAATCTTTATAGGATTAAGAAAGACTGGAATGTAAAGAAGAGAAGGGGTGGCCTTTTCATCAAGGCATAGCATTTGAATTTACTTCAACCAGTAGTAAAACATGAAAATGAAGAAAACCATAGATTTAAAAATTAAACAAGTTAGAAAAACTAGCTTACATGGAGCTTGTAAGCTCTCCTTTGGCTTGAGGGATTGAGGGTTCTACTCTTGTTTGAAGCAAGAGTGGCCACCAATTCTCTTTGGAGAGGATTAAGCCAAAAACAATTGAATTATCAAGAAATTCAATGTAAACGGCTCAGGTCAGGAGAGTAGAGTAATAGTGCATAAACACCATTAAGCTTTTACAAAGGGGGAGGCTTCTATTTATAGGAAAAAGTGAGCCTCTAACTGAGCAAATTGATTCTAAAATTTTCCAAATCAGTTTGGTCAATTTTTGACCATTTTTGGGTCAGCTTACTTTTTGGATCTAGTTTTGAAATAGGAGAGAGGAGAGATAAAATATCTCATTTAATTTATTTGAAATTGAGGGGTAATGATGAGAAAAAGGCACCTCCTTCATGAGGGGATATCCCCACTCTAAGAGGTGTCAAAATTCGGTTTTTTAATTCTTTTCTTTGGTCCTTAGACCACTCTTCATCTTATGTGAGCATTTACTCATTTTTGGGGGGTTTTTCTTTTATTCTTCAATTTATCTCTTCCCTACATTTGGATTAATCCTATTGGTCTATAAGAATCTTAATCTAAAATTTTTAGAAAATCTTGACCCTTAGGCTAAGTTCTTTTGTACATATTATAATTTATTTTTAATGCACCTTAGGAATTTCTTTTTAAACTTTTGTTTTGGAAAAATTTATTTTAATAAGAAAGGATATTTTCCATCCAAAGATATCTAAAAACTGAATTATCTCTCTCTAGAATATTCTCTCTCTCTAGGCCAAAACAAGTAGAAATAAGATCTTTTATTATTCTAAAAAGGGGATTGATTAAAGGGGAAGGCACTGGACATCTTGAGGGGCTGGGGAGGAATCTTACAGCTCATTTTGAGCTTCACATCTCAACACTTTCCCTTAATCTCAACTCCATCTTATGAACTCGAAGCATATCTTGATATATACGGAGCTTCTTAGCTCCCAAGGCCTTGGGAGCTTCTCAGCTCCCAAGGCCTTCATGAAGATGTCAAAATGACCTGATCCTGTGTATTGACGCACGGCCAAGTCGATGTCGCTTCTACCAAGACTCTCTCCCTGTGATGAAGTGGTAATGTACCTCAATGTGTTCCATCCGTGCATGGAAAATTGGGTTCTTGGGCCGACTTTATACTGCTAAGATTGTCACAATATCTGACAATCTTTCTCTCCACATATAACCCCAAATCAACATAAGTAGCTTGTGTAACCAAGCTACCTCACACGCTGCCATTGCAACTCCTCTATACTCTACCTCTGTACTCTACTTTTGTACTCGACAAGGCAACTATGGGATGCTTCTTGCTACTACATGTAACAGCAGAACTCCCCAATGAAAACATAAATCCACTGGTATATCTCGTGTCTGAGATGCTACCTCCCCAATCTACATCTATGTACCTATATAGCTCTAATGGTACACCTGCTTCATAAAACAATGCATAATCAACAGTGGCCCTCAAATACCAAAGTGTGTGTCCCACACTATCAAGATATGTTTTGCACAAATCCTGCATAAACTTGCTCTCCAAACCAATAGTGTAACTCAAATCTAGCTTGCTAAGCGTCGTGACATAGATCAAACTCCCCACAATCTTCTTGTACATAGTGGGATTCTCCAACACATAACCTGCATCCGCACTAAGCTTTCCATTTTGATCTAATGGCACATAGATTGGCTTACAAATAAACATCCCATACTTGGACAACATGTCCAATACATATTGTCTTTGTGGACAACCAAATACCCTCAGGTGTGCAAATGACCTCGATTCCCAAAAAGTACATAGATCTTCCAAATCCTTCATCTCAAACTTCCTTTTTGAGAAGACTTTTCATATGCTCAATCTCATCCAAGTTGTCACCCCAAACAATAAGATCATCTACATATATGGTGATGATCACAATACCCTTATCACTCTTGCACACATATAAAGAGTGATTTTCATCTACCATATGAAAAACAATTGTGACAAGATACTCAACAGTCTTGTCATGGCATGCTTGTGGAGGTTGCTTCAGCCCATACAAAGCCTTACGAAGCTTGCATACATACTCTGGGTGACCTATATCCTCAAAACCTAGTGGTTGATCCATATACACCTCTTCTTGCAAGTCACTATGCAAGAACACATTTTTTACATCCATCTGATGTAAAAACCTGCCTTCAGTTATATCAGCCACCGCAATCACAATTCTCGAGATTCCATCTTTGCAAACTAGGAAAAATATCTCTTCATAATCAATCCCATATGTCTATACATATCCTTTGGCTACCAATCTAGCCTTATACCTGCTTATGCTACCATCACTATAATGTTTCACCTTATATACCCACTTTCAGCCAATAGCTTTCTTGCCTTCAGGCAATGGCACCAAATCCCAAGTCTCACTTTCATACAATGCATCCATCTCCTCATCCATAGCTTTCTCCCAACACACATTTCCAATAGCCTCATCAAAACATGTGAGTTCTACAACCTGCACAACTTTTGCTATATAAGCATAGTGATGTGCCATATAACCATCATAAGTCAACCTCTACATAGGGTTTTTGACTCTTTCAGATCTTCATAGCTTTGCATTCATGGATTCCATAGCCTTCTTCACACCAGGTGTCCTCATTTTGTTGGAATCCCAAGATCCTCATCAAGGCTCATCTCTCAGCCACTAGAATCTCCATCAACAAGAAAATGCCCTGCAGAAATATTAGGCATACCAAGGGGATCAACCACTTTCTCTTTGCCATTATGTGATTTACCAACTACATTTTCAGGATTGGTATTATGACGCAGCCTGCCACTCCATGGTCTATCAACAGAACCACTAGATGAGGACTCTCTTGCTCCACTCAATGAGATTATTGACTTGCATTCTATGCAACCACATTTCCACTTACATCATCCCCAACATCTTTTTTAGCAGCATACCAGCTACTCATCTCATCAAATACAACATACCTGCTTACCCTCAATTCACGTGTAACATGATTATAGCATATATATCCCTTTTTCTCAAGGGAATACCCAATAAACACACATTTTTATGCTTTTATTACCATATTGGAGAATTTGGGAAAATCTCAAGACTTGGGAATTTTATTTTCAGTCTACTTTTTGATGTGTTAAGCATACAAACTCAAAAGTTGTCGGAGAATGTGCATTTAGAACTTACACTTTAAGATCTTTCTAATGATATGTCACATGAGCGGCGTGGGGGGGGGATGGGGGGGTTTACAAAAGCTTGACAAGTTCACCAACCTTGATCCCTTTTTTACAATCTTGCAAAATGGGAATCAAGATTTTTCCAAATTCTCTAATATGGTGTTTTTTGGATCCAACTTAGTACGCAACTCTTGTGGCATATGCACATATGTAATACATCCAAAAGCTTTCAAGTGAGACAAATCACGTTTATTGCTAGTAAACTTCTCCTCTAGCATTACATCATGTATGGCTACACTAGGAGTCCTGTTCATGATATAAACTACTGTAGACACAGCCTCAGTCCAATAGCTATGCGGCATAAATGCTCGTGCTATCTCTGCAATGTACTTGTTTTTTTGCTCAACAATACCATTTTGTTATACAGTGTATCTGCATGTAGATTGTCTCTGAATGCCATTCTTTCACAAGAATTCAAAGAGCTCATCAGAGAAGTATTCTCCCTCTCCATCTGACCTTAGGCACTTCACATGCTTTTCCATCTGTTTTTCAGCCTCTGTAGCAAGGGCCCCCAAGACTCGGAGTGCAAGCTGAAATCCGGGCCAATAGAAAATCCTTCCAGGGCTCACCATCGAGAAGGAGTCCTCTAACAATAAACTTGCCCAAAAGGGCACAACTCTTAATAGCAGGGTCAATGAGGCCTAGCCCCCTCTGTGACATGGTTGAATGATCACTCTCCATGCCACCTTGGCCCTGACTAGCCTCCAACCATCACTACCGATCCATAAGAAGTTTTGGATCAATCAATGTACCTAGCCAATACATGCCCAAGGATAGGCCTAGCACGATGTGATGTACCACATGGTGGTTAGAAGTACCTATTTCACCACCACCACTCTACCTGCTAGGAAGAGCCTCATCAAACTCCAATATAAAAGCTTTTTCCAAATACCCATAAGAAGCGAGGCAAGCTATTTCTCAAGAGAGATATCAATTCCAACCTACCAACCAAGATAATTAAGTGGAGTGCCAACAATAGGATTCATTGGAAATCCTCAATCAGGGCGAGTGCTAAGCTTATCCAAAAACCACATGACTTGTGCCAATTTATTTGTGCTCCTGATGCATGGCAAAAAATCTTAATCACCTCCCCAAATCTTTGGAGATTCCCAAGATCTCCTACAAGGAAAGCTGCTATGTTGTTTACAAACTCCGAGTCAAGCAACTCTTTGTACGTGCGGAGGGGAAGATGCAATCCTTGAAGCCCGACCTCTGGGGTGGAGAGGAAACTACTCATGGACTCAGCGTGGCAAATAGAAAGAGGTAAGGTGCCAGAGGAAAGTCATGCTTAACCAAGCGAGAAAAGGGGAATTTGTCACCACGGACTTCTTGAGTGAAAACCTGACTATGTGAGGGTGAATAAAGTCCTAAGACTCCACGAATCCACTCTATGGGGAATCCCATCCGACTCATTGTACCCTCTAGAAAGCTCCAATCCAACCTATCATAAGATTGCTCAAATTTTAGAAGTAGCATAGTGAAGTCTTACTACCATATCTTGGCTGAAGACGTCACCTCGCAGAAGGTTAAAAATTCTCTGATCCTAAACAAAGCCAGTCTAAGTGTCATGGAGGAAAGGCTAAAGCCTCTTGTGCCTGATGGCCTTGGCCAAGATATTATAGGTTGTCCCTAGAAGAGTGATCGGTCTCCATTGTTGGATCTCAAATCTTTCACCATCCTCCTTGGGATGGGAATCAAGTAAATCAACCCCTATGAGAGCCTCTCTGGCATGGTACCTATGAGCATAACCTCATTGAAGGAAGCTGAAAGGCCGCCTTCCATGAAGTCCCAATGACGAAGAAAGAGAGAGAGTGGAAGCCCATACGCCCTTAGGCATTTTCCCTTGGGAAGTGCCATCAATGCCTCCGCCAACTCAATAGGTGAATGGTGTCAAAAAGAATGACCAAAGAGAAGGGGGAACCACCTCCCTCGTGTGTTGCCATAACCTTTCGCACATGTCCACCATATGTGGAGATAATGGGGCACCTATGATGAGAAGAGATCAAAGGGGGAACTGCCTCCTTCGTGTGTTGCCAGACCCTCTGGCACGCATCCACCACCTATGGAGATAATGGGGCACCTATGAGAAGAGATCAGAAAAAGTCTGTGGTGATGGCTCACACATGGGGGGGATCTGAAACAATAGCTCCATCCTGGCCATGCAACCTGCAAATGTCGGCTCTTCTCCTATGGGGGCCTGCTATCTCAAAGAAATCCCCTCTAACTCTTTCATCGGTCCGAGTTTAGAATGAATCCTTGGCATGATACATGTACTCCACCCTCCTCTCCTCAATGGATCTAATCTCTGTGCGGGCGGTAGCAAGTTGCCTCTCGATCCCATGGCTATTGGAGGATCTCTCTTGAAGCCTCTGTAAAGAGACTAGACTCCTCCTTGGACTCCTCTCCTACTCCTAGAATCCCTCTAATCAGCTTTGGGCTACCTCTTGCAAGAAACTACTGATCTCCCCTCTAATGTGCATTTAGTAGAGCCTTAGGCAAAGTCTAATCCCGCCCAAATCTATTCTATCCTGCTGCATATCTCGGGATCCTGAATGAGGTTGTCCAAAATCCTCAATCTTGCATGTCTCTCATGCCTCCAGGGGTCCTCTAAGGACAGAATAACCAGGGCATGATTAGAAAAAGAAGTGCCTACCAGGATACCAATCATGCCCCCATGGTTGTAGGCCCACTCATCATCAACATAAACCCTATCTAGTCTAGAGAGGTTGGGGCCGGTGCTCCTCCTATTTGATCTTGAGAAGCTAAGGCTCCCAAGGTAAGCCCAAACTCTAGAAGATGCCAAGGGTCATGTCCCCTAAGTACTAAAATCATCTCCTCCGAGAGGCCGAATACTCTTCTCCTGGGATGGTGGTCATGCCACCTCCAAGTTTATCCTCTGTCGCCTCTATCATGTTCCAAAAGAGGGCTCTACCTGTGGCATTCAAAGCATAAACATTGAGGAATCCAATGCTATCCTCTCTAATCGATATATGGTAATCCATTGTGCATGCCTCAAGACTATGAGTCTTGAACCTATCACACTGTCGGCAAAATCTACTCACTAATAGAAACACACACACCTCCCTGCATCCTAGAGGGGTTGAAGGATGGGGACCATAAATTATGACTCCTGCCTAGAAGAATATTCCCACATCGGTAGGTGTGCCCCTCTGAAAGGTGATGCTCGTGAAGGAATAGATTGTCGATGGGTCTCCTAGCTACTGCTCTTTGAAGCTCACCTCTGAGGATGCCTCATCTCTATAAGCACTGAGGCCCCCCTAAACCCTATATGTTCCATGAGACGATCCGCATATCAATATCTATGTGATGCAATGCTAGCATAACTTCCCTCAACTCGACTCGAAGAGTCTTGGGTGAGGGTTAGACGGGGAGTAGTCACAATCTATCCAGGGATGAAGGCGTGCCAAGTGGGCACTTATCATGTCCTCCATGTGTCACCACTCTGTTCAAGCACAAGCGTATGCATATGCTGAACTTCATCGATTATAATGGAGGTATTTGTAAGAAGGGGGAAGAGGTACTATGGGTAGAAGTATGCAAGAACACAAAAAGCAACACCTCCAAAGCTGGAGGCCACCATCTCCCCATCCTGGTCTTGGTGGGCTAAGTTTCCAAGCTCCATCTTGGCCAAAGGCCAAAAAATGAGTGAGAATGTTAGTGATGCAAAGATCGTGGAGATGGTGGGAAGGCTCAACTGTCTGTCCCTCGATGGCGGTTGTCACCCGCTCTCTCTGAGTTCCACTCCATCCTCGGGGCTACACTCAATGGTAAAGAGAAGATAATCATACCATTATCTAGCGTAGAGGGTCTGGAGTGGTGAAAAATCACACATACCTGAATGGGGGCTACTGTCTCCTCAAAAATATTAGTCCCTTCCACCGGAAGAGACTATAATCCATCAGCTACCCCAATATCCTGGGGGCCCCACCTAGCAACTTCGTGGTGGCAGAAGAGCCCTCACTGGGGAGGTGGAAATGGGGGCTACTGGGGGTTAATGGGAGTGCTCTGGAGAGGTAGAAGGGGGGGGATTTGGAAGGCTAATATGAGAAGGACCGGGCAGAGTGAACCGTTTGCGGGTAGAGTCAGTGTCGAGCGATGGAGGATGAGGGGGGAAAGGAGGTAGGGGAGGTTGCAAGGGAGGGGGGAAGGTCGAAGACACTAAAGAGGGGTGCTACTATGAGAGATCCATTAGAGAGGTTGGCTATTGGGGACTAAAAAGAATGAATTTTGTGAATCACAATTTGATATTGGATCTCGTTAGTTGGCCAGCTAGATTTTCTCTGGATCAGGTTCAATTCCATTTTGAGATATCATGTCCCAACAACTTCACTTTTGAACATCCTAAATGACACTTTTTAGGATTCAGCTGTCCACCTGCATCATCCATTTTAGAAAATACTTGCTCCAATTTATTACCATGCTCCTTTTGAGAACTATATACACATATATCATCCAAAAAAGCTCTCACAAAATCATCTGTAAGAGGTGCAAGTACCCTATCAGTATTCCTCTGATACCACGAGGGTGCATTTTTCAAACCAAATGGTATTACTCGGTAACAAAAGCAACCCCACGGCGTAATGATAGTGGTTTTAGCCTGGTCCTTCTCAGCAATTGAGATCTGAAAATACCAGAGAAGCCATCACATACACTATACCTCTCATACCCAGCCACCCTGTCCAAAATATCATCAATGAATGGCAGAGGATAGTGATTGCTCTTTGTTGCAGCATTTAGAGGCTTGTAATCAATACAGACTCTCCACCCACCTGTATGATTTGGAGTAATGACCACTGGATTTGCCCAATCTGAGTGATCTATTGGATAAATTAACCCTGCTTTTAACAATTTACTCAGCTCCTCTCTCAACACAGGCAATAGCTCTCTATTTATTCTTCTCAGCTTCTGAAACACTGGCTTTACACCCTGGCTTTACACCCTCTTTCAATACTATAGGCATTCGTTCACATTTGAATCCTCGGATCTCTTCATATGAGGTAATGAACAAATCTGGAAATTTATGTATTACCTTCATATACTCCTCTTTTTCCACTGGTTGTAATCTGGGATTCAGCATACCTTGTAATAGCTTCTCTTTCTCTGCACTGGGTGAGCCTCACACCATAGACTCCACAGTCTACCAAACTCTATCAAATACTGATCCACGTCTTGACCATCCTTCTACCGAATTTTACATAACTCCTTCCATATATCATTTGGACTCCTTTACACGGGCAAACTGTGCCAAAAATGCACCTCTAGCTACATGGTACTCAGGATCCTGTTGATGAGCATTCCTGTGTGTAGTCACAAACATCTGTAGCCATGCTTTTGCATCACCCTGCAAGCAATAAGTCAAAATCTGAGAAAGGATCTCTGGGGTTGCCCTGTCATTCATCAAGGCTGTAAACTCCATCTTCTCCAGAAACCTGATTGCACTCTCCTGTGGCAATCCCCAATACTCTGGAAAATCCTGAGCCATTTCCCAAATCTTTCTTCACAAAAACCCTTGTCTTCTTTCACAAACTGAAGGAAATTTCTTCCTCAGTGGGGGCACCAAAAAGTGATGACACGGAAGCGGTATAGCTATATATGCCTTTATAGAGTGTCACACTTCCATACTCAGATACAAACACACCCAGAACACCAGACCCAAGAGCATGAACAAGCTTTTTTCAAAACAAGTCTTCATCTCTACAAAGTTGGACATCCATTACATCCTCAGAACCATCCTCATCTAGCACCCATTCACAATCTGCCCACTCCCCTTCATCTATATAAATTACAACTGACCAGTACCCTGTATCACTATCAGAGTATACAATCTCAAACATAGAAGCATCCTCAAAGTACAATTGCTCGATACCTGGACCAAGCTCCAGAACAAGATACATATCTGTGGTAGGCTACCCTTAAAGCCTTACTTTAGGTTTACAAGACTGTATATTTAGGACAGAGATTATTACAAATGAACATGCAAGCATTCAGTTCCTGTTTTGACTCTTTACATTAAACTTCGCGGAAAAGCCCAAGCTTAGAGACTCCGTATGCAGCTTCAACATCTTTGAACTAAAGACCATAAATCTCCATATTTGCTCTATCAGTTGTGATTTGCATTTGGAGAAGACAATGACTACCACCTGAAGACACCAAAGGAAGTCCATAGGCCGCCGGTCGTATTGAGGAGGTACCTTCTCCTCTCTTCCTTTGCAGTCGGCGTTCTCTCTCTTCTTCCCTACTACCGACACCTTCCCTCCCCTTTACTCTGCTTCAGTTGGCGTCTTTCCCTTCACAGCTTTGTTGTTGATGTGCATCTTTTTCCTTTGCCTTGCAGCTCTCAACACTAGCACCACCCTCACCTTTTTGCAGTGACTGCCACCACCCTCGTTTTTACTGTTCACGCTCACTTTCTTTTTATTTTGGCACCTTGTTTTTTCTTGGTTATATACAGTCGCCGCCACCTCTTTTACGGATGACTCTTCTCTCTGCTAATGATGCAGTTGGCACCACCGACTCCTCAACTCAGCTACGCTCAACACCAGCCTCTTGTTCTTCCTGCAACAAACGGCATCCCCTTCACTTTTACTGCCCATGCTGTAGTTGACGACTTCACCCTCTGCTATAGCTCTTCGACACCATGTCTTCCCTTTTGTAGCTTCGCTGCAGTTGATATCACATCCTCCCTACTGTAGCTCCGGCGACTAACCCTTTTTCTTTTTTCTTTTTTTTACAGTTCCCTTGCCTCCTCACTATTGACGCCACCCTCAAACAGCAAGTTTTTCTCCTATTGACATGTGGCATTCTTCCATTCTCTTGGCGCATGCCTTGAGGGCAACTTGCTCGAGTGTTATTGGCAGCCACCACCCTCGTTTTTTCTAGAATCTTAAGGACTTTTATTTTCACATTAAACTCAATTTTGTTTAAGGCTTGCCACATTGCCTTAAGTCACATCCCATAAATGCCATTTATACCATTTATCCTTTGCCTAGATGTCATCAGCACTTGCATCCGCTATCTCCATCCATACTACACACCTCCACATCATGTGAATGATGTAAGGCCTAATGGTTATGCCTCCACTCCCCCTGCTCAGCAGATTTAATCTCAACCAAAACTCAAAGCTGACCCAAACTAATTACATATTTCCTGACACTCTCAGTACTCTCTGCATAGTATGTACACATCATCAACCTCTATTTTTGTCCACACACCGTCCCTCATTTCTTCTTC